>NC_088980.1:67615126-67949565 GCF_963932015.1 Anas acuta
CACCTTTTTAACCTTACCTTCACATTGCATTCACTTGTTCAGAAAGGGAGAGTGTTCAAGGATACTCAAAATTTCAAAAGGGCAGAACTAGGTATCATTGTTATATTTGATTTAGCTAGTACCAACCCTTTTTTCTCAGTAAATATTCATGCATGATCTGTCTTCTCCAGATCCAGTTTCTGCTCACTATTGTGCACACACTCAGTGCGGCTGTGAAGCCATGTGGATTTCCATTTGGCTGCCTCATGTTCCAGTCTTCCTACATGGCCACACTGGTCATTCTCTTTGTAAACTTTTACATTAAGGTAAGGAGTCTATCCAAAAGGATTGGTGATCCAAAATGGTGGGTGGTGGGGGAAAGCAAGCTTTTTGCATAGTGGTCTTGACACAAACCACATACAAAACATATACAACAAACCTCAGTACTTAAATATGTTTGTGTTCACATAGACATGTCAGTTAAGACTAATAGATGCAGTAGTGTCTCCAATATACAGTCAGTAGTGACACTGCAGCTGAGCTCTTCTATACTGCACTGAAGTGCAGTCTTGTGCCAGGGCTCAATTCTGCACTCATGTAGCCTGTCAGGTACTTCATGCAGGACCTAGGAGGTCTGAACTTGCTCTGCTTAGCAACTTTGAGTTTTCCTCCCTTCTTGGAAGAGCAAAAAACAAGCAGCATCATTCAACTTTTTTTTTTTTTTTTTTTTTTTTTAAGCAAGGAATGCCCCAGCCTGCCTGCATACATACAGCTTCTAGTGAAAAGGACCCCTTTAGACACAAAGAAGTATTACAGTAATACTAGGGAGGCAATATCATCCACAGCAGCAAAAATAATACAAATCCATGAACAAAGTCTAAAGCAAATATGTACCTGCATCAACAAACACCAGACATCACCATTTTACAGTTAACCGTAAATAGCATTTAGGGAACACTAATTAAATCCAAGTAGTTACTTTTCATTTTGCTTTTGTAGACATACCGGAAAGCACCTTCAAGAACAGCTGTAAAGGAGACCCCTGTCACAACAGAAGTAAAGAATGGTTTCCATAAGGACTACTTCACTGCTGCCAATGGATTCCTGAATAAGAAAGCACAATAAGTATAGTATTTCCCATGATTTTTTTTTCTAAAAAGAATAAGACTGAAGTACAGGCTTTAGCTGAAAACCTATTTGGTTACATTTATCAGTTCTTTGTACCAGACACTTCTTAATGTACTGCTATTTAAGTCTTAACAAAACAAGTAGATTTATTTGTCCTGTCAAAGATCACCACCAGAACAATAAGGCCAACATCCTTCTCACACAAAAAATAAAATCTTTCTGATTAGTAATGCTGACACAAAAACGCCTTATAAAATGGTTGATGGATAAATCCTTCAAAGCCTTCAAAAGGTTAGGACTCTCTTCAGACTTAACACCCTGAGCACTTTCTATGCATGTGAGATGTCTCGAGGCAAGTCTTCATAGTGCATCCAGCACATTCAGCTAAACTGTGGTTAAGGTCAGAAGAAGAGAGATGAGAACAATACTGTTTCCATTACCATACCCCTCTCCGCCACTTCCCGGCCATTCTCCCCAAGCATGTTCCCTCCCATAGACACCAGTGAGGTCTCTGTTCCTGCAGGAGCTCTGAGGAAGGATGTAGCAGAAGGCAGAGACCAGGTGCACAATCCCAGGGTTTGTAGACAAACAGGTACCATGCTTGCTTGCTTTATGTATGGGCAAACTGGCTCAAACACCACAAAGGTTGGCAGGAGTTTGCTGCGTCAGGGGGCTGGGACAGGTAGCACCTGGAGGCTGTCTGATATGGAATTTAGGATACATGACATTGCACAGTGATGTGGAGTTTTGAGCTCCAGTCAGAGCAAAGCAAGTTTCTTTGGATGTCCTAAATTAAAAGAGATGTAACTAAATGGATTTTGGAAGAAACAGGAGCTCAGCGACTTCATGAACATAAATCCTTTGAGTGTAAATGTGCAAAAAGTTAACCCTATACAAACACTGTTAGTCTGAAGGAAACTGGCATGCCAAACATTAATAGACAGGAAGATGATGAAAGTCTTAAAAGTGAACATCACAACAAGCCAAGTACATCATACAGGGATTTCTGCACTAGGTGGGCCTTATTCAGACTGCTGTCTGACAGGAGAGACTGGGACTGGGGCACAGTCTTCTATAGGGAAAGCAAAGAGATATTTCCTGCCTGTAGTTGTGATGGTGCGTCTCACACAAAAGTCAGTCATTATCTCTGCAGCTTCAGTTAGCTTTTGCTTCCCACTTACAAGTAGAAATTAAGAATCCCCATGGTTAGCTTTGGGAATCTGCTCCATTCCCTTTTCTCACTTAGACCATTTCAAAGTCTCTGCTAAAAGCAAACACAGCCTTTTTCCTCTCCCTTTTTCATCATGAAGTAGTTTTGAACTCTTCCAGTCTTGCATTCTCTCAATGTAACCACCTTTGGAGTCACCCCAACCCAGCAAGCCTGAGAGACCAACGCAGCTCTGTAAAGGGACCATGTCCTTTCCCTCCCCTTGCCCTGCAGGGTCCCACGGAGGAAGAAGAACCTCATGCACACAGCCAGCAGAGGTCAAGCAGCAGCAGGGGACCTCTGAGGAGAGAAAGCTGCCCCAGATCCAGCTCCTCTAATCCTTCTCCACCTCCCAAGTTAGTTTTTTCCTTCTCAAGCTGATCTTTCATCAGCGGCTCTTGGAGACAGCAGGCACAAAGGCAGGGAGATTTGTCCTGGGACAAGAGGCAGGGTAGCCAGCCTTGCTGGGAACACCCTGAGAGGCTGCAAAGAGAGTGAGTAGAGGGAGAGAGGAAAAGGTACAGGATGGTTACAGGGGTAAGAAGAGAAGTTTCTGGACTGCAAAAGCAAGAGGAGGAAGTGGCACAGAGAAAAGTGGTGCAGGTCAGAGTGCAATTTGAATTTGTGCTTGAAAGTCCCATTGGATGACCCATCTCAAGCCAGTTGTAGTTCCTACTCCATAACAGCATGAACAAAACCCTTCATCACCAGCAGAAAACTGAAGCCCTTACTATGCTGCAGCATGGGCAGTACGCTTAAGCTACCTGGCCGTTAAACTACATCATTGTGAACTGGATAACCAAAATTACTGCAATACCCAAACGCTTTTACACCACCACAGACATACATCTAGCTGCTGCATAGTCACATTTGCTCTCTCTTCGTTCAGCTGACCACAGCGAAGGTCAGCGTTTCACTTTATCTAACATTTGATAAGGAGGGAAGGCAGCAACCAAAAAAATAGACACAAAGCCCAGACTCGGTGTATACACTAGTTCTCACTAGCCCTTCCAGAGATATTGCAGATCTTTCTGGTCAATACAGTAAAACTCACAAGCTGTAAGAAATTACTGGGATTGACCGAGGGTGTTGTACATAGCCCCAAGTCAAGGGAGAGCTTCAGAGCTCTGCAGATGTCAGCTCGATCCAAGAAACACCTCCAGAAGGGATAAATGTAGAGGGAATCAGAAGAAGCAACAAGATAGTATGCAAGGCAACCAGCTGAACCATTTGGCTGAGGCAGACAACAAAATGGTTGTGTGTCCAAGCATGGATTTTAGGCTGAGTAGAGTCCCGAACTTTTTGACGGCAAAGCATGCGTTTGACTACCAGCGCAGACCATGTCAGCACGCTAAGTGTTAAAGTTTACTATGGCAACCAAACCCACAGATATTGATTGTGTTTTGTTGAAACCTCAATAAAAATAAACAAATGCCTTACTTGAAGCTCAAAGGGCTGGGAAAAAAAAGAAAAAAAAAAAGAAAAAAAAAAAAGAAAAAAACAAGATGGTCTCACCTTTCAGATCCAGACCAGGTAGGCAGGCTAGAATCAAATCAGGTATGGTTTAAATTCTTCAGATCTGTCTTAACATCTTCAAAATGCTGCAACTCTGAAGAAAAAGAAGCATTGACTTTTTAAACTGATTTTCCTGTAATACATAACACTGTAAATAAACAGATTTTACTATTGGGTTGTCTCTCCTCCCCTTTGTTTACGGCGTGAATTACCGGGAACTGGTAACTAGAGATCACTTTCTTTCTGAAAATTTTCAGAAAGCTTTTAGGCCATTCCACTCAGAACAAGAGAAATCTCCCAAAACCACACACCACCTGCACTCACAGTGGTGTTAAGATTCTCTTGGTTTTCATACAACTGTTGGCTGTGCTCTGCCCACAGTTGACTGGGCAGGTGGTATTTCTGCATCCCACATTCATACCTACTTGTACAATAATTGGGTTGATAGGACAAAGTTTCCTACAGTGTGCAGACATGGGATTTCTACACTTCCTACCTGAGGTACCTTTCTTTGGTAGACTAAACATCCCTGTCCCTTGCAGACAGTCCTACTTCTTAACAGTGGCTCTACAGGCAATGTAGGCTCCCAGCTTTATTCCTCTGTGTCCTGGTTCAGATGCATGAAGTAGATGATGCAAATACCTCACACTGAGTTTGCCTTTCCCAGCAGAGAGAAAACACTTACAGCCCCAAATTAAATCCAAACAGACTCTCAAAAATTAAACTGTGTAGCTTTGCTGCCTCCGTGTTCCCAGGCCTCTCTCTCTCACCTTGCACATTTCAGCTGGAGAGATCCTTTCGATTCATCCTTTATAAGAGCATCAAAAGAGCAATCTTGGACAGACAGAAGTTTCTAAACTGCACAGGAGGAAGGGTATTGCATCCCACTTGCTAGTCCAAGCAAGCTTGACTCTCAGTTCGTTTTGTTCACACTTAATTTCATGTACTCTGTGGTACCCCACAGACAACAGTGAAAAACATCTCTAGATTTTGCTGCGTATGATGGTGTGAAGGCATACTCGGAACATCATCATTGAGACGTGCTGTGATTTTAAAAATATCACCTCTTCACCCAAATATACCAGCGTGGTGGGTGGGGAAGGGCCTGGTTTAACCATTCTGTGCCAAGATGGGGAATGCTGTCAGTCAGTGTAGGCTGCCTTACCAAATGCATCACTATTCTTGTGCATGCTGTTTCTGCTGTATAAAGGCTTCAAGACATCCTCTTCGGAGTTCTACCAAAGAAAAAATGAGTAAATTAAACAGTCTACACTGCCTAGAAAGAAGCATGTGGATTTCCAGTGACTCTTCTGCAGACTTAGCAACTACAAGAGGCTTTTAACTAACACTCAGTTCCTGGAAAATTATTTCAAATGAACAAGAAGTGGGAGCCTGGCCCAGATCAGCCTCTGAATTCCAGTTAGGGCAATAAAAGGAAACAGATTATCCTCATTTTATGTGAAAATGCTAGAATTTTATCCTCATAAAACTATTACTTCTTTTTCCCCCTTCAGGTTTGAGAAAGTATTTATGTATTTCTGAAAGATGCATTTTATTTCTCCTTGGAGCAGATTCAATAAAACCATAGGAGCAGGATGAAAGGAAGTCTAAGGTTTCAGCTGATGCTGATGGTGGCAAAGAGGATCCAGCCTAAAAGCTGCTCCTACCAACATACAGGCGGAGGAGATCTTCAGGCAGTTACATGTTCATGCAGTGCTTCAAGCTATATTCACAGAAAGCAGGCTTTTTGCATTTGATCTCTTTGCAGCCCTTACATAGATCTTTTTCTCCGCCCACGCACAGACTTTCTTGTGCTATGTTTATGTGCAATTTCCAAACCACACTTTACCAGCTGAAGATGAAGCTTGCTGGGCATGCTCACCCAGTAGCATGTTTGGACCACCACAAGGGAATGGCAGAGGAGGAGCACTTTGTACAGCCCAACAGGCAAGCAATACACCTTCCCATATTCACTAACAAGAATTTCTTTTATGAAATTCAAGAATTGGCCAAGCCGCTTTCCATCATTTATCAGCAGTCCTGGTTATCAAGGGAGGGCCCAGTCAACTGGCAGCTAGCAACCATGATGCTCATCTACAAGAATGGCCAGAGGGTGGACCCGGGAAACTATAGGCCTGTTAGTTTGACTTCAGTAACAGGGAAGCTCATGGAGCAGATTATCCCCCCATGCTCTGGTGAGGCCACACCAAGAGTACTATGTTCAGGTTTGGGCCCCTTGCTACAAGAAGGACACGGAGGTGCTCGAGAGAGGCCAGAGAAGAGCAACAAAGCTGGTGAGGGGACTGGGACTGGAGAACAAGTCTTACAAGGAGCAGCTGAGATTGTTCAGGCTGGAAAAGAGGAGGCTAGTGGCTTACCACTCTCTACATGTACCTTAAAGGAGGCTGTAGTCAGGTGGGGATTGGTCTATTCTCTCATGTGCCTGGTGACAGCCGAGGGGAAATGGGCTAAAGTGGTGCCATGGGAGGTTTAGGTTGGATATTAGGAAGAACTTCTTTACTGAGAGGGTTGTTAGACATTGGAATGGGCTGCCCAGGAAAGTGGTTGAGTCACCATCCCTGGAGGTCTTTAAAAGACATTTAGATGTAGAGCTTAGCGATATGGTTTAGTGGAGGACTTGTTAGTCTTAGGTCAGAGGTTGGACTTGGTGGTCTTGGAGGTCTCTTCCAACCTAGATGATTCTGTGATTCTGTAACAGAAACAAATGGACAAAAGCACCATGTTTAACCATGGTCATCTTCTAGCAATACCCCAAATGCAATCACCTTTTCTAATGTCCTTCCAGTACATTGCCTTTCCTCTGGGTAGATAGCGCAAGAACTTCATGCTGCTGGCAGCTCCTCTCCTATAACCAGGAAAGGCCTAAAGACTTGGATACATGAGTCACTTGGTTAGGCATCAGCATTAGCCACACAGACATCAAGGGCTGGCATGGAAGATCAGATATTGTACACCAAGGTTCCCTTCAGCACTTCTTACGAGTTGCTTGTGATCTCCATAGCAGGTTGTTGCTAGTATTTTCCTAAAGGTCATTGATGCTCAAGTGAAGGCTGAAGCAGCCAGATATGCACTAGGATATAACTTAAAAGCATTTTTCAAGTTTATTTATTATGAGATAAAAATATTAAAAAACAAATATTTCTGCCACTGAAGTTAGCCACACGTTATGATTGCTACTTCAGGCCAGGCAGGCAGCTAGCAGTTTTGTAGGGACTGCAATATCATAAACCAATGCAAAAGGGTGGCTGCCCCACAGTGGAGTAGACTCCACTGCAAGGAGTTATGCTGATTACAAAGCAGGACTGTCCTCCAAAAAGCCACCACACTTTTGGGGACTTACGTTCATCTAGCTACCCTCCTTTTGGCCAACATACACTTTCATACTGAGATTCAATGCCCATGGAAATGCCACAAAATTGTCTTTTCTGATGTAATTTTAAACAGGCCTATCGAGCCAATTAGCACATTTTTCTAACCCAGATGGTACTGTAGCTGGGAGCCTCCTAGATCTCCATACACAGCTCTCCAGTGCCCACATAAGTTTATCTTTTAAAGAAAGCTAATGTTTGAATAATTTGTTTGTTCAAAGCTCATACTTGCTCACTAGGTCATCCTTTGATTCTCAACATTGTTCCTTCATTGCCTCTCAGTTTTCCTCCATTAGGTCCCAGCTGAACTCAGTTCCAAAAAATATCATTTATTTCAGATGAAAAGAACAGACAAGTGATAGACAAACACTTGGCCTGCTGTTTCAGGCTCGCTGCAGGGTACATGCAGAAGGAAAGGGAAGCAAAGTAGAGGAGAGAAAGCTATCAAGTTTGATTTGCTGCTTTGGGACAGTAGTAGCCTCCCAGGAAGCAAAGAGGAAGGAATGAGCTTTAAGAAGGTCCTTCCAGGAACTGGAATTACAGGACAAAAATCAGGCTGCTGATGTATGCCAAGGCTCAGCTTTGTTGGGCTTTTCTCACCATCTGGCTCTAAGTAGCACTTTCTTCTCAGCAATTGCTCATTACAAACAAAAACCACCCTATAATATATGACCAAGAAAGGCTCTATTGCTTCATTCAGTTTCAGTATACACTAACTCTCAGCTGTTCCTGGAAGCACATCCATTTTCCAGCACACCACTCCCATAGAAACAGTCATGCCACTTCCAGGAGCAGGACGTGTCCCAGCACACAGCTAGCCCCAGCAGCTTTGCTGAGGGCAGGGCAGACTGACCCCAGGCCAGGACAAGCAAAAATACACAGGTCCCTGGTCACTCGGCCTTCTTCCAGCCCCAGAGGGCACCCCCTTTGCTGGTGTCTTGTGGCTTTCACGCAGGCTTGCCACTGGGTGACAGGAGACCTTGGACAGATCACTGCATTGATACAGAACATGCAGGTAAACAAGTTCTTGGCAGAGCACCGTACCCCAAAAGAGATATGGTATAGAGATACCACGGCCTATAACAGGGTTTATTATTAAGCTGGTTAATTGAAGTGGTTGAGAGATAACTGCTTCATGCTTCTTTATCCTCTGCATGCACTTCCTATTTCCCACTTCTTTTTCTGGGTACTGATGCCTTTATGTGTCTTCACAGCACCCACATCATGTTTGTTGGTGATGCTCAGACAACAGGATGAAAACTGAGCTCTACCTACTTACATAAAAACAAAAAAGAAGAAATTAAAAGAAGCAACTGGCTAAGGAATACTTAAAAGAAAGTCAGTTAGATGATGAAAAGCATCAGATGATGAAAAGCATCAGGGAGTAAGGAGACCTGCTCAGGAAAAAAGACAAGGTGAGCAAAATGACCTCCAAAAGGAAATGTTAGGATAACTCACACAAGGCCATTTTGCCAACACAGTATCTGCAGAAACTGAGTGGACTTAAGACTTCAGGGGATTTCACCTCAAACCTGCCAAACAGCATGGGAAATTGTATGAGATGGGCTGTCCAAGGATAGAAAAACTAAGTCCTGCTCCAGAGGTTGTCTCTACATGCATCTGTTGCTCACTACAGACAAAGACCATTAGGAAAAGACATATCTTCCAGCATGTCCTCCCACCTGGGACAGTCTACAGGTTGCTGAGCTTCTCAACTGGTAAAGCATTTTATATACAGGAATACAAAAAAAGCGCAGGGCAAACAGACATCTGAGCTGTGCAGCAGCTCTTCCCCTTCCCCTAACAGTAAAAGGGTTTTTTAGTGTTGAGACTTCTCCAATAAATCTGTTAAAAACAAGTGTGAATGCATACAACAATGGTAACTTCTAATAAGGGAGAGATCCTGATTTTCCAAGCCCTCTAAAGTGTTCAACACATCTTCCAAGTTTCTTACTAACAGATTAGACAAGGATTCAATAATGAGACACTATGCTTCAGTTTTGTTCCTCTAAATGCCCTAGCAAGAATACTTACACATGAAAAACATCTCTATGTATTCCTTCAAGTCATGGTAGAATGCTCTTTTTGTATCTCCTACCACACACAGTGGGGAAACATAGCAAAACAGGACTCACAGCAGAAAGAGCTATCATGTTTCACACTGTTCCTGTTCCAAAACTTCCTTTGGGCAATAACCCTGTTGTAGACGCAGGCAAGCAAGCCTAAACCAGCCCAGCCAAGGCAACATCTGTCCTAAAGGAGATGACACGTGCCCCAAGGATGCAGGTTACAAGTGGAGATTCAGTGAACTTGCAGAATTCAGATCCTGACTCACACCAATCCCAGCCAGGAATACTTAAGCTAAAGGCACGAGCACAATCTCCAGCAAGTATCTCCAGCAAGCGATGCCGTGACAGCAGCTACAGATGCTCAGTGTTCTCCACTCAGGCACTACCCTGCACAATCTTCGGAAGACAACAGGTTCAGCTCCCCAGAAGGTATTTAGCAGTGAAACAAACCCTGACAAAGCTGGGCTTCTGCTGTGAAGGTATGCTGTGTGCAGGGACAATTCCTTCAACTCTGACCCACCCAGTAATCTGAAGTCTGTTCTACAAGATAAGTAAGGAGACAGAGCTTGGAAACATGCCGCGTTCCCACACATTCATTATGATGCACAAGCACATGTGAAGTTTGCCACAGCATTAAATGCAGCGTGTGAAAAGCAACCGTAATTTAGCAAATTCAGTTGAAATAGAGGATGATGTTAAATAGCACAGCTTAGCTCCTGCTTGTTGTCAAGACTTTTGATGCTACTTATCTATCCTAACATTGTACTCTGTACTTTGCACTCTCCTAGAAGCCAATAGTTCCTGGTTTTAAAAAAATTCTTCAGCTTCACATGTTTTCTTCTCTGCAATGCTCCAGGTTTCTTACCCTCCACAGTCCCCAGTGTGCCATCAGGCATCTGGCCAACATCTAGTGATCCCTCTGGGTTTTCATCTCTGCAAACAAGAATCAAGTGGCTCTGGTTTCAAGCCAGTAGTTCCCACAGTGCTGCATGCAGGTGAGAAAGGCTACCCTTCAAACACTCCACAAAGGTTATACAGGACTCTAGAAAGTGCCTTTCAACAGGCATGCATAGCGCATCGATTCAGGAATGAGAAGTTGGTTCTGTTATGCAAAGAATGTTTTACTTAGAATCAAAGTACTTTTACATTTGATAAGGGTATTAACAGAATACTCAGAGATAGCCAATACATATCAGGTTGTTGGATAAACCATATTATTTAGTTCTTTTTCTATTTCTTTGGTATTTAGTGGACCTGTCTTGCATTTTTCAGAAAATCTTGATGTTACTGACACAGGAGTCAAAACCGGAACCTTCAAGCAGTCTACATTAATACTGAGATTTTGTGTGTGAAAACAATGTTGTTTGCCATTCTTCCCCCCCCCCCCCCAAATTTTTCTTTCCACTTAAAGTAGATTAACATATCCTTCACATGACCATCTTTTCTGTGTGGCATAAGATGCTCAAACATGAAGAACTATTGTGAATCCAGAGGTTGCTAGTCAGAAGGAACATTGTTTTCTGCCGCATTCTTCATTGGGCGTTCATACTGTAAAGAAAAAATAGGCAATGAAGTTTGAATAAGCTTTTACATTGCATTAGACAATAAAATGCAGAGAGGTGAAGAGAATGTTTAACTTCAGCTTTTAACTCCCAAATACCTAGCCTGGAACAAGGCACTGCAGGATGAGCATCTCCCATGATGTGACTGCTCCTTTCTCAGCCCTGCTGCTCTGTGAGGGACCCTTCACCAGGAACAGTTGTGGTAAGGAAATGCCTGCACCATGAGCAGCTTAGGGCTTGTAATAGGAACTTATCCTTAAAGAGCTACACAGGCCACTGATTACACTAAAGCCTGCCCACAGATAATGGAATCCTTCAGATAAGAACCCAGGAGAAGTATTACTACATGATGGTTCCTGTCACAATCACACGCCTAGAGTGGTTTGGGCACAGCACCTACTGTGGTGTTCTGGATCCTGGATCGTACTGGCAAAGCTCCAGGTTTCCTCACCCAGGGCTGAGTCAGCAGACTGAATTCTGGAAGAAAAAGTAAGCTTGTATAGTTGATCTGTGGTGAAACTTAGTGATATTTACCAATAAGAGTGAACCTTGGGATTCCCCCTTTTGCAACTTCTTGCTGAGCACTTGTACCAACAGCATTTTATTTTCTTTTTTAAATACAGGAAAGGATCACCTCCTCTGACCCCTATTACACACATACATGACCTGAGGGTTCATCCCTTTCCAGACCCTGTTACAGGTCTCTTGAGGTGTGCCCACCCTACACAGCTTCCCATGCAGAGAGTCCCCTACTGAGCCCTAGTCCCAGTTCACGGACCTCACAAGACTGCAAAGGCTCCATCAGCAAACAGAGCAGAGATGCCATACCAGCTTCAGGCTATTCCTTTTAAGTAGCTACTTCTTTAACTTGAAGCCATCACAGGACTTGTGAGCAGGCACAACTGACAGCAGATGCGTACCTTTGATTCCGCTGGTTGAAGAGAGAATTCATTTTGAGTAACTGGGTGTTCCAGAAGTCCTAAGAAGAGCCCCAAAGAAACCCCAAATTACTTTGGAAGGGGCACCCCTGCAGGCTGGCACAAGATGAGTCATACACACCATAGCATCCTTCTCCATGTTTGACAAGATTTGGGTTTCCTTCTCAAGGCTGGCAAGCTCCTCAACAACAGTCTTCTGGAAGGTGTCCAGCTTATTCAGTCTGATGACAAATCAGAGACAAGTTTTCAGGGATCAGCAGCACAAAGTGACTGACATCCCCACTCTCTGCTTTGAACATCAGACCTGCCTTTAGGCAGAGGCATATGTCGTTGCTGGGCTTGACAGGGAAGTCTTGTTCTCAGGGCACGCAAATAGCTTTACCACGCCAAATCAAAGGTGTAGGTTGGCCAAACAACCTTCCTCAGGTAGCAGCACAGAGGCTGTTTGCTCTGAGGCTCAGTACAGAACATACAATAAGTTTCCCCACGCAATTATTAAATTAAGACTACGATTATATAAAGACTATTATTAAATAAAGACTATTTTGTACCCTACTTCATCTAAATCCTGCAAACAACATGCACAGAGGCCAGATAGATTTGCATATGTCAAGTTATACCTGTATTTTGTCAATAACAAATCCATAATGGTTGCACCTGATTTTGAATACATCTCCAATCTGAGAAATCTGACAAGCCAGAAAGCAAAAGGACCTGTTGAAAGCCCCATCAGGTGAATACACATGAAACAAATGTCAGCCAGTGGACTTCGTGAACAGAGACAATCTACTGAAATTACTGAAATGGGTCTACAACAAAGCTGGAATAAATAACCCCTTACTTTTATTCTCACCCAGTTCAGTTACAAAGTTAGCCTGGCTTGTTTGTTCACTCTCTTAAAAACACAGCAACAAAAGCTACTAAGTGTAACAAGAGGATTTTTAGCAGATTTGCAAACAATGATGACAGCAAACAGCACTCTCTGGCTGTCTACATCAGCCACTCCTAACTCAAGCTTTCTTTGTATTGACTAATCCATCCTCTCTGCCCTAAGAAGCAGGACAAACCACCAGAAGTATACATCTGAAACTCCACTTACAGAACAGTTAGAGGCACACAACCTTTTCTGCCTTAAAAGCTGTGAAGATCAGGCTCTGCTACAAAGAGGTATTTCAATTTCATACCAATCAGAATTCATATGGGGCCAAAGCTGTTTTCAGCCAGCAGCAGACAGCTCACCTGCGCTCGTGTATCTGGTTCAGCAGGACAGACATGGTCTCCTCAGAAGTCCTCAGCGTGTTCTGGGCACGCATCTCCATCCTTTTGTACCTGGACTAACCACAGGATGCACCATCAGGGATGGGCAACAGCCCAACCCCAAACCTAAAAATCCAGTTTGCAAAGCACTTTCCTGGAGCACACGCTGCCCCATGGGGCGTGCTCAGCTGAAACCATCTTAAGTCAGATTTAAACTAGAGGGAGATAGCAAACAGCACTTTAAACTAAAGGGAGATAGTAACACAGGCAAAGTGGTGTGAGCATGAACTGGATTTGTTCAGCCACACTACTCACACCAACAGATCTGTGTAACCCATGTGATTTCAGGTCAGGATCCTGCTATCCAACCAGCAAAAAAGTGAAGTTCACTAAACTCTGACACACTTAGCAGCTGCACAAAGACAGGTCTTTGTTAGCACCACTTCAGATCAGCATGAATGCAAACCATGTGTATTTTCATCATAACCGACTTTTAAGTGCAGCCACATTCAGCCTCAAGTAGCTAGTGTCAGAAATTAGGTGTTAGAACTTAATGCCAACTCAAAAAAAAAAAATCACTGTTACAGAGCGTCAACACAGTATAAGGATGCTCTGACACATCTGGTTTGTTTAAAGCTTTTAAAATACACAAGATTCATGATGGGCCAGATATTGTCCTCTCATATTAAGCTTGGTTTAAAGCTGACACATTACAGCTCAATCAACAGTAACAATTAGTTACACACACTGCATGTGAGGTACGTCTAGACAGTGGAGCAAACCAACAAGAATCACCAATACAACTGACTGTGAAACCACCACCACCAAACCACTGCACTGGAGGGAATCAGCACGTCCTTATGGATCCACATGTTGTACTCAATCAGTGCATCCTGCACTGCTTTCTGTTTTCCATTATGAAAAACCTCTGTAGGTTATTCTGAGCTAATGAACTCTGTGATCCAAAATTAAGTTTTCCTATGCCTGGTATTTGCTCCATGAGAACAAATACCAATGGCTACAGTTTAGGTGTGCTGCCACTCTGCTGGGTTGGTCTTCAAAAAAATACATTCTTTCTGATGAAATTTTAAACACCTAAACAAGTCTTACATTCCAACACAAAAATTAGAAAAAAGGAAGAACCTAATTAAAACCTCCCTTACGAGTCACTTCTTGCCCTTCCCCTAGGGCTTCTGAGAGCACAGGGGCTGTGCAAAACACTTAGAATAGCTCCAGGCTAACAGCCACTGCAGCCAAAACTCTTGGGCATGAAATATAGATTATTTGCACCAACTGTTGAAAGGCAGTTGTGTTTACTATGAGAAAATTTCACCCATGGTGTACATGTTAAGAGAGCACACATTACCCAGAACAGTTTCTTTCGTTGGCTGATGAAGCTTTCAAATGCAGTAATCATCCCTGAGGCAACAGTATCTTCATGATTTATCTCAGAATAAAATACATCATCCTCATCTTCCATTTCCTGACCTACAAGAAAGTGTATGCTTGGTAAGTACTTTGCTGGGGGTCTTAGTGGAAAACACACACACGCTACCACAGGGAGATATAAAAATTAGTATTCATTAGAGTGGAGACTTGAGGATTGCTCCTCTGGAGCTCACAAACAGGAAGGAAAACAGCTTAAAACACAGTTGGAAAGTGGGAAAGACTTGTTAGCAAGCAGTGTTGAATAAGAGGTGTGATACTAACCTACTGCAGAGAGCAGCACATTTACAAATAACTATGCAAGATGATGATGCCAATAGAGGTCAGTTATCCAATAATTGAAGTTAGTTTGTCCATTATCTCTGTGCCTTCTATGTTTTTAAATAGCTCTGGTCAAACAATAGTCTAAAATACTAGAAAGCACTACCACTACCAGGCAGCTTCATGAGTGCATGGTGGTTAGGAACACCAAATTTCAGTATTCACTCTAAATGTGTGGCATCCAATGAGTGCATCACAAGATGTGCCTTCTGCTACATTTTGCCTTTTGGAGAGGATACCCTCCCTCCATATACCTCTCTGCAAGCTTCTGCATGACTGATTTCTACCACCAAAAAAGAACAGCTGGAAACACTTGAACACTTCACCTTAGAAAACAAACTTGCTTTACCTATTTGGATCTCTTCTTTCTTCTCATCTGAATCAAAAAGTTTCTTTGGTGTACTGGGAGCATCAGAGAACAAGTGTTTTGTTTCCTGACTGTAAAGCTTGGGCTTCTTTCCAACAGTGCCACTTAATACATCTAAAGAGAGAAGATGTTTCAGTACAGACCTGTTCTTTTGCAGAAGACATGTAGCAGTATCTACCAGGTACATAAGCAAAAACCACCACTAGAATTACCAATGCTGAACAAGCAATTTTGTTTTAGGGTCTTGCATCAGACTTACACATGACAAAACACAAGACTTCACCAGCAAGTCTTTTCCCCTTGCAAAAGCAGTCAGCCAGACCATCTAGTGCCATGCAGCAACTAACACACGTCCGTCTCGAAGATGATTTAATTTCCCACTTGTCCCACTACTCTAGCCAGAAAAAAAAAGAAAAACTTATCCATCTTCTACCCCTTCTCTCTCCCAGCCCAAGCCCACAATCTGTTTATACTCATTTGTTCTTAACCTAGTTTTAGCTGTTGCTTTAAAAAAAAAAAAACATAAGTATGGAGGGAGATAAACTAATCACACCCATTATAACTGAATTCCAGATCTTCAAAGCCTTACCACATGATTGCTTGTAGCCCAGGAACAACCTTGTTAACACAGAGCTGGATGTGGCAGCATGTATTTTAAGTAAAACATACAACAGAATATCCCTCCTTAGTCTGACTGTCCATTTCTCTGAGCTCAATTAGGTGTCTATGGTTAAACGATCACCTCTCTGGATTCTCCACTGGGCAGAAAACAGGAAAGTGGTAGAGCCCAGGACAAGGGGTCATTGAGGCCATGAGGAGCATGCTGCTGCAGCAGCAGGTAAAGTTAGTACATGGAGTAAGTGTTCATGTGCAATCACAGATCACATCTGACATTTCTGAACATATCCCTACTTCTTGCCTTTGCATAGCATCCACTTTTCTCCAACTATAAGACTGCAGTAAATGGTGGTTAAAAAAAATCACCAGCATTTATTTTCCCCCAAATTAAACAGAGGTATTGATGGGGTGAGGGTATATTCTGCAAGTGCTGGACAAGTTGTGCACATATTGGGGAAGCTAGCCTATGAGAAAGAATGCCTTTTTCCAAAATGGAGGTTTCAGTGACTCAGTTTGTTGTCCCAATGTTGACTGTGAAGTCTACAGCCTCTCAGAGCTACATCAGCCTCATAAGAAATAGGATGACAAGTCTGTTGTTGCTTAACTTTCATGAAGTTCAGTAGTTCCAAACACAAAGACACTCTGCTGCAGTTTTTCAGCGAGGCTGTGCAAGTTCAGTCTCAATAAAAGAATTTGTAAATACCAACATTACCTAAAAACCTTACAGCTGTCATAAGCATCAGTACAAATCACCATTTATCAAGAGCTTCATACCTAAGAATACAGACATAGACCACTATTGTAAAGAAAGTCTATAACCTCCTGGGATTTTTATTTATTTTTTTTAATCATTATTCTTCAAATTGAGGTTGCACTGCATCTCCAAGTCATTAAAAATAAATTTGGGATTTATTCTTCCACTTATTTCACATAGTTACTCTCAGGCAACTAGTTTGTAAATCCCCATGCTCTTACCAGCAGTGTTAGTAGGGTCTCCTGTGAGCAAAGGCAGGATTTAAGAGTTAGCAATCAGTTCAGGAATTTACACAAAACATCCCACCGTAGTCCATATCGCAATATGGACAACAGAAATGGAAGGTGTTTCTTGTGCACAAAGCATCCCTCAGATACATAAAACCTCAGTGCCTTCACATCTTCGAAAGAAAAGAACCGTCAGCACCCCTTCTACTTTTTAACCAGTTCTTCTATGTTACTGAGACTAACGTACCTGAGTCCTTCCGCTTAAAGTTTTCTTCTTCTTTTGTATTATTGTCAGATGCATTTTGAAACTTCTAAGAAGAAGAAGATAATCAGAAGGTGCCCAGTGCTGCAGGCAAGCAGTCAGGTTTGCAAAGCAAAGAAGCAAAATGCACCGATACACCGCCTACAGGCGAGAAGTAGGCCAAGAGCAGATCAGGAAGAGCTCAAGCACTACATACAGCACCTGTGTTGCCTTCTCCTCCACATCAGAGAGGCCCTCAGCAGATGCATCCAGGGACAGTGGTGCCACTTCAAGCTCCTCTGAGAGCACGTCACCTATGAAAGAGTGCAGCCAAGCAACAGAGGCAGGAGAGGTTGAGCCCTGTGTTGTCTAGACACCTGAATTTAACAACAAATATAGAAAAATACAGCCACCCTTCTCCTCTGCCTATCCACACATGAACAGGGAGCAGCATCTCAAACTTGGTCCAAAGTTCGCCTTGTTTCTGGCTGCCATCACATTCCCTTCCTTCACCTCATGTTGCTGCTGGATTGTTCAGGTTTACAGAGCAACACCTAATGCTGTTGCCCGGTCCAGCAAAAGCATTGGTGTTATGGTTTAACCAGGCTGGCAGCTCAGCACCACATGGCAGCTCACTCACCCTTCCCCCTTCCCCCTCTAGGGTGGGGGAAGAGAATTTTAAAAAAAAAAAATGAAAGCCTGTGAGTTGAGATAAAGACAGCTTAATAGGACAGGAAAAAAATGAAAATAATAATGGTAAAGTAACTACTACTACTACTGTGTCCAAACAAGTGATGCACAATGCAATTGCTCACCACCTGCCCCAATGTCCCCTCTGTCCCTGAGCAGGACCTGATAGTCCACCAACCCTGGCTAGCCACCCCTATATATTGTTCAGCATAACACCATAGGGTATGGAACACCCCTTGGGCCAGTTTGGGTCAGCTGTCCTGGCTCTGTCCCCTCCCAGCTCCCTCTGCACCCCCAGCATGCCCAGTGGCAGGATAGGGCAAGAAGCTGAAAAGTCCTTAGCTTGGTGTAAGCACTGCTCTGCAGCAACTAAAACTGTTACCGATGTTACTCTCATCATAAATCCTAAACACAGCACCATACCAGCTACTAGTGGAAAAATTAACTCTATCCTTGCCAAAACCAGGACAGTTGGCAGGAGGAAGAAACTGAGGCAGGGAAAGTTGACTAGTGTAATGTCTGTAGTATGATATCCAGGAAGTCCAAAGCAAAAATTAAAACAAATTTAAAAAAAAAAAAAACCACAGAATCAAAACCCCCACATTGCAGCATGAAGATAGGCTGCTTAACTTTTCAGTAGAAAAAGTTTTGGGCATCACTAGTTTTCCATAACCACTTTATGGAGCAGTCTGAAATCAACCCAGTGGCTGATGTATCATCAGGTGCAGAGACACACTGCACTGGGTAACACCACCTAAAGGGTTTTTGTAGCTCCAGGCTGTCCACAGAAATGAATATTAGTGTCAACACTGTACATGTCTTTACTCCCAATGAAGCCTCAGACCTACCATAGAAGAAGTGACCATCACCACTGCAGAACAGAGTGGAGAGATCTTCCAACCAAGTTCATGCAGAGCTGACATATAAGCCATGGTCTGTATCTGCACTCAGTAGTTGCTTTACGACATAAATGAAGAAAATACCAGTTCATAGGCACACTATATATTAGTATCTACAGATTATTTATTTCAGACCTTAGAAAATAATGCTTGAGCAGAACATTTTTTGTTTGCTTCTGGGAAACAAAACCTGGACATTTAAGTAGAGGTAACAGATTAGCCTGGACAGGGTAAAGTAGCACAAATGCAGTGCATTCTTCCTCCAGAAACCCCACAGTTTAGGTGCCAGATAACACAGCCCTTGTGCCCTACTTTCATAGTACGTTGAACAACATTAGAAAAAGAAATACCAGCAAGATCCACTGTAGGTAAGTCATCTCCTTTGGAGGTGGACATGCTTGTTTTCTTTAGCATTTCCTTTTGATCTCTTCGGCTTTCTTTTAGCTGGGAGCAGAAAGACAAGTCTTAACATATATTTCCTTTAAACAATACAAGTAATTTAAATTTATTTTGGTGTGGTTTGATTTTTTTTTTTTTGTCATGAAGTTTTGTTTGTTTCTACACTAGGAGTGGAAACTTTTAAGTTAGATATAACACATAATGACACTTCTCTCCAACTCTGAAGGAGATCTGTATCTTGAAGTCAGCTGCATGCCGAAGTTTTGCATTTAGCCAGTAGAGCCTAATTTGCTTAGGGATCATGCACAGCTGTTTTTATGAAGTTTCCCATGTTTTCCTACAACCTCCTTGTTTCCCCAGTCTCTGGTGACCAACACAATACCAGCAACATTTAGGCAGCAAATTGGTCCATTAGAACACTTGAGAAAATGGCACCAGCTTATTTGATTCCCAGTGTTTGTGTGTTTTGCATACATACTGTTTTTAACTATGAGACACGTGAGCATGGCAGCTTCTCACCTCCTGTGTCCGGTAGTCACTGCCACTACTTGCAGAAGACACTGGAAGCACTGCAAGGAGAAAGGTTTACCTGGGTACCAACAACATAACAGGGAGCCAGAACTTGTTCCCAGAAGGGCACCCAAAGGGGGAGGATTCCTCCTTCACAAGCCATCGCTAGCCCCTTCCTCACCTGCAGTTTTATGCATTCACTGTGCATGACACAGACTAAGCTTACCTTTTACTTTTCTCCTCACCCTACGCCTTTTTCGGGTATAGTCAAGAGATTTTGGCAACGGCTGTTTCTGAGAGTCAAGGATCCAGCTCTTTTCACTCTGGCTGTTACTTGTTTTTTCATGGTTGCTTCCAGAAAAAAGATGCTTCCTGTAACTAAAGACACTACCAGGAGTCAGTCCTGCTCAGCCAGCTCCCTCTGCCCACCCAGGAAGCTCCATAGCCATTCCCCTTCCTCTCCACCAGCAAATTGTTCCATTTATTGCTCCCCACAGTACAATACCCAATGCATTTTAAGCTGCATAAAAACACTGAGAAGCAAACACTTGCCCTTTTCCAGTACCACGTTTAGAGCATTGTCATGCTTCATCACCCCTTCCCCTCCTGTGTCTAGAGAAGAGCACAGCTCTTGGCAGAGGAAAACCCCCAAATTAGAAAGCATGGATGACCAACTGGCCTTCTCTCAAGCTTGCTCACATCCTCATTTCATCATCCTGCCAAGTAACCCACACAGACACAAGTCAGACAATTAGGTGCTGTGACAGTGTAACACAGGAGTACAGAAGGGCACAACCAAACAGTGCTACCGAACAGGCCAGCAGGATGGCCAGATTATTCATGCTCAGCACTATTAGTTAGTTTATCAAATTAAATTACAACAATCATAAGTTAAATATATTTAGACTTTGGCATTATTATTGACAAAGAAGTTTCCCTTCTTTGGCTGGCTTCTGAAGCTAACAATTTTGGAATACCAGAACTTTAGCACCTCTCAACAAAATTAGGCTATGTGCTTCAAGGCATCTAACCCCTGGCTGCTTACTGTAACTAGAATTGGCCAATAAAAAGCAGAGTGTTTAAATGTTTTTCAGGAGGTAAACCAGTTGTTTAGGTGCATGACTAGGGAAGGGGACTGCTTAAGAGCTCAATTCATAATATTGTTAAATTAGGCAGAAGTCATTCTTCTCTCTAGTAACTCTGATATTCTCAGATCCTGTTTAAATGTTAGTACCAGTGACATCCATAGAAGCTGTGACAGCCAGGCAAGGAACTATTTCATTGGGACCATCACACAGCCTTCCTGATCCTAACTTAAACTGCTTTAACTGAGGTAGCAAACTTTTCCACTGAGCAAGAAATTTATGGATTGTGCATGTATGATCCTGTACCTCAAATTCCGTGAAGAAGTTTTCTGGCCAAGAAGTTTTCCTTTGGCTTCAGCAACCTAGAAAGAGGGGGGGGGGGGGATAAAAAGTAAAAGTCACGTGTCTTGAAGTTCAGTTACCATGTGAAATAATCTGAAATAAAACTGTATCTACCCAGGAAGATTTCGGATGGTGTTGTTGGGACACTGGGCAGCATACCACAAAGCAGTGTTTCATGCTGACACCCAGTGGCAGTAGTGAGAAGCAGACGGTGTCCAGTTTTATCAGACATTTGGGGTGTCTCGTTCAGCATCCCTGAATTAACAGCAAGTTGCGACAGCACATGTGAAGAGGCTGAGAGCCAAAGGGCTTGTGTACGGGAGAGCCACCTCGATGGAAACTATTAGGAGCAAGTTTTTTTGGCTTCCTGGGAAGACCTGCTCTGGTCAGATGCAAAGCAGGCAGAGTGACTCATTTTTGCTGGATTTTCTAACAGCCTGCAGATGTAAACCAAGCAGAATGTCCAACCAAAGCTTCACAAGGACTGAGTTTAAGCTGGGATTCCCAATGTGCAAAGCATGGCTCAATAAAACAAGAACAGAGGCCAGCCTTCGATCGCAAAGATATCCCCCCGCCTCATTCAAGCACCAGCTCAAATTCCTATCACAAACAGTTGTAACATCACAGTTTCCACCCCAGAACTCATGAAGGTACTGAAGCATTCTCCCCACCTAAATACATATATTATGTATGACACCACAAAGAAGTGCAAGAACCTCAGATTCCCAGTTGCCTCTAACAGCATGTCCACCCTTGCTGCATGCCTGAACCCAAAGTCACTGCTCCCTGGTAGCTGCTGAGCAAAGCTCAGCCCCTAACAACTTCTTCCCTATAGCATTACCTTTTCATGGCTTGCAGAGTCTGAGCTTTCAAAGCCATAGGAGTCCTTCCTGGAAGACAAAGCAACATATGCATGGCAGCGATACACAACCATCAGTCACCCAACTGCACTGAGGGAGGGGGAAATAACATTTAATTTTGGGCTCTATTAATGGCAAACAATTAAGTAGTTCATATGCCTAAAAATACTATTTCCTCAGCTTTTAAAAGTAGCTTGTTCCTTTCCTACCTAGTCTCTATTATTGTTTTAATTAATTCTCACACTATTTCTTTCTAAGTTTTTAATTTTAAAAGAAACATTTATAAAAACAAGTCCGTATATGTTTATGTAATCAATATCTTGTTCCCAGAAGTCACTAATACTAGCACATAGTAGGACAGTCATGAATGACATGAAAGAACTTCAGAAATATTTAAGAGGAAAAAAGCGTAATTCTCTTTTGAAAGTTCTAACTTAACGTTTGTTTCCTAATCACTTCTCTGCATGCATCTAAATTTTGTTCTCATACCCTTAATTATCTGAAGTGCATTTTTCTTTCTCTAAATGGCAGCTATTTAAGAAATCCTACAATTAGTTCTCAACATACAGTACGCCTTTCTTTTCTCATGAGCATAAGAATAGGGAACTGCGCCCTTCTTGGTAAAGCTTTCTAGCAGAAAGCAATGCTCATTTCCAGATGAGGCACTACAGGGAGCAGAATGACCAAATCAAGACTTCTCTATCCCTACCTTCTATTATGTTACTCCTGCATCAGATTTTTCATTCTTACCTACAATCAATCAAAAAATTCATTTACGCATGTCTTCAGGCTAAGAATCCCTAGGCTAAACAAGGATACAAGAAAACACTGGAGCAAAACACTTGGGCATCCAAACCCACAGCAGGGAGAAAAAGCCCATCCTAAAACTCCAGAGCACGTGATACCAAAGACCTAGGGCAATATCAGGAAGGTTTGGGTACTTGTGAACAAGGTTGCCACTCATAACACAACCCACCAGAGGGTAAGAGGATTATGGCTAGGTAATGAAAAATGGAAACGCCAGCTCGGCATCGTGTCACAGAGGGAAGGGCACTTTTGGCAGACTGGAGTTAGCTTCAGGAACTGTGTTCACTTCAGGAACACACAGGTTTCCAGTGGGACAAGTAAGGTCCTTTTGTCATCTCCTGCTTGTTTTGGTGCCTCCTCTGTTCAGAAAGCCCACCCCATCAGTGCTCCCTCTGTCCCACCCCATTACTGCTAGAAGGGGTCTAAAATCACCTGGGACACCAAACCCCACATACACTTGTGTGCCATACCTGTCTTCAATCATCTGTTTGGCCAAGCCTTTTTTTCCATTTCTCCTTTCCCTGGTATTGTCCTTCTAAAAAGGAAAAAAGTTGCAGAATCTCAAACCACAATATGCAGCCACCTACTAATCCTACAGCCTGCTAGAAGCAGGGATAAGGAATGTCAGGAAACATCAACATTTGCACCACTGCAAGCCTATCGTAACAGTCCAGTTATAAGCCATTTCCTGTAGTTAGTTCACACGAGAAAGTGTGGGAGTCCTGGAGCTGAGGCCAGGGAGACAGTGAGTTGAGGATAAAGAAATAGTTTAAAAGCTCTGAATTCTTATGCAGAGGGTAAGCATTACAAAAACCTTTGAGTAGTGAAGTACAAATGTGTATATTTTATAGAAACATAAACCCCAGGACAAATCTAAAATCTGATTTCTCACATAAGCTCAGTACCAACTTCAAAGCAAAATTAGTCTTTTGGAAATTTCATTTCTTTCCTGTATGGCACAGATTTGTTTTATTATTATTTAATACCTTAACAGAAGTTCTCAAGTGCTCAAGTTGCCTAAAGACATGCAGCCACAGATAGCTCTTATTTATCTGTTTTTCTCTAGCTTGCAAGCTCCCATGCCAAGAATATGGAGACAGATCTGTCCTGGGATCATCATTAGAGCTCAAATACAAAGCATCTTTGTAAACTTCCAGACACATCTTCCCTTCAAGGAGCAAATCTTTGCTCTTGTAGACCATGTGTAAGGCTTGCAACACATGAATTTCTCCCATGGAGGACCAGGCTAGCTGACTATACACCCTGCTCCTGGGCCTGCACACAGCATACTACTGCCATGGAGTATATACTAGGTAAGCTCAGCTGAGCCCAAATTGCTTGCTTGGACCACACTATAGTAAGGTTGACAGGCATTGCCTTCTCAGCTCACACCTGGTGCCAAAAGGCACATTACATCTAGTGACATTGCATGGGCTCAGGACTGGCTCAGCCAACCCTAGGTGGCTTTAGCTGTGCCACTAGAGCATTTCCTCCCTTACCTCACATCTTCACTGAGGTGTTCCCCAAGGCAAACGTACCTTTGGCGTTGACTCCTCCATTGGTGGTTCTTCTAGGGCCTTCTCACTGGGGAGAAAAGGACACGTGAGGAAACATGGTGCTGGGGGACCACCCATTTAGAGCCCAGATCATCAGTTTATGAAGTACTAAGAAAAAGAACTGGCATCAGTAAGTCTACCAGCCTCAAAGCAGTGCTTTAAAAGCAAAGAAAGCTAACCAGTAGCTCTACAGAGTCTGCCTACTTAACTGTAAGAAATGCTGTCCTTCATGGCTCTGAAAAAATGTATCACTAATGCCAAGGTGGCCTCAAATTCACATGATCTTTCACAAAGATCATGGTCTTTATTATGAATTGCCATGTATTTGATGAGCTGAATATACAGCAGAAGAACTGTTTGTAATACAGATGTATGCGTACTGCATTTGGATTAGATTAATGATGAAACTAAGATGCATCCAAGCCAGGACCTAAATGCTACCCTTTAACCAATAACTATTCTGAAGTGTTGTAACTATTGGCTAGCCACCTTGATAGTCAAGGTGGCTAAGATTTGATTTTTTTTCCATTTAGTAACTGACATAGATCTCAAAAATCTCATGCATTAAAGCCCCAGAGGAAGGAAAACACACCAAAGAAGAGTCCTAGAAATATATGAAAGAAAAAATAAACACCTTGCAATTTCTGGTCTGCAAGGAGCTTACCTAGTCTTAGCTTTTGTCCTTGGAGATAGAGTTTTGGATTTTTTTGCTGAAGGAGGCAAGGAAACTACAGCTTCACCCTCAGGAGCTGAAAGTAAACAATTTACCTGCTTTTGCCGGGAGGCCCACAAAAGCAGAGTCTTACCAGGTCACCCGGGTGATATTTCACTGGGTCAGACTTAAGGAACTGAAGGGAGCCATGCCTGACCTGAGCCTTGGTGAGCATTGTCCATGTCAGTCTGCTGGCCCACTGAAACCATGGTGATACCAGAGTTAACTATTTTCTGTTTAGAGACCTGAAACCATGAACAGAGCACGCACAGAATAAGAAAAACAGGTGGTCCCTTGTTTGTTCATGTGTGTGGCTTGGTGGTTGGCAACTTTTTTTAGGAAAAGATTTTCAGTGCTAGCCTGTGACAGCAGCTGGGTGACATGATCCTTGTTAACCACAAAAATATTTTTGGTTATAGTTCAGTAATACTATGAGCAACTCACTAAGAGCATCCCACCATATCCTTACAAGGCAGAAAAACTTTTTTTCCCCTTTTTAAAACAGTTTTTACCAACACTGCAGCTCTGCAGGCAAGTGTTTAGGCTGACTTCCCACTGATATGAAAAAGAGGAAGTTTGAAAACACATCAGGTACCAGCAGGTTTTCTTTGGAAGAACATTTTAACCACACCTATGAAAAAGCAGAATTGAAGAGGTGATAAAGAGGGGCACAAGGACTGTTTCATCATACACCAAACACTTACTGCTACACTGCCTGCTAATGACTGGTTGTGTTGAGAAAATAAGTCTTCTGATGGGGAGCCCACATTTTCAGAGACTGAAAGATCTTCCCTCTTCTGTGGATCACTAGATTGAGGTGTCACTGCAGAACAACAATCAGGATGAGATTATCTTCCTAGTACTTTAAACACAGATGTATGTGCATACGTATACCCCTCTCACTTTTACACACATGCATAAAGGCATAACAGTACCAAATTATTAGGCACAAACCTCTCAAGATCACATTTAGCAAAACAAAACCAAGCACCTCCAAATCACCCCCTGTGGAACCAAAATACTAAAGATCCTCTTGAGCCTACCCCACAGAGCACATGAAGATAAATAAGTTTATCATCCTATTGCTACCTCGACTCTTAGCTCTGCAAGACATGGCACAACACTTTTCATCTGACCGAAGCACCAGACCAAATCTCCCACCATCCATTTCCCTGTACTGAACCTCCACCAAGTGCTGCAAACAACTGCAGATAAACCATGTGCTACCCTTTGCATTCCTAGATTGCTCCAAGTAGCACTGCCCACCATACACCTCTGTGTCCTCACAATGTACATTGATGAAAGACCTTCACCCCCCTGATATGCCTCCCAAATCTGGAGGACTTCCATTAGAGTTCATTCTGGGCTGTAACCAGAGAGGAAGGCCTAAAGAAGTTACTGTGAAGGCTGCTTTTTTTCCCCCCTCCAATGTGCCTAATTGGAAGCTGTGGACTGTGAGAGAAGGTACTCGTTTTAAAATTGAGCAACTTAAATCCCATAAACTAAAAATGAAAAAAAGTCACCTGCTTCAGTCTGACCAGCTTTATTCCCACTATGGATAGTGTCCTCTTCAGCCACATTTGTCTGTTAGGGTGAATGAATCTTTTGTCAAATGACCTTAAAGAAGCAGACTCCTTTATCTAAGGAAGCTAGCTACTTAATAAGACAATAACCACCAAGAAGTCATTGGATGCTAGCTGAATTAACCATTTGGAAGCTTCTCCTCTCCTACAAGGAGGAATGACAGCCACTGTATGACTATTTACTCTCATGTAGCTTTTTGCCTGCTAATTTTGTGGTCTGTGGCTGAATCACAAGGATAAAAAATATTTATTGCATGTATGTATATTTAAATTAACAAGAAAAATCACTCCCATGTTCTCCCATTACAAAAAACTTGAGGACTCTTGCTTTTTGGAAGTATTCTGCTTTTACTCTAAGAAGTAGTATGTACACAGACAGTTTAGGACTTCTCTTGTAGTACTCCTTTTCTTTTCTCCAGGTTCTAATACCACAATTAACTTAACCTGTGCAATGTACTAGTTTAAATTAATGCAAGAAAGTGTTTACATTTCAAGCTAGGCAATTAAATACAATAAGCTTTATTATATACTTCAAGAATTCCACAAAAAGTCATCACATCACATTGAGTGATTTAATTAACAAAACAGTTTAACACTTCCAGCTTCTAAACCACAAATGAGTCCTTTGAAACCTTTTCTCCCCCCCTGAAGTGTCTAACACCTCTTGTGGTGGTTTTACCATGCTAGGCAGCTAAATACCACAACTTCTCTCTCACTCCCCCTCCTTAGATGAGGGGAGGAAGAAGTAAAGTAAAGAACAACTCACGGGTTGAGATAAGGATAATTTAATTTAAAAAGTTATTTTTAAGGAAAAATTATTATTAACTAAACAATTTAACTAAAGGGAAAAAAGGGGAAAAGGGAGGGTGGGAGGGGAAAAAATCAAAACAAAACAAATAAAGGCTATGTGGAAAGAGGCAGAGGAAAGAAATTTCTCTCTACTTTCCACAAATGAGCAATGCTTGACCACATCCTTGAAACAGGGCCTCAACGCACGTAGCCAGTGTTCAGGAAGAGGACCAATGTTTTCACAGCGAGAGCCCACCTCTCCCCTCTTCTTCCTTTTTCCGCCTTTTTATTGCTGAGTGTGACACCATATGGTATGGCATATCCCTTTGGTTGGTTTAGGTCAACTGCCCTGGTGATGTTACTTTTCTCACTTTTTTGTCCACCTCCTAGGAGGGTTAGAGAGAGTCCTGATGCTGTGCCAGCACTGCTCAGCAGCAACGCTGGTGTGATACCACTGCTGTTCTAGCTACAAGTGCAGAGCACAGCACTGTATGGGCTGCTGCAGGGAAAGTTAACATCCCAGCCAGACCCAGTACACCTCTTTCAGGCCAACAATAAGTGTCCACATAGAGGGTCACAAACCCTCAAGGGAAAGAAGAATATATAATGAACAGACAGGGGAAAAACAGAAGCACAATGTTTTTGCCAAGTGTATATCAATAAAAAAATTTAGGGAAGAAAAAAGGCAAACCATACTAAGAGCTTACCATCATTTTTTCTTCTCCAAGGACTTTTTTAAGTATATTTAAAATTTCATACTCGGCACTGAAACATATTTTGATTTTTGTTGCTTCTGTCTTGTTAAGAGTAGCAGGAATCTTCATGTAAATTTTAACAATCTTTTCTCCACCACCCTCTGTGGAAAAAAAAAAAAAGAGAACAGCTACATCTGTTTTAGAGCAATGCATTCACTCTGTTACTCCAAAAACATTTGAATAAGTGTTTTTGTTCTTCAGTTTTAAGGCAGTTTCTTTCACACCTTCCCCATGCATTTCCAGTTACACCATTGACACATTTCTTTCTCATTGGATCTAGATGATTATGCATCCAGTACCCTCATACCTCTACAAGCACCACCACCCCCCTGCCCCCCGACACGTCTGACTGGGAGAAGAGGCCTTAGGACTGCAACCTCCTACCCCGCCACCTTGGCAGGTTACAGAGCCACCAGTACAGCTTTGCTGCTGTCTGTGCCAAGCAGATCCTTTGTCCTTTCCACAAGGCATAAATACCTTTCCTCTTCACATTTCTACCTATTGCCGTTACAGGACACACAATGAAGAGTCATTTACGTGCACAGCATCCTGGTGACACTTGGAGTAGCTCTTATGGTTTCCCCTGCCCTGGGTACATTCAATCACTGTTTCAGTCCTCCTCTTAATGGCAGCATAGCCATTTCCCAGGCACCATCCAGAAAATAAGCTTCTGTAGGGCCTGAAGCAGCTAGCATAGATCTTCCCTTAACACTAATCTCACATGCTGAGCCAGCCTAGCCAAGGGGCTCTTCCCTCCTCCCCTTCCTCTGCTTCCCTCCTCTGCTCCCAGGGGCATAAGTCCCTCTCCTGCCTTCCTCTTCCACTGTAGTTGCTGCCAGACCTGACTGAGATGCTCCAACTCTTTTTTGGGGTGGGCTGGAGGGGGCAGGCAGGGTCAGGTTATTGTGCTAAATGGGCCCACAGATGGTCCAACAAGCAGAGCTGGTGCAAGGTGACAGAGCACATGGCATGGAGAAGGGAAGGCATGGGAACTCTTTGGTGATGCTGAGATTTTACATTGGCTCCCTATGTCTTGTGAGCCCACAGCCAAGCAAGGGGTAATGCCGGTTGCAAAAATCTTACCCTTCAGACTGTAACTGCTGACTGCATCTTTCAACAGCCTCACGGAGTCCCAGAGAGCACCCTTTAAAACCAAAACCACCACATCAGCAAGGCTGGAGAAGCATCCACGTGGTATATTAGGCTAACCCAAGGCCACCTGGGCTTTACTATTACCTCGCTACTGTCTATGTAAAAAGTCACACTCTGGCTGCCAGTGTTGAAGTCAATCCAGAACTCCTCCAGCTTCTCATCTGATGGCTTTTTCACCTGGGAAAGCATGAGAGCTGTGTTGCTGTTTCTTCTAATACATTATTCTCAGTTTTCTTTACTGCAATGAAACTGGAGAAAGTTGCTCCACATATACACACCTTCCAGAAATTAAAGTTGTGATCAACATGTAAGGTGCTGGCCAGTTCACAATAGCTAGTTAACTCAGCCATGCCCACCAAGTCAAAATGAGGCTGTACATCAGCTAAATGAAAGGAAATACCTCAGGCAAATGCCTGCATGTTTGCACCAGGGAACACTGAAGCTTTCTGTGTATCTGAGCACTTGAGATAAGCTGACGCAGTGGGACCAGCTTCAGACAAACCTCTTCATTGACTTGGTTTTGATTTGGTACAACTGTCAAGAACACTTGTCAACACTTGAACAAATGTCAGGAACATTTACTTAAAGACCTGGAAAGCAATCTGCACAATTTATAACCATGACTATGACCTCTTCTATACATGGGCATCATTCTGATCTTGTTTTCTGGCAGTCTAGGAGCAGCTCTGCCAGAGGAATCAGAGTCCTCCTGTTCTCCTGCTTCTTTTCAGAAGGTCTCTCTTCAGTCATCACCATGAAGAGAAGTGCTGCCTCTGACATTTGGCTGACACACAAGCAGAGTCAGCAGCAGTAAATTAGGAGCTGGGTGACAAACAAGCAAACATTTGAACTAGAATGGAAAGTTACACTCTAAGTTCTGGAAAATTAAGTTATTTAATGAAAAACAGGAGGGGGGTGGAAAGACAACATATACTGCACCAAGTACCTATTTTAACTGTGGCAGCACTGTAGATAATGTGATCCAGTATTAAGATCTTTTACCTGGTTCATGTCAGCAAAAGCAGATATGCAAGGAAACGAATAGACTCTGGAAGAAAAGCAGACTTCATATGAACATCAATCAGAATCTGGCTTTCTGAAAGCTAAAGATTGGCTGCCAATCTTCACGGCTCATTGTTCAAAATGACTAACTTCCAAGAAGTTAGAAAAAAACATTGTCTTTAGTAGTTTTAACTTTCAAAAGGACCACTATTAGAATAAAATCTTTTTCTTAGTAACTTCATTAACCATGGATGTGATGTACTTTTTTTTTTTTTTTTACAGAACACAAGTTAGTGTACAATCCTACTTCCCCCCCCGCCCCCCCCCCCCCCCCGATTTTAAATGAATTGAAGGAACATCAGTTTAGTTTCTCAGTTCACAGATTACCTTCTGTCATCCCCAAGTCTTTCATTTAGCTGGTTAAGAAATTTCCTGCAGTCCTTCAAGACAAATAATATCTTATTAAAAAAATAATCCTGCTATGTCTTCTTTACAAAGCATTACATTATTGGAGATGTATAACCTTTACTCCAGTTACAAATTTTAGTTTGTTTTTTGTTTGTTGTTTTTTTTTTTTTTTTAAAACTCAGTGAGACACCAAAGGCCAAGAATAAACACCCAAGTTACTACAAATGGTTGAACTCAACTTATAACCAGCAAGCCTTCAAACATAAACCATACAAGCAAACATATTTGTAAAGAACAACTCAGAAATAAGGGCTTTTCTAATGATAGGTGATTTTGTATCTGCCAGGTTAAAAAGAAGCACATTCACAAATAAATAACTTAGCGTATCTACAAAAATCAGTTCTGTAAGAACTTATTACAAGGACATCCTGAATGAACTAGAACAAAACCAGCCCCTGTACAGACTTGCCAAACACGTTGTTTTCAAAATAAGGACCCTCACCGTCTCAAATTCTCTATCCTTGATCTCTTTGAAAGCTTCAGCAAGATAGTTATCTTCAAACCAGTGGTGAACAAGGTCATCTCTCCATTTTTTTGTCATTAGCCTACAAAGTGCTTCTGAAAGTGCAACCTGAAGGTCATAATCTACATGGCAAACATAAGCACAGGATAAATACCCCCCTGGCAAAACAGGGTTAGCATCATTGCTCTTAACACTAGCATATTTTGCAGCCTTGTTCCTCAGGGTGAACCCAAAGGGAGCCAGGGAACAGCACCCCCAGGCAGCAGAGGACAGCAGCCAAATGCCAGCTGTGGGCATCACCTGCTGCCTGTGCTTAGGGTGTGCAGGGCACTGCACACAGCCCTGTCAGGAGAGGCCCTTGGGCATCAGGGAGGGGATGAGAGGGAAGCCTCCTCACTAAAGCACTACAATTAAGTCACATTGCGTGCTCCACACTAACTCCCCAGAAAACATCATGGCTAGGAAAAAAAAAATCACGCTAGGCTAAGAATGGCTAGGAAGATCACACTCAAGATGTAGTAAAACCTTGCAAGACGCAGTTTGTCCACATTACAGCTCAGTGTTATTTTAAGACTAAATGCAAACATACTTTGTAATACAAACATAAATTACCTTCTTAAGCACATAAGTTTAGATTTTTTATTAGTTAATAAGAATTACGAACTAGAAAGATCTAATACACATTGCATTGAACAACTTTTGATAAAGATTTTCTGAAAGTACCATCCGATTGTTCACCCCCCAAGAATCAAGTACTTATAAGGAAACAAATTGAATTAATTCATCTGTATTAAATAAGCAGATGAAGTAAAGCCAAACAAACCCTAGCTTCATAAGAATATTCACTCAGTAGTTCTTACCCCCAACCTCCAGTATCGTTTTTGCAAGGTCATTCCTGAAACAACATAATTCAATACGTTAAAGTGGAAATAAAACCCTAATGTAAGCCTAACATAACACTTCTTAATACACTATCAACTGATGCCAACAATCACATGTAAAGTACAAGGGAGAGCCCTGTAACTCTGTGCCCAAACAAACAGTGAACGCTGCTCAACTGAGCAAGTACTACAGCCCCAGAGCTGGGAAGCCAGTTGCACCTAGCAAATTAGTACTTCTTTCCCTGAGACAGGGATTGCTGGAGAAAACACTTACGTAAGGGAGCAAATCTCTTCAGACAAGGGGAACTTCTTCCTCTCCTCACGCGGGACACTGTCTAGTATAGAGTTGAGAGTCCTCAAAGCCTTTCCCCCCAAGAAAAGGAGGATGGCAGAACAGGGAAGAAAGAAGCCAACTTAATATACTTCACCTTATTTACTCACACACCCTTGTGTGTGGGCACATCTACATTTTCTTCCCTGAGCATGAGCCTTACCTCCAGCCGCAGAGCACAGCAAATGCTTCCTTCTGTCACAAGATGTCCTAGCTCAGGCAGAAATAAATTCACCAGTTGTTTCTTCCCTATGAAATGAGCTTGCAAGGTTACTACTAGCAATGAGCTGATCTCTGGATAAAAGATAAGTGAAACAACTAGACTTCGTGGTGTTGAAGGAGTAAAAACATCCCAGCTGTGCACTCAGCTGTAAACAAGACTTGCAATCACCTAGTCACAGAAGGGTCCTGGTGACTTCTCTGCAAAAATAACTCCAGGTACTTTAACTGCAGACCTGGGTAGCTATTTAAATAGACATAGAAGGGAGAAGCTACTTACTAACCACAACAAATAAAACAAGCAATACTCAGATTTTTAAAGAAGCCAATAGTGCAAACTGCAACTGTGTTAGCCAGAACACTCCAGTGCCCGTTCTACTTCCACTCAAACATGGGACAAGGATGAATAAGCTCAAGCTACCTGGTGCACAGTGCACAGCTTCATTCTCATCTGACTTGTGAAGCCAGGTCCCTGGGCACACAGATCTTGCTCTCTGGCAGTAGCTGCTCCCTTAGCATAAGGGAAAAGCAGCTGTGGCCATAACATCTTGGCTCCAAAATGAAGGCAGGAGAGGTGTCCCATCTAACAAAGGGGCTATCATCTCAGCAGCAAAGAGCACACAGGACTGTAGCAGCACTTAGCCTATTTCTCAGCTACAAGGCAGCAGCACCCTGAACAATGGCAGCAGCAGCTTGCTTCAGCACATGCCTGCAGACCCCATGCTGCACACCTCTAGGGAAGCAATCGGCTGAAGTCCTCTGCTCTTGGGTGGACTTCAGGGTGCCCAGCTACCACGCTGGCCTGTGGAGGTGGGCACCTTCAGAAAAGAAATGGCACCTGAAGGCACTACAAGGAGACATGCAGGAGCTGCTTGACCAGGCTGACATCCTTTCAGTAGCACTGCTTATTCTGACCAATTGTAATACTTGATGCTAACAAAGTATATTTGAACAAGATACCACAGCTAGCTTTTTTTTTTAAGCATATAAAAAATAAAGATAAATAGTAAGGTGTTTTGTTCTATAATGCAAATGTTAAGGAAAATGAACTGGAGGGGAAATTTATCAGGAGGCTTTAAAGAAAGTATTGCAGGGAGGAGAGAAGAGAGGGGATAGAGTTCAGGCAGAATTAAGAAGTGTACTCCCAAGACTGAAATTCAGGAGGCCTAAACAAAATAATAATACTGACCTTCATTACTGCACTTGCATATCACCTAATGGAAAAAGGATGTCTTTGTTAACACACAACGACCCAAGAACAGCAAAGTGCTTAGGTGTTCATGCCCCTACTGCCACAGCATTCAGGGGCTAAAATAACCTAAAAACATTACAGCACCCACATCCAGAAAAGCAGCACCACCCGAGACAGGTGTCACACACTGTCATCGTGCATCATACATGCTGGCACTACACAGGTGGCACAAAGGAGAGGCACCCGCTTCCCCTAGGTATTTCAGCAGCACCCTCAGATTTCCTGCAAAACCCACACCCAGGCACCTGCATGCTGCTTTTGGTGCATACATGGGCCTGTGCAAACAGTTTGTGTTCACATGCTACTGTAAAAGTGTTGTAGCCGGAGAGATTTGGAGAGCAGTGAAGTCCCTTGAGAATAATACAACAATCACCTCATCATCCACAGTGAAAGTTTACAGAAGTTGTTAGTAGGACAAAAGAATCAAACTCTGACAAAAATAATTTATGGAGTCTTTTTGATAATTTCAATGCAGTTAGAGGAGCAAGAAAACCTGATCTTGCTCAAAATCTTTTATAGTATCCTAAAAAGTAGACTGCAATCAAGAACTGTTAATGTGTCATAAGCACTCAAATTCTTACACTCTAGGTACACACAGTTCCAGTAAACACACACACATCCAGTTGGACATATAATTGCACTCACCCCCAGAAAACTTTATAGCACTATAGACAGCAATAACAGGGGAACAGCTTGTGGAAAGGTGCTAAAAGCATTCTTCCAATCACAGCATTCACATTCCTAGGCCTCTGATACCTTTCTAGTTAAAAACATTGACAATAAATAGTAAGTGATAACAGCAAGTAGCTCTGATTAGCCTCTAGAATTAAGTCAGTCATTTCAAAGACTGCAGGCACAAATAGCCAGGGCCATCTTGTAAGAGCACTTGCATCTGAGGTACAGCTCAGTGCCAGTAACTCATGCTTTCAGAGAAGGGCTTCAATTCAAGTTTTGAGAAATGCATCTGAATTTCTTCCCACTTTTCCTGCAAAAACAAGCAGTTGGCCGAATCCTAGAATGCAAGGCCCATATAATTATTTTTTGAATAGAAAATTTGTGAATGATGTCTAGCTTATATAACAGCAGTCCGTCTACCCCCCCCACCCCATTCACATACATACCAATGCAGAGTCAAAGAAGTCTTCAAGAAGTGCCATCAAAAAATGATTTTCATTTGGATCAATGATGGTCACAAACCCTCTTGTTCTTTCAAACCAAGATACCACGTAAAAGGAGGAAAAAAAAAAAAAAGAGTTAAAATCTCACAAGAAGAGGTAATAAGACTTAAATAAGATGCATCTGCAGCAAGCCTCACACACACAGGAATGTTTTCAATCTCTGCACTTCACAGGCCCCATACTGTGTTAAAAGCCACATGGCAAGAAGGAGTTTGAATTTTGCTAGCAGGCCATGCCAGCTGCTGCCCTTGCAGCATTCATCCTCCCCCCTTCCCTCCCCAGTCCCATTTTTTTTTCTCCTTTCTGGTCTCAAAGCACCCATTCTTGGTGCCCAGGACCTCCTTGTCATGATACATTGTAGCTACCATGAACTGACCTCCTCCTGAAGTTTCCAAAGTGAAATAATGCTTAAAACATTTCCCAAACTTTTTCAGTGTTATTATATGAACACTATTCAACATACTACACAGCACCACACACCTATGGCTACCTACAGATCTATACCTGAGGTGCAGAGCTTAGATGGGCAAGACTTCATTAATAATGTTTCCAGAAAGGAATTTTGATCACCCATATCCCTGAAAAGCATCATTACAGCACATTGGGCTGAGGACTCTTGTGAGGACACAAGAGAGCAAGTGCAAACTCTTCTCTCCAAACCACATCAGATGCAGGCATTATTCAGCTTAGACACAAGTGCATTACTACAATTAATGCCAGCTGAAATCAGTATTGTGCTGATTAGAAGACAAAATACAATTGCAGATTAAATGCACCTGTTGCACTATATCTGAAAGGGGACCTACTTAAAGTGTATGTTAGCTTTTATGATTTTAAAAGCTGAAATTGCTCATCAATCCTACTACTATAAACATTTTGCTACTTAAAATGAATTTATGCTGTATTTATGTTGTTTGACAAAAAACACTCATCTAAACTGCTCATCCTCTGCCTCCCTCAACAGCTTAAAAACATAGGTGCAACAATGATGTTAGCTTCTGCACTGAAAGCAGTGCAAAGAAAGCAACTCACCCTCCCACACCTGCTCAGCTCAAGAAATATATTTATTTAAAAAGAGTAAAATTTACTTTTACAAGCCATACTCTAGTATTCACTTCCTTCAGGGTCTTTTCGCAATGCAAGCAACCCTAAGTCACGTTAGTAATTTATATAGGCATTATACTCATCTTGTCTACCAGTCCTTGCTCGATGAGCAAACTCATCCCCTGCTGAAGATCGCTTTTCAAGTAGAGCTGCACACACTTCAGCAGCAGGGAAACATTGTGGAATTCGTTCTTGTCCAGCTCCTGAAGAAAGACAGTGCCACACTTGGCTGGCCTGATGCCATGGGTGACAAAGGCAGGCACCAGGACATTTAAGATCAGTTAGGGTACTCACCTTTCGCAGTGCTTTGTCCAGCTGGAAAAAGAGAGACTCGCTGTATTTCTGGAGAGGCTCCATTCCTCTCCCTTGAAGCAGATCACTTATTTTCTGAAATCCCTTCCCCTTGAAAGCATCAGTGAGAAGCGATTCGAGCTGCAGAGGGAGGGGAAGCAAACACCACAGAGGTTAAAATAGGCAGGCGTTTGAATCATCACAGTGCTGATTACAAGAAAACACTCACCATGCTACTCTAAAAGCTGGGGGGGTTAATAGCTTCATCTATACTTACTTGACTGTTTCCCTACTTCCATTTCACTGTTACACCTCAAGGTGAAACATTTATCTTAATCTCCAAAAGAGACAAAGGATCACAGGAGCTTTGCTACTGAGTTATTTTAAATGATTCCGAGGAAGGGAGCGAGCAACTCCTTTGGCACAGGCAGCAATAAGCTGCTCTTATCCCATCCCACTGCTCCCACAGTAATTTTTACATGTTTGCTAAGAAAAAGGCAGTGGTCTTGGCTTCACTTGCAAAGTTACATTAAACGATTAAAAATCCTAGGTCCTGCTACATGCATTTAAGAATGCACCTTTAAATAAATATATATATACGCATATATATTTGGGTCCCTTCCAACTTGGATGTCCTCAGGAATTTGTAAAACAGAGGTAGGGATGTATTTAAAAGGTATTTACATAGTCTTCTGCTCTAGCTGCCATATTGTCATTCATTTCTTTACTCCATTTTTGGCTTTCTTCTTCCTTTAAAAGGAAAGAGAAAATGTAATATAAGAAAATCACTTTTTCTGCTCAAAATTTGAGGATGTTCTACTTACCCTCCCTCTCCCAAGTTTTCTTCTGTCATCTCCCAAAGTTTCACAATCACCCCATGCTTCCGAAGCAGTAGTGTCCCCCATCCCTGGTGCAAGGGGCTCCATGGTGCCCCCCACCTACCCACCCAGGGGCTGCCTGGCATCAGTGGGATGAAAAGGAAGGAGAAAAACCCTTGAGGCCAAAGGATTGCAGGTACACACAGCACTCTAAGTCTCTAGCATCACATCACAAACTCTTTTCTATTCCTGGGAGCTGAAAACAAACTTTTTGGAAAAATCCCCAAAACCAGAAGGCATGTCAACTACTATTCCCCCCCCCAAAAAAAAAAAAAACACCTTCAGCAGGTGCAGCACAGCCCTAAACTGGTCTAAGCATACTGGGGGGTGCAGAGCAGGCAGCCCTCACCTGGTGCAGCAGCTGGGAGCCCCCCTCCCTATGGGAGTCCCCTCCAGGGCCAGCCCCCTGCCGCTCAAGCGGGGCCAGGCAGGGACGCCCCGGGGGCATAAAAACGGGAGCTGCCGCCTACCGCTGCCCCCTCTTCCAGCATGAAGCTTACCTGGGACATCAACGACCCCAAACTGCCGCAGGTACCTGGTAGAGGGGGATACGGGGGGAGGGGGTTGGCACTGGCACGGGAAATCAGCAGGAACCTGGGGAACCTCCCTGTGATGGGGTCAGAATGCTGTTGGGGTTTTCCCCCAGGGCCTGAAGCCCTCCAGGATGACTCTGTCCTCCCAAGGAGCTGTGCTTCACAGCCTCTTTAATTCCCCCACACCAGGAGCCTCAGCATTGCTTCCTACCAAGCTCACCTTTTACCTCGCAAAATCTTCCCCGGTGCAGTTACGGGGTTCTTAAGGGACTCTGCTGATGGCCGGAAATAAAGGCAGGGATTTAATGCAAAACCTCGGGCAGCTGTGTACAAACTCTTAAAGCAGTCCTTGCTGTTAGACCAGCTTCCTTCTCCCTCATTCCCCCATTTGCATGCTAAAGGAAGTTCGGATTGGCCTTTTTCCATTATAATTTAAATCATTTAAATATTGTATCTGTCTGCTGATGTGTCTGATTAAGCAGATTTGTCAATGAACATTCACTTTTTTTTCTCGGTTTGTGAGCTTCAAATGCATTTTTAACCCAACCAATTTTCATCTCACAATATATTGCACATCTCATGCAGTTACAGAAATGATTAACTCTGTAAATTCTGGATGCAAATGCTCTGTAAATCCCTGAATTCCCTGGGATTGCTCACATGTGGTGTATGTGTATGTTAAATGGGCATTGTGGGAATTCTATTTGCATTGTAAAATAATTGGAGCTTAAAATTTCAGTCATTCTTTCATTGTTCTGTTAATCACATTTTGATAAGGAATGCTGGAAAGCCAGTGACATCCCTAATGGAAATGGTCTTTCTCTGGACCACCACGCATCTACTGCAATGTACAGAGTTGCACGTTTTTGCAATGTTTTCTTTTTTTGTTTGTTTTGCAAGAGCCTTGTTCATCTTGTGTTAGATGCACTGCAAGCAACAGTTGCTTAGCTAAAACTTCTAGTTTCCAGCCTGCAGGTGCATAGCGCTGTGGTGAGAAGAACTTAATAGCAAGCAGAAACAGGGCAGCTCCCGTCCTGCCTGGGCAAAAGTGTGGTGGGGCAGCCCATAGGTGCTCGTAGTGAGGCTGATTTCCTACAGCTGGGCCACCTTACAGCAAAGAGGCATTGATGACAACAGACCTTCTCATTACCAATGGTGATCCCAAAGGGGAAGGAGACCTGATTTTCTTTCGTGATATGGAAGCCCAGGTTGCCTTTCTCCTTTCACAGGCTGTTTCTGAATAAGCTATTCTTCCAAAAACATTTTCTGCTGCTTCTGGCTTTTGCTGCATGAGAGGTCACAGAAGGAGCCCTCCCTCTCCTATTGTGCATTTTGCAATGGGATGACAACCTTGTGTTGCGATACCCCATCCTTATGCTCTCCCTGCTGTAGGAGCCCAAGCACTTCGATGCCTTCCAGGAGTGGCCGGATGGCTACGTGCGCCTCATCTACTCCAGTGAGGAGAAGAATGCGCAGAGGCACCTCAGCGGCTGGGCCATGCGCAACACCAACAACCACAACTGCCAGATCCTCAAGAAGTCCTGCCTAGGGGTGGTGGTGTGCGCCAGGAGCTGTGCCCTGCCCAGCGGTGCCAGGCTGCAGCTGCGTCCCGCCATATGTGACAAGGCTCGACAGAAGCAGCAAAGTGAGGGGGGCTTAGGGTGGGACAGGGCACCTGGGGACTCCCCTTCCATCAGCTGGGGCCGGCTGACTTCTAAGCAGAGGCCAGGTTGTTTTCTGGCATGCAGACTAAGGTGGTGTTGCAAGCAGTGTGAGCAAGTTAGTCCCAAATTCTGTCAACATCTGCTTGCAAATAGCTACGGGCAAATGGACCCACCGTCCTTTCATTCATTAGCTTATATCACCCGTGCAGCTCTAGTCTGCTCGGTAGACTGTGTCCCATTTACTGGAATATCATATCTCAATCTGAATTTCAGTGACGGACTTGTCCTATTGCTCTTGTGCTCCATTCACTCTCTGATTGCACCCTCGCCTTGAACAAGTGTTTTTCAAAAGTTTCTCGATCTGTTTTTGCAGAGAAAGCCTGTCCAAACTGCAATGCAGCCCTTGAGCTCATTCCTTGCCGAGGGCACAGTGGCTATCCGGTCACTAACTTCTGGAGGCTGGATGGCAAAGCAATATTTTTCCAGGTAAAAAGCATGTATATGCATGTGCACAGACATGCACATAAACGATATCCATATCCAGAAATATCTCCTTTTTCTTTTTTTTTTTTTCCTCTTTGTGTGTGTGTGTGTGCACCATCGAGCATGGTGAGTACAGTAGAGTTTGGACTCATGCCTGGATTCATCTGTATTATGAACCTGGCAATAACACATAAAGCAGTAACACTTGCCTGTCTTTTAAAAAAGCAGTACTTGAGGGCTAACTTTTTTCCATCTTAGCTATAACATCATTATAGAGGTCTAAAGTTCTCTTGTTTATAGTAAACAGATATGAACAAAGCTTGTCCTGCACCTTAGCACGTCTGCTGACTGAATCTCACCAAGGACCAAAGATTTATTTCCTACTAAGATAAGTAAATGGGGAAATGAAAGCATTTAAACTGCATAATTTCAAACAAAAATTCTGCTACATATGGGAAAAAAAAAAAAAAAAAAAAAACAACTTTGAATTCTAAAAGGTTTTAAAAGCTCACCAGAAAAAGGGTATTTAGAAGGCGGTTTTGAAACTCTGTGATGATGTTTCTGTGTGTTTTTTGTTGTTGTTTTTTAGCAGTACTAGGACAAAAATTTCACCAAACCCTTCTGTTCTGAGCTTACATTTTCTGCTGGGTTTGGGGCTTTTTTTCCTCCCCAGACTCCAGTGAACTCTATTTTTCCTATCAGTAAATGGAAGCAAATTGGCCACATTCCCTAATTCTCACCTGTTATTTATAATTGTTATTATTCAGACATTGCATCATAAAAATGCAAAAACTGAAAAGATTTTGATAAAAATTGTTGATAAATTCTCACTTGGAATTTGCATTTGAATGAGGACATTTTAAAAATAGTTTTAAGTTTTCTAGTTTGTATTAGGGACTACCTGAAAGTCCATGCTGGAAAGCGTAATGGGTAAGTACATGTAGCATACGTTGTTTCGTCATATGTGAATATAGTTTTGCATACATAAGTCTGTGTATCCACAGCAGCTTCAATAGCACACCATCTCTGGATGGCTTTCCTGGGTACAGATTTCCAAAATGTTGTTATCATTTTCAAAGTAAGTAATACTTGTCATCCGTTAGCATGAAACCTCTTTCAAGCATGTTGTTGCCATTTTAGTGGCGGATGTTATAATGCAGAACTAGGATCCTGGAGGCAACCAACTAAACTAAATTTATAATGCATCCCCCCACTCCCCTGGTTCTGATCAGCTGTTCCTGAATGTCACAGACATGGGTAGCAGCTTTGCTTTTTCATCACCCAGTCTTGCAGGTCTGCAGTCATCTCTGATTTCTTCTCCCACACTTCTTACTTCTGTCTACCTGCAGGTCACAGCTGGCACAGCTGAGCTTTATTCATTTCTAAAATGTAATCCCCCCTTGTTCTTTAGATTCTTCTCTGTGCTCTCTTGTGCCAGGCCACAGGTTATGTGGCCTCTTGCTCTCTCTCTCTCTCGTTCTACTACTGCATTTTATTTTCTCTTACCTCCTTCCAGTTTGCATCTAGTTCTTTGATTATCCTTATTTAGGCTAAAGGAGTTCACGACCACCCTAGGCCAGAGAGTAAATTGGAGGCAGAGGCAAGGCGAAGTGCAATTAAGAAGCAAATATCCTCTTCTCACCATTCCCAGAAAAAGAGACCTCTAAACTCGGAGGTAAGTCAAGGTTTTCAGTCAATTAGAGAGGTGTCAGAGATGCATACTGACATGTATGCCCAAGGCAAAACAAAGCTTTATACCATGCTACAGCTGTTTGCTTGGGACTGAAATGAGCAATAGTGCAACTGTCAGGATGTGTATGTGGGTGGTATCCATTCCCAAATCTCAAAGATCTCATCCTTTCCAGGTGGGAAAATACCATGATAGCAGTGGTTACGTCAATAACATGCAGAATCTGCCCTGCATGGATGGCCCAGAAAGAGTCAGCATCATCACAGACACCAGTTTTTCAATTCCAACTCAGTCTTACCCCTGGCCACAAAACGCTGACCTCTACAAAGCGCCTTATGACTCAGCCAGCTTCCAAGAGGATCAGCTATCACCATACCAGAAGTGCCCCAATCCAAGGATCTATGTGCCTAGAGCGTGCAGCTATGAGTTTGGAGTTCCTACTTTTATAAGCTCCAGCGCTTACCCATCATTATACAAAGATCTAACAAATCCTCCCACTGACGCTGACCCCATCAATTTGAATGGATCTCACTATAGTTCTTTGGCCAGCAACGACAAGAGCTTTGATAATACTGGTAGGCATTACGGATTGAAACCAGTCTGGGGGAAAACTGCCAGCAGAGAAAGGAGCGACTATGGTCAGATCCAAACAAGGGCTAACCACCCTTATTATGGTGGTGAGTACCCCAGCAGGTATGGCACCAGCCCCTCTCCCATAGCCCCACCGTTACAAACTGTCATCACGACTACCACAAAAGTGTCCTACCGGGCCTACAAGCCATCTGCGCTGAAATGCAGCAACAACCTCTGCGATATGAACAACCTTCAGAGCTATACCCACGTGGCTGAAAATGTCTCAGGTGCTATCTATTCAGGGATGAAGAATCAGGAAGATTTTGGGATGATCAAGTCAGCGTTGCTCTACCAGCATGATGCAATCCCTGCAAAGGCCGAACCAGCCGAGAGCGTGGAGACCTATCGGTATGGGCTACCACTGGCGAACAGCTATGCTGAGCATGAAGGACAGGACTTAAGGTTTGAAAGTGCTGAATATTGGCTAAACACTGCATAAATGACAGCAGAATGATTAACTCAAACTGGGAAATAAATGCATGACTGCACTGACCATACACATGACTTGGGAATTGAGGAGAAGTGAGGAAGCAGTGTGTTACAACAACTTATCCCCTAGAATTGCCTTTCTGGCACTGAACAAAGCATATTGCCCACAAAATTTCAATATGTGTACCACTAAAATGGTATGAGATGTCCAGCCCCAAGCAGGAGAAGGTTGTGCGGAGGCACGGTACCCGTGGAAGCAAATGGCCTCTGCTGGAGGCTGCGATCTGCTTACAGCCACCAGCCCTGCCAAAGGCTGCGGGCTTGGAGGGGGATGGCAGTAAAGAACATGGTCCCCAGGGAATGGGAAAAGATGATGAAGGAGGTGTAGATTGCGGTCAATGGAAAGAAGAGACAGTGAGGTAACTTGCAGGATAATCCACCTGAGTGATCCATTCACCTGCCACAATCCTGATGAATAGAAGAACTAATTGTCTTTTTCTGAAAAAAGAAATGATAAACCTTCATGGAAACTGCTATTTTGTTTGACGGCAGCAGGCCAGTGTGAATGCCCCTTCCTGGTTACTGTTCTTCTCTCTGCTTCACCATTAAGTCTTTCTTTCCTCCAAGGGATTTCTCCTAGCACTTTTTTTTCCTCTCTGCAATCAACCTCCCATGACAGTGGTGGTCTACTGGGAATGAAGCAACTGACAAAATGAGAGGCCAAAAAACAATTTCCAGAGACCCTGAACTAAACAGAAAAGGTTGCATCCCCAGGTTCTCAGATAACTGAATTCATTCTCCAATAGGCACAAAATAAATACTGCTGGTTTAAATGTTATGTATTTTGGAAGCTGGATAGTGCTGTGTAACAAAAACCATACCTAAACAGTGTATGCCTAGCAAGAAAGCTATGTAGGCTGGGGTTTGGTCAGGGTGACAGCATTTATTATTAGTATTAGTTACCAAGTATTTTAATTTTTTGGATGCTCAAATATTTTGGAAAAATCTGTTTTTATTATGTGTTGGCTATGTTTTATGTAACAGCCTGCTACTGTGTGCTTTTAATAAATATGCGTTTAAAAACAAGATAACAAACTAACATGAGCAGCTGGTTAGTTGGCTTCGACACGCAGAACCTTGTAGTGCTGTCATCAATCAGTAACCAAATCTTATTTGTAAAACATGGTGTACAAACTCTTGGGTTTTTTAAAAAGTCATACATCTTTCGAGGTCCCTTCCAATCCCTTCAGTTCTGTGATTATGAGTATTTCTTCAAGTTTGTATTTTTATGAAAAAAATATATGCAGCCTGACTTTTGAAATTGATCCTCACAGGAATTCAGTGAATAGCATCCTGTTCCAGTAGTGGGTGGTTGTTCAGCATTTTGAAAACTCAAGCCTCTTGCAACTGGAATTTATCAAAAGACTAAATTATCGTATCTGTCAAACTTGCATTGACTTGTAATATATTTGCTGTCTACCTCACTGGGCTCGTTTAAAATTTTATGTCCATTCTTCCAGTGGCTTTAGATTACAGAAAAGAACCGATTCAGGTGAGCAACGTCAGTTTGGTAATTAGCCCACATACTAAGCTAAGAAAATAACAAGTAACCACCCAGAAAGGCTGAGCCAAAATTTGAGCTTATAAGTATATAATGCTATCCCTGTACACAGAAATGAGATTTCTCTTCTGTACTCCAAAATATATTGAGTCATTTGGGCTGTAGAATAAAAAATAAGATATAAAGCCTTCTAAACTTAAAAGGAGAAAAAAAAAATAAAATGAGGCAAATTGACTAAAAAAGCTGAGATCAGATTCACAGCAGATCCCAAACTTCATGAAAATCTTAAACAAAGATGTAAACTGCTCCATTTTGTATTGATTTTGGAGAAATTAGACCACTGCAACTTACACTTTGAATGTGTTAAAATGCTAGGATAGGCTGTGGGGATTTTGTGCTGTTCATATGCTGGTATCAAGTTTGTTGCTGTACCCATATGCTTAAATTGTTATGCTATGCTCTTGAAATGCTTCCTTTTAAGCAGAACTTGGCTGCATTTTCTCAACTGATGTACCACCTGTGTTAGAATGCTACTTTTTAGGTGTGGACTCCTGTCTAATAAATGCAACAGCTGTTTAACACGGTACAAAGATATGGTAGCAATTACCTCACTACATCCACTTGAGAAAATAAAAAATCCCTGAAGGTTATTGCAGCCTTTCTCTACACTGACACCAGTGCCTTTTGTGCACAAGCATCTGCAACAACCTGTCTGTTCAATAACCTTTGTGGTTAAAATATCAGATGGATACAATCTAGTGCAGCACATAGTTTTCTCTCCAAAATATAGCAATTTAAAAGCAATGCTAGCTTCCGTGCTCACACAAAAAAAGCTGAAATCAAATGTCTGTTTGCTGTTTTATATAGCTGCAGAATTATCTTTAAAAGCGTACTTCCCAAGCAAAGCAGCATCCTTGAAGAAAGATGTGCTCCTTTCAGTCCTTGAGTAGCTGTTTTTCCATTCATCGTACCATTCAGATGTGGTTTCTGGCCCTTCCTCGAGTACATGAGAGGAGTGCAGGCGCCACCCGCATCCTGTGCCGTGGCAGGCATCCTCACCTAGCAAATTCCAGTTGTCACAGCAAAGCTGAGGAGTGGAAAAAATGTGCTTTCAGAGCTCAGCCACCTGTGGCTCTGGCTTCGTATGGACAACAAGGGCCCTACTGAGGCGGAGCACCAGCTGTCCCCAGGCTGAGGATGCCCTTTATACTCAAAAAAGCAGCCTTTCAATGGCAAGGTTTAAAAGCAGAAGTGTGTTGAATGGATCCCTTCCAGAGACAAGAGGCTTCTCGATGATGTTTCTCAACGCGTGTACCTGCCAGGTGTGGCCATGTGTCACGGACCCGATGTGGGCACCTGTATGTGGGCAATGCCACCTGGTCCCCTCTGCTGCTACCCCCTGCCCTCAGTAGCAGGTCCTGCCAAGGGGACAGACCCTGGCAGCCCAGCATTTTGGGTCTACTGAGCTCACTGGTGTCTCTGCTCCTCTGGGGAGGTCTTCATGATCTTTGTGGACAGAGGCAAGCGTTCCTCTGAGCTCTATGGATGGGAACCAGTCTGGAGACAGTGATGATGCAGCAGAGCAGAATATGATTTCTAAGCCTACTTTTTACTTTTTTTTTTTTTTTTGGGGGGGGGGGGGGGTGGAGGGAGGTGTCTGGATTTTTTTTTCCATGTTATTTGTTTGTTTTGCTCTGTTTTTTAGTCTTTTTGAGTTATCTAATCCACCTGAGCTACTCCTATTCACAAAGTTGGATAACACCTTTTAAGACAGACTATTTAGCAGGTGACACAGTGCACTTCTGGAGGTGCAGGAGGCCTTCTAAAAAGATGAATTACAGGTTTTGTGCCACTCCTACTGTGCTCAGTGTCAGTCACATGCAGAAAAAGCGGAGAACTGAGACCTTCAGCGTTGTGTAGTTCCTCCTAAGACACAGGGTGAAAAGTCAGTCCAGGTGTGTTAAAACCCATCTGCCTGAGAACTAACAAGAGCAGAGAATGGTGTTGTCCTGTGTCTGAGGTCTTCTAGACGCATAAAGTAAGTATCTGCCCATCGCTCTCAAACAAAGGAAGGGCAGATCAGTTGCTGTTTATGTAGTGCTATGGTTAGGATTGTGCAAAATAGAGAGCACATTTCAACATGACACCTCCACAAGCTTGCAGGAGCCCGCATGCAAGACAGAGATCAGGGGGATGATACAGGTGTGAATAAACATCACAAAGAAATGTTGCTCATTTGGATCAAACTCATTCAAAGCAACAGCAACCAAATAAAGTTCACACAACCCCTATTAACTTCTACATACCTGCTGTCACTTGTTGTACTGCCAGTTGTGAGAAGCTGGTTTCAGGTGCTTATGCTGGCATTTTAGCAAAGCACTGATACCTTTATGGGCCGCAGCCAAAGAGGGTTCTTTCAACAGAAAATTAGTAGAGGGTCTGCTAATCTTGTTGTGTAAAATGAGCAGGCAAGCAGGTGCACCAGGATCTTCTCAGAGGTCCTTCTGCAGGACTCGCAAACACCCCTGCCGTTCCAGCCTGATGGCTTTCCTTCGTTTTCCTGCTTCACAGAAAGAGCAAAGCCCAGCACCTCTCTTAATGCCTTTGTGACAAAATGAGGGGTTAAGTGACTGGGCTGCAGTGCTTGCCATATAGCTCTGAAGCATGTTGCAGTTTGTCATAACTACAGTGCAGTCTTCCCACCTCCATGCATCAGGGAGCATTACAGAAAGCACTGGCAATCAGCAGGTGCAGGACAGCACTAACAGAATTTAGACTCAATTGCTGCACCTCTGCAAAACTAGTATTGAAATTATTTATATATCAGCCTTGACTTCTGGTTGCTTCCCAGCACTCACCACTCCCATCTTCTATGTCCCACTATTTGGAGTTTATTTCAAGCAGAGGAAAAAAACACACTCATGTTTCTTATTTTTGAGAGGTTTTTTTGTTTGTTTGTTTGTTTTTCCCATAATGCAGAAGCAAGCTGAAGAGCAGCTTTGTGAAACAGCAGGTAATCCCTGATATGAGATCAAACTCAGAAAATTAGCTATGCCCACGCGCTTATGTCCCCACAGACAAGTGACAACGCTTTGCAAAACACAGCTGATGTCGCTGAACCATGGCCCAAGTCTTGCCTGTGGGGTGACACTGCTTTCACACTCCTCATGTCCAGGTCTCATCTTTGCACTTCATCGTATCCAGGAGGCACCTCTGATGTTTTTACTTCAGTAAAGGAAAGGGACATATTCTGTTTCTGGAAAAAAAAAAATATATTTACACACACACACACACACACACACACATATATATATTAATCCTTGTGCTGTCATTTCAACAAACTGTTCGAGTTGCTGAGTCCTCTAGGCTCCAAAGTGCTGCTTCCCACAGCCTCCTGTTCCGCACAGCTGACTAAAGGCAGAAGCAATTCATCTGTCAGCAGTGCTTGACCCAGCACCTCATCACCACCCTGGCCATTGACAAACAGGAGAAAAAAGATGTAACTGGGACAGCTTCCCCTTTTTGCTGACAGCCTGGTGAAGCTGAGCAAATCTGAACTTCTACACCATTTCCCTGCCTCTCCCTCCAAAGTATCTCTTGTAGTTATCATGTTGTCTCTTCTTCTTGGCCCTTGACCTCAAAAAGCATTTAAAGAATAGGAAGCTTTGAGCTTTAAAGCTTCAGGTGAGACCTCACTCTCAAAACTACCCATTGGCTCAGACACTAAATACACATACTTTTTAATCGTGTATTCTGTACACACTGGGGAAATTTATGTTATAAAGGACTACTAAGGAACGGCATGGAGAAACACTCTTTACTTGGGTAAATGATAGGACAAGGTGGAATAGTCTTAAACTAAAAGAGGATAGATTTAGATTAGACATTAGGAGGAAATTCACTGTAAGGTTAGCGAGGCACTGAAACACATTGCTCAGAGAAGCTGTGGATCACAGAATCATCTAGGTTGGAAGAGACCTCCAAGACCACCAAGTCCAACCTCTGACCTAAGACTAACAAGTCCTGCACTAAACCGTATCACTAAGCTCTACATCTAAACGTCTCTTAAAGACCTCCAGGGATGGTGACTCAACCACTTCCCTGGGCAGCCGATTCCAATGTCTAACAACCCTTTCAGTAAAGAAGTTCTTCCTAATATCCAACCTAAACCTCCCATGGCGCAACTTTAGCCCATTTCCCCTCATCCTGTCACCAGGCACGTGGGAGAACAGACCAACCCCCACCTCACTACAACCTCCTGTAAGGTACCTGTAGAGAGCGATAAGGTCACCCCTGAGACTCCGCTTCACCAGGCTGAACAAGCCCAGCTCCCTCAGGTGCTCCTTGTAAGACTTGTTCTCCAGACCCCTCACCAGCTTCGCTGCCATTCTCTGGACATGGTCGAGCACCTCAATGCCCTTCTTGTAGTGAGGGGCCCAAATCTGAACACAGTACTCTTGGTGCAGCCTCACCAGAGCCGCGTACAGGGGGACAAGGGGACAATCACTTCCCTAGTCCTGCTGGCCACACTGTTTCTTATACAAGCCAGGATGCCATTGGCCTTCTTGGCCACCTGAGCACACTGCTGGCTCATATTCAGCCGACTATCAACCAATACTCCCAGGTCCTTCTCTGCCAGACAGCTTTCCAACCACTCCTCTCCCAGCCTGTAGGTCTGCTTGGGGTTGTTGTGCCCCGGAACAGGACCCGGCACTTGGCCTTGTTGAACTTCACACAGTTGGCCTCAGCCCATCAGTCCAGCCTATCCAGATCCTCCTGAAAAGCCTTCCTTCCCTCGAGCATATTGACACACGCGCCTAACTTGGGGTTGTCTGCAAACTTACTGAGGGTGCACTCGATTGTGCAATGAGGAAGGCCAAGGCCTGGTTAGAATGAAATTTAGCAACAGACATCAAGGACAACAGGAAGGGCTTCTTCAAATACATTAGCAGCAAAAGGAAATCTTAGGAAAATATGGGTGCACTGCTAAATGAGGTGAGTGCCTTGGTTACAGCAGATACAGAGAAGGCAGAGTTACTGAATGCTTTCTTACGTTCATTCTTCACTGCTAAGGCTAGCCCTCATGCAGTACTGAGCCCAGAAACAAGAGAGAAAATGTGGAGAGAGGAAGACTTTCCCCTGGTTGAAGAGGACTGGGGTACAGGTTATTTAGGGAAGCTAGACACCCACAGGTCTATGGGCCCAGATGGGATGCACCCGAGCGTGCTGAGGGAGCTGGCGAATGTGATTGCTGGGCCACTTTCCATCATCTATCAGCAGAACGGTCCTGGATGACTGGAGACTTGCTAATATGATGCCCATCTCTAAGAAGGGTCATAAGAAGGAACCGGGCAACTACAAGCCTAATCTCGGTGCCAGGAAAAGGGATGGAAAAGGTCGTCTTGAATGCAATCACGCAATGTATACAGGAGCACCGGGGGATCAGGTCCAGCCAGCATGGGTTCATGAAAGGCAAGTTCTGCCTGACCAACCTCATCTCCTTCTACGACTGGGTGACCTGCCTGGTGGATGAGGGAAAGGCTGTTGATGTAGCCTACTTAGACTTCAACAAAGCCTTTGATACAGTCACAGTCTCTCAGTGTTCTGGAGAAGCTGGAGACCCATGGCTTGGACAGGTACACTCTGCTGGCTTAAAAGCTGGCTGGACAGCTGGGCCCAGAGTGGTGGTGAATGGAGTGAAATCCACAGCGTCCTGGCTTGTATCAGGAATAGTGTAGCCAGCAGGACCAGGGAGGTGATTGTCCCCTTGTATTCTGCTCTGGTGAGGCCGCACCTCGAGCACTGTGTAAAGTTTTGGGCCCCTCACTACATGAAGGACATCGAGGCCCTGAAGCATGTCAAGTGAAGGACTAGGAACATGGTGAAGGGCCTGGAGTGCAAGACATGTGAGGAGCAGCTGAGGGAACTGGGTTTTTTCAGTCTGGAGAAGTGGAAGCTCAGGGGAGACCTTATTGCTCTTTACAGCTACCTGAAAGGAAGGTGCAGGGAGCTGGTGGTTGGCCTCTTCTCACAGGTAACTAGTGACAGGACTAGAGGGAATGGCCTCAAGTTGCACCAGGTTCAGGTTGGAAATGAGGAGACATTTCTTTTCAGAAAGAGCAGTCAGGCATTAGGACAGGCTGCCCAGGGAGGTGGTGGGGTCACCGTCCCTGGGGGTGTTCAAGGACAGGCTGGACCTGGTCATTAGGGACATGATTTAGTGGGTGATAGCGTCGGCAGGGCGATACTTGGACCAGATGACCTCGGAGAACTCTCCCACCACTAACGACCCTTCACCCCCATGCCCCTGCAGCCACGCAGGCGCGCTGCCCGCTCTCCCTCCTGTCCCCTCCCCGGAGCGGGCAGGTCCCGCCCAGCGCCGCGGCGTCGCCCCGGCGACGCGTTAGCGGGGCCCGGCGGCTGTTGGCGGCCGGCTCCGCGCCCCGCGCCCCGCTCCCCGTGCGCAGCGCCGCGCTCTGCCCGCGGCTGCGGGGCTCCTGCGGGGCTCCTGCGGCTCCCGGGCGCAGGTGGGTGGCACTGCCCCTGGCGCACTCGCCCCGCCGCCGCGGTGGGCCCGTGCGCTGTTTTTGTTGCGGGTTTGGCCTTTCTGAGTTTCTTCGTTAGTTTTTGTAGCCGGCTGAGCGCGCAGCTCAGAGGTGCTCGCTAACGCGTAATTCAGGTACAGCAGAAGCCCTGGAAACGCAAAGAGCGATGCAACTTCCCAGGACTCGTTTTGGAGAATTAGGAAGCGGGTGTTCCTTATTAGCAGCGCTGGGTAAGCGGGGGATGATTCCGCCCAGCGCGTACACCTAACCGAGACAAGGAGCACTGATCTGCGGTACGGGGATAAACACCCGCGCGTTTTGCCGAGGCAGGGCAGGACTTGGTTACTGGTTTCTGCGGCCAGCTGTCGGACCGTCCCCCCTCCTTTCGCCTGCGCAGTGCCCTCTGGCGGTGGCACTTTGGGGCCGTTCCGATGAAGGTTTGTAGCCCCCTTCCCCGGGGACTTTGCTCCTTTCCCCGCTGCCCGTGCTCTGTGGTTGTTCAGCACTTCGGCAGCTTTGCTTGTTTCCAGCTCAGCCAATTCAGTTGTCTGAGTTCTACTCTGGGGCACCGTGTGCCTTCTTCAGGCTTGATTTTGTGGCTAGGGCTGAGCCTTGTTGCGTAAGGCTGATACAACAGTTGAACAGTTTGAGCAATCCCTTCGGCTTGCTGTGTTATATATTTTGCATTTTATACTTGTTGTTTCACCCTGATACTTTGCCATTATTAATTACCTTTGAAAATGGAATATCTACATTCATTTAAGGTTAGTGCTGTTGCATAAAGTAATAAAACACCAGAAATACAGGAAAAGTAAAAATGAGCTTAGAATATTGAGTAGTTCTACGTTTACACAAATGACCAGATTCTGTGGCTCTGCTGCATCAGTCCTCTGTTTGTCCCCTGCTTTCATCCCTCTTTAATCCCATCTGAGGAGCTTATGGACAGTGTGTCAGTAAGGGTGTAAAACAATAGGATTTCTGTTGTCAGTTTGGTAGAAGAGACCATTATAACAATTTTACATTTTAGAGCTTCAGGCGAGTGAGGAAATGATACCACATAAGTGTTGAAATACCAAAGGACATGTCAGAGGCCTGCAGTACCAAGTAAAGATAGATCGGGTCTTCCCTGGGCTGGTACAAAAGAGAAGAGCCTGGAGTCAAGTGTGATACACTTGGCTGGCTTTTTTCCACTGCGTTTGGTTAGTTTTCAGTTGGTGATGTCTCACTGTGAGTTGCCTCCTTTCCATCTTTTTGTTGACTGTAAGTACCTGAGGAAACTTGTTCATAAGAGTCATTTGTGAGGTGGCCTGGTCTGCATCTGTGGTGTTGAGTGTGTGTGGCATGTAAATACATTCATACAAGATACATAAGGAAAGGAATAAAGCAATAAAGTATTTGCCAGATCAGACAAAATGCATGCTTATTATGCCTGAGTTGTGTTACATTACAGAGGAATTTTGGAGGGAAGAAGTGATTTATGTGGTGCTGTTCCCAGTGCACATGCTAAAACAATAGCAAGAATTGGCCGAACGGAGTAATTGTAAAAGCAAGTGATTAATTTATAACCCTAAATAGTCTTGGAATGCAGGCAGGATTTAGGCACCAAAATCAGAGGACTTAAAGGTCAAAACCTGAGGTGTGTATCTAGATCTGGGTCTTTGGTTTTTACAAATGCAGAGTTTTCTTTCTTAGTATTTTAGTTCACTTTGTTAGAGAGCAGAAAGTTGGGCATGAAATGTAGATACACATGTGAGTTCTAATGTATACAGCTCCAGGCTAGGGCCATCTTTGACAGATACTGTGGAATTCCCCCTGAAAACCATGTCCTAACAAGCTACAGTTAGGTTTGTTGAAACAGAGAAGTGCAGTTACATTTAACTCCTACATTTAACTTCACTACAATACACAAAATGCATGCACAATACATGGTTGCTTTAGAGGCTGATACTGTTTTAAAATGTGTATTAGAATATCTTATGGAAGTTTGTGTGTGTGTGTGTACAACCTTACAATCAGAAAATAGCAAGAGATGACGAGCTAGTATGTGTCAGCTTGATCATCTGCTTTTTACTGCAGCCAACAAATGGTCTCCTTGAAGAAATAGCACTCAAGGTATTAGAGTGCATGTAGGAACTTTGGGGAATAAGACAAAAAGCTGAATTGTGAGAAACACAGTAGGCAGAAAATATATGTCTGTATTTTAAGTTGGACTAATATGAAGACGTAATTTTAATTGTCTATGATTGTAAATTTCTGTTTGTGTGTGTGTGGTTGTTTTTTTTTTTTTTGTTTGTTTTTTGTTTTTGTTTTTGTTTTTTTTTTTTTACTTTGCTGTAGAATATGCTCTTAACCAGTGACCTCACTTTATGGTAGAAATGGCTTTTTTCTGGGATGGATAAAAACTTCTTTATATTTCTTACTGCCAAACTGGTTGTTGTCTGGTGCAAAGATTATAAACTGAGGTTGTCCACAGGGCCATTCATTACTGGCATCACGACAGCTAGTGCAAGATTCCTCCCCAGTAACAGAAGCACCAGCAAGTAACGAGGTGCATGTTACTTCTCTGGGGAAGCAGCATTTCAAGTAACAACAGCTCAGAAACATCAGTGCACAGTCCACACAGAGGTTTCTTTTATGCAGCAGACATCTGCTCTAGCATGCTGTGTTCACACTCCTAAGGGACCAGTTTCATTGTTGCATTTTGCCAGACCTGTAAATCTCAAGCCTGAGATTTGTTACTGGCTGAATTTGAGCTCCTTAATCTGTTTGGACAGCCTTACCAGCCTGTCGCTAATTCTGGCATAAGCATAAGGACTACAAAGCTGCATGCTGAATTCTGCATCTCCTACAGAGGTAGGTTGTCAGTGAATGTCAGCTGATTCAAGTGTTATTTTGAATTTTCAGACAGCAGAGGCAAAAGATAGAGCTAATGCTGGAATTTGTTTAGCAGCAGGTGGTTTGTTTGCATTTAAGCGTTTGTGTTGCGGAGAATGAAAGCTGCAGTGAGCAGTTGTTAGATTTTCCTAGGACTATGTAAATAAATGAATGATTTCTGGGCGTTTGTCTAAATGCCTCAGTATTGGCTTTGAGGATTGTGTCTTGGAGGCAGCCAGAGCTGAGGTTAGAGTTAGGATTTGTGAATAGGACCCACAGGAACACTCCTAACTCTTAAACACTGGTGACATAGTATTGTGTATCACGAAAGCTAGGGTTAGGATTCAAGTTTGGATTGGGGTTCAAATTAAGATTTACATAAATTTGAAGAATCAGCATTGTTTGATGTGCTTTCTTTTCCAAATGAAAATTCAGATCAAGTCTTCCATACCAATGCATGTGAGCTCTATACTTACTTATGCAGGCCTTGTGAAATTGAAGAATAAATTTAGATCTTCAACCATTACAGTGCCGAACCCTAGCTGTGGGTCCAAGAATTCTGTGAATTAAAGAGTGAGATATTCAAGTAAATTTAGAAGAACTCAATTTACCTTGGCAACAAATGCTGTGTTTATCTTGCTTTCTCATGTCCTTTCCTCACTAACTTTAAGCGAGCCTGCTTGCACTTCCCATCCATAATGCGGCATTCAGACCAGCAAGCACCAGCCCTGGATTTACCGTAGCACCCTGTGCAAGATTTGGGTTCTGTTGCCTGTGTTCCCAAACTTCAGTCTTGCCGTTGCTGCAGATTAGGAACCTGCCTCTGCTTGCAAATTAGGGAGATCCGTCAGAGGACACCAGCCTTAAACATGCTTCTGTGGTTCTAGGGGATTATGGCAGTAATCTCAACTCTCCACTGCTTACTCTAACCCTAATCCTAGACTAGGCACCCCATGGCTTGAAGGATTGAAAAGAACTTATATTGAAGCGTTCTATTTAAGGAACGCATAAAGGTATGGAGTTATTATTCTTAGATACAAATTGCACAGTGTCTTTGCCTAAAATACTGTGAAATTACATATTTATCTATTCTCTCTCTTTTTTTTTTTTTTTTTTTTTTGAAGTATCAGTTGAGAATGGCCATGTTCTTCTCTCTCTCAAACTTTATATCTGCATCTCAAAATTTGGAGGAGACTAGTGACTATCCTGCACAGTTATGAGAAGACAACCAGCAACCTAAAGCAGCCTGGAAGAGGAGTTCTCTAAGAAAACCAAAAAGCACAAAATCCTTTAAGACATCCTTTAAAACATTTAGAATTTTATAAGCTTTTGGCTACCCTGGTCTTCAAAAAATAATTAAAAAATATGAACCGTTACACAATCATGAAGCAACTAGGTGATGGCACCTATGGCAGTGTGTTGATGGGAAAGAGCAACGAGTCAGGAGAACTTGTGGCTATCAAACGGTATGTAACATCTAAATTCAGTAGATACTTGCACAAGCTGAACATTTTCACTTTATTGCTGTCTGCTGTGTACAATAAAAAAGAGTGTCTCTTTTTATGGAAATGAATATAAAATCTATTTTATTTATGTAATTCAGATGCCTAACTGAGAGTGGATCAGGCTCCTAAGCTGGTGTATCACCAGTGAGACACATCAGTTTGTATAACTTGGCATATTGGCATACGAAATTACATGCTGCCTTTATTCAGTTAGTATGTGCTTCCTTGTAAAGTGTTGCTAGGTTTTTGTTTTGTTTTTACACCAAAGGAAAAAACAAACAATGTGCAGGGGGTTGTTTAGGGAGCTTTTATATTTATATGAATCGTAAAAATTGGTAACAACCGTCTTAATGGGTAGATGTGAAATACCTCTCCACTCCCCAAATCTCTTTACATACTACGTAAGTGTCAGATACTACTACAACAATAAATAGCAGGTAACAGTCTGGTCAGATAAATATAAGGTATCTCCTTGGAGCTAACAAAGTTGTGTTATGCGTATCCATCAGCATTGCTATACTTCTTTAAAAAGATTATCACAAAACAACAAAAATCACATTAGAGGAGTGGGGATGCTCCCTACAGAATTACAAGCAAGATCCAAGACATAAGTACTAAAAACTGTAGATTGCTGAGATTTTTTTCCTCCTTTTATGGGTTTATCTTATGTCCTTTTATGGAGATATCTTTCTGAAAAGATAACTTTAAAGAGTTATCTGCAAAGTAAAAGCTGCAGAAGGGTAATTGGAATGTAATTGATTCTTTTTTGTTGTTTGTTTTGAGAATTTCTGAGAGTGTTAGCTTTCTCCATATACTGCTAGTACTGTTGCCTGTTTGTAATATGAATCTATACCCAAAGGAAAATCTCTGATTTGATTATTTTTGTGATTTTATTATTATTATTATTATTATTATTATTATTATTATTATTATTATTATTATTATTATTATTTATTATTATTATTATTTATTATTATTATTTAAAAGCAAAAACAAAAACAACTATTTTCACTATTTCGAGACTTGGAATTTTTTTGTGTGACTGTCAAGTTTGGGATTTGGGGAAGGAACAGTTTTGGTTGAAAATGCATTTATTTTAAATTAAATCTTAGTTTTATATAGTTTCACTCTAGGAGCTGGAACTTTACAAAAACACAATAAACAATATGACATTAACAACTCAGTGCCAAAATCTGAGCAACACTTAATTATCCTTATTTGTATCTAAGACTTCTGAATAAATGTATTACACAACTATATGTAGTGGTTAGTTTAGAGATTATTGTATTTATGTATGGGTATTGCTTGGAAAAAATGAAACAATTTCTATTCACTATTTAGTATTTTTGAACAGGCTTGTAAAAAAGACTGATCAAGTCAGATGGCTAATTACAATTTTAGGCAGTTAAGATACTTCACAGATTTCAGAAGTATCATTTACTTGTTTTCCTAGAATGTGCAAGGTAGGCATGAGGAAGTGATTTTTCTTGTTTTAAAATCCATGCTTTATGTGTTGTGTCACTGTTGCTTTCCTCTTTATCAAGGGCACAATTCAAACAATACAACAGGAATCTGTGTCCCTGATGCTTTTAGAAATACCTTTGTAGTATCGTGGTCTCTGGTTATCTACTCTGCTAGAAATGTTTGCAGTGATTAATCATCAAGCATGTTAATTTCTAGTACATGTAAGACTTCAGTTTACTTTGATGATGTTGCTGAAGAGTAATATAAAATATTTTCAATTTGGTTCAAAATACAGCTAGTGCTATATTCAGGAAAAAAAAGAAAACAACAACATCCTGGTTTGCTCTAAAAGTATTCTGTGCTACTCACTGAAGATACTTTTTCTCTGACCTTATTTCAGAATGAAAAGAAAGTTCTATTCATGGGATGAATGCATGAATTTGAGAGAAGTCAAGGTAAAATGGCAGACATACCACATTTAAAAATGTTTGGTTAGGTTTTCCTGAAAGAGAAGGGCATCTACCATGTCATAATAAGGCCAAACTTAGTGAACTCTTTAAATGGGGTGACAGGTTCCACAAAGCCATGAACTGATGGCACTCCAAGAGCTGCTTCTGCTTTGCAGAATATTCTGCCATTCTCAAGCTGTGGCCATGTCTTGTAGCCAAGCCTCTTGTCTTTGAGAAAAGATGGATTTGATTTGCTTTTGTGTGTGTATTTTAGCAGTCTGCTCTTTCACTTTATTGATGGATTTCCAGTCCATCCAGTATATTTAGTCCTCATATCTTTTCTTTGGGGCATCTGTAGAAAGCACCAGGAGTTTTGGCTAGCCAAGTGATAGAATAAAGCCTGACACGTGAAAACGTGGACTAAAATTTCAAGTCATCCCATGTTTCAAGCATCTAATTTTTTGTAAAAACAAAACTCCCTAACAGAGGAATTAGGCATCTATAATTTAGGTTTGACTAGATTTATAATTTAGGTACTGGAAATTGCATATATCTCCAAAAAGAAAACCTATAATGGAGTATACTTGTTCATGAAATTTTCATTAAAAAATGCTGGGTTGTCTTACTGAGTTCTGTAAGTAAAAGCTGTTACAGGTTCAGAACTATCTTTCAGCGTAGACATTTAGGTTTTGTTATTCTTCATCTCAGTTATGATATCCCTAGAAATGGAAGTTTTAAACTGCTACTAATATGCTGTTTTTGTTTTGAAATTAATGTAAAATGTTGTTTCATTGTTCTTAGACACAGAGTTTACAAGATAAATACAGGCTTCCAGACAGACTTATTTTGTAAATTCCTTCCAATAAACTTTTACATATTACAGACTTAGCTCAGATAAGGAATCAAAGCCACTGTCAAGTTATCTGAAACTGTTTCGGCTCTTTTACAGTCTCTGAAGAAGCTAAATCATGCCAATGTAATAAAACTGAAAGAAGTCATACGAGAAAATGACCACCTTTACTTTGTGTTTGAATACATGAAGGAAAATCTTTATCAGTTAATGAAGGACAGGTATGTTCCTTTTAGGGAACAACTACTGTGCTATCATGCTTTCTGTAATGATTTTTATGCCATAGTGTAGAATGTGCTGCAATTCCCTCTTGCAGCCCCACTGATGTGAACAGGAGCTGCTGCACCTACTTGTGCAAGGGTAGAATTCTGCTTTGCTCAGCATTGCACATTTCAATGCCTCTGGGAGAAAGTCTTTGCTCAGTTGTTAATGAGATAACTTGCATGTCTTCAGTATGTATTGAGCCAATGGAGAAATTCAAAATCCTTTCTTTTTTCTTAGTTAGCCTTCTTTAATGTATGAAGGATTGTACAAACATCATTAATTCTTGCATTAATTACAGATTTGGCTTGGGGTGGTGGGGGTAGTCATCTGTGCATACACACATGCATGTTTATGAGAAAACCTTGATATGGATTGTGTGATGTTACAATCTTGGACAAACAGTATGTCGCACTATTTGTCATCACTTTCAAGGTGAACTTTAGAGTAGGACCTGCCATTTCAGTAACCATTTTCTTTGCTGAATTCTTCCGAGTTTAATGTTTCCTTCATGCACATTTAGCTCCTTATGCACAAAGCCCTTAGTTACGTGTTAGCAAAGTTAGCACGCTGTTACCCTACAGCTGAGAAGCACTGTCCTCGGTCAGGGTTCCCTTAACGGTGCCACTGGGTAGCACACCTACTACATTGCTACATAGGGCAGTCTCTCGTTCATTCCTATACTGTGTGTGCCATATCATCTATATAGTCAGTCATGCTACAGGCCAGCCAGATTCATCTACGGGTCTGTTTTCATCTGTTCAGGACATATCGTGCAAGATGAGGAAGCGTGTATATTTTGTCTTACAAAAAATACAGTGTTGTGTTTTTTTTTAATCATGCAAAGTTGTTAATCTTTCTTCACAGAAGCAAGTTGTTCCCTGAGTCAGTCATCAGAAACATGATGTATCAGATATTACAAGGGCTAGCTTTTATCCACAAACACGGTAGGTTTGATACTGGAGTTTAACTATATAGTACTCTTCTAAGAAAAGAAGATACTGCACAGTAATAGCATGAATAAAAATATATAGCAAAGGCTATCAATTATCTCTAATAAAATTATTCCTATCTGCCTCAAGTATGGTGCATTTTTAAAACAATATCTGAAGTTATGTTTTATTTTTCTATAAGCAGATATTCTTCCTTTTTGAAAGTGCTAGGTATTGTTCATACACTGTTTAGTATCAGCAGATGCCAGATGAATAAATAAGCTAAAGAAGCCTGTATGCTGTGCATTTCTGTTTCCTTGGAGAGATCCATCCAAGAAACAATAATACCTTATAGATGGCAGTTTCTCTCATCTTCAGGCGTCATAACTAATATGGTGTCCTAAGTCATAATAAATAAATAAATAACTTGCTCACTAAGAAATCCAGTCTCCTCATCAAATACAATTTGGATGTAAATACTTTGAGATGAGACTTTTCTAGCAATTACAAGCACATTCTAAAAATGAGGTGCTGTGTGCTAGCAACAAAAACAAAAAGCTTCACAACACTTACAGACACTTACTTATATCGTGTTATGTGTCTGCAACCTACATTCTGAACTACTGGCATTAAGCTCCTTTGCATTTCAAAAGATAGTATCTTTTGCTTAACTTGCTTAACTCTCTTTAGTACTTGTCCATCACATCATATTCCTATCCCTAAAACTTTAGTAAAAAGCTTATTTAGAGTGAATTAAGCAGCAATGTTTCCAGTGATCTATGATTAGCTTTCATGTACCCTGATAAGGCCTGTTGATGGGTTGGAGTAATTTTTTTTTTTTATTTACTCCATTTAGTATTATAAAATACACAAAAGTTGCTGGTTTTGTGTCTTTCTGATCAAGGTCATGTATTGTTTTCTGATTTTTAGCATCCTCTTTCCCTTCCTCCTTTCTACATGTAATAAATGAGAACATTAAAATATATTAAAAATTGACACTTCTAAGTTACAGTATTAATATTTTGTTTTGAACATAAATATTTGGGAATAACAGGTATGATAAATATGAACGTTTACATTTCACTGTAATAATTTACAGTGGTTGCCAGTTTCTGCAGGCAGAAATTGAATGCTTTACTGTAGTAAGTGAATTTCAATCAAATTGATTTATAACATATTGTGAGCTCCAGTTAACCAGAACTGATTTGCTCAGCTGCTTAGCTCCTCTGCAGGTATATAGCTGCTTAAGCCACCACTAACCATTAAAGAAACTTTACGTGCCTGCTTTATTAATATTAATATTTCTGAGCAGAACTTGGATACATTTTAAATGTCTGTGCCTGCAAATTGTTGTCACACTGATAAATAAAATAATGAAAAATTGTTCAATGAATTCCATAAATGAAGCAAGTATCAGATGGTCAATTTGACAAAACAGTTCTGTTCTTGTTTTTCAAAAGATTTAATTCTAAATTGGTTGTTATTTGATACCTCTGCAATAGCCAATTCATATTCTACAGCATGTTAATGAATGTTTACATTTGTTAATTTAAGAATTCTTCATGTAATAATCACTGTAGGGAAAATATGTGTGTTGGGGGTGGGGTTGCCATTAATTTATTTTTAATTTTAAAAGGGATTTTTTTTTTCCAAAATAATCTTAAAGTAAAATTTGGATGTCTATTTAAGAAATGGCTCTTGCTGTTTAAGAAATGATGACACAATTCTTTACCATTTTTTTCTGTCTGTTTTTGTATAGGATTTTTTCATAGAGACATGAAGCCTGAAAACCTCCTTTGTATTGGTCCAGAACTTGTAAAAATAGCTGATTTTGGTTTGGCTAGAGAGCTAAGATCTCAGCCACCATATACAGATTATGTTTCTACCAGGTGGTAAGTATATCATGAAGTTAATAATTATCTTAATGAATTACCTTTCTCTGCTTACCATTTTAATTTATCTATTGCTTCTTTCCATCCTCATAGGTACCGTGCTCCTGAAGTTTTGCTGAGATCATCTGTTTATAGCTCACCTATTGATATGTGGGCAGTAGGCAGCATCATGGCTGAACTATACACACTAAGACCTCTTTTCCCAGGCACAAGTGAAGTAGATGAAATCTTCAAAATTTGCCAAGTATTAGGGACTCCAAAGAAGGTAAGACTTTTAGAAGAACTTATGCAATAGTATTAAAAAAACAAAAGTTAAATAAAATTATTATAAAACGTTGAATGTTACCTCACGTCCAGAACATACATATCAATGGCTGTTTTAGTATATTTCCCATGGAGTTAAGACTTTCTCAACTGTATGTCTTTCTAGACATCCATTAAGACATAGAATGCTGGACTTTTGTTGCATATTAGCATCTGTTTTATATCCTACTATTATGTGTAATCCTGCTCTACTCTATGATGAAAGCCAGATAAAATTGTTTTGTTTGGTTATTTAAAGCCATGCATGTCAAGAGAATTTAAAAAAATATATATTAAATCAGTCTCTTAAGGCTTCATTTAGTTTTGCTTCAGCTGATTTGTTTTCCTTTCCTGAAACCTTAATTGTTATAGGCTGGTGCCCAGATTTTGGAGTTTGTGGAATTTATCCTGAATAAGATGAATTATGCTTTTTGTGTTTTTGAAGCATAAAAGAAACACGATCTCAAACACAAACCTGTCATATAATATTCTTAGCAATAAGAAGTAATGGAGGGAAGCGTTTTTCAATTATTTTCTGACAGGGCTAAATATTTTAAAATCTACAATTAGGTAATGCATGTACAATTTATGCAATTATACTTACTTCAGTTAAAAAGTTTTTAGGAAGTGGATATGTGAATGTAAAAGAACATGTCATAGAATCATAGAATCATAGAATATCCTGAGTTGGAAGGGACCCTTAAGGATCATCAAGTCCAACTCTTGACACCGCACAGGTCTACCCAAAAGTTCAGACCATGTGACTAAGTGCACAGTCCAATCTCTTCTTAAATTCAGTCAGGCTCGGTGCAGTGACCACTTCCCTGGGGAGCCTGTTCCAGTGTGCAACCACTCTCTCTGTGAAGAACTTCCTCCTGATGTCAAGCCTAAACTTCCCCTGCCTCAGCTTAATCCCGTTCCCGCGGGTCCTGTCGCTGATGTTAATGGAGAAAAGGTCTCCTGCCTCTCGACACCCCCTTACGAGGAAGTTGTAGACTGCGATGAGGTCTCCCCTTAGCCTCCTCTTCTCCAGGCTGAACAGGCCCAGTGCCCTCAGCCGTTCCTCGTACGTCTTCCCCTCCAGGCCTTTCACCATCTTCGTAGCCCTCCTCTGGACACTCTCCAACAGTTTCATGTCCTTTTTATACTGTGGTGCCCAGAACTGCACACAGTACTCGAGGTGAGGCCTCACCAGCGCAGAGTAGAGCGGGACAATCACCTCCCTCGACCTACTAGCGATGCCGTGCTTGATGCACCCCAGGACACGGTTGGCCCTCCTGGCTGCCAGGGCACACTGCCGGCTCATATTCAACTTGCTGTCTACCACGACCCCCAGATCCCTCTCTTCTAGGCTGCTCTCCAGCGTCTCATCGCCCAGTCTGTACGTGCAGCCAGGGTTTCCCCGTCCCAGGTGCAGGACCCGGCACTTGCTCTTATTGAACTTCATGCGGTTAGCGATCGCCCAGCTCTCCAACCTATCCAGATCCCTCTGCAAGGCCTTTCCACCCTCATTCGAGTCATGTCTTACATAACCAATACTTCTGACAAGTAAGCATCAAGGTGTGTTGTTGTTCTCTATACTGACTAATATGCTTGATCCTTTGAATTACAAGAGTTCTTAATTTAATTGAATTAAGATGTTAGAGTCATACAGAAACACAGATTAAAATGCTTCATGAAAAGGTGAGTTTGAAAGAGAAGGTAAAGGATGTTTAAAAGAAAATGAATTCCTAGGAAGTGGCTCAAAACAAGTGCAAAACTAGAACATGAGAAAAACAGCACCACAGCATGGAAAAAAAGTCAAGCAAGGATTAGAAAGGAAGCCTTGAAACTAAGGTGTCTGATGAAGCTGTGAAGAGATGTCAGAATCAATTGGAATAAAAGAGGGGAACGAAGTTTACCGTTAGAATATTGAGTAAGCTGGAAAAAAAAAAAAAGACAAAATAATAGAGATATATTTTGGGGTAGCAAATTGTGATAGCTAATGTAAGAGATGACAGAAGTATATCAGCACTTTGCCCATGGGAGTAAGCAGATCTTTGTGAAATAACTGACTGAACACAGTCTCTAGAACTGCAGAATCATTGGTGTTTTACCAATAAAATATAAAGCATAACGTTTCCTCTCCTCTACAAGACCTATCAGTGGAGAAGTGAGGAACAACAACAACAAAAAAAATAGAGTAGGTGTAGCTAGGGACATACAGAGCTTGAAGTGGTGGGAAAACATCAAAGAGAACATACTGAGAGACAGGTGCGAGTTCATGACAGAGCAGAGTGTGAAAGGCCAAAGGTGGTGAGTTATATACGACATTTTGTGGAAGTTAAAATTGAGTCTAGAGGATTAAGTGCAAATTGTTAGGTGTAAAACAGTGCTCACTATGACAATTGTGCATCAGAAATAATGTGTGATAGGTAGGAGTATTTTAAGACTTGAGTTTTCAATCCAAGGTGCTAACTTAATTTTCTTAAGCATCTCACAAGTCTAGGATAGTAAGAATAAAGTTTTGATGCGTAGTCAGTGTAGCTGCGCAAGAGAACAACACACTAGCTTCTGGAACGTTTTCAGTGTTTTTAGCATAAACAAGTTCTTGGCATGCACAGGAGGTTTCCACGATGTGCAGCAGAGCAGCGTTGGGGTCACTGGTGTGGTTCTGTAACTTTACCAGTAGCTGAACAGAAGCATATCATGGCTGGTTGCTTGGGGAAGCAGGGAGCATTACCAGCTGAGTATTTCAGAGGAAACTGTGGCCTCTTTTAAAGACCCTAGGGGTTAGAGATGCTATAAATCAGCTCTTTAGAATCAGGAGACTGTAATTTAAAGCTTTGTGCCCCTCTCATCTGATGGGCAGACTTGGGAATTTTATCTCCTTATGACAATGTTAAGATATTCTTCAGGGACATATCTGTGTAAGACGAGCATTTAAATATTATGAATTATCACAAGAAACAATGTTTTGTTACTGGTGAAGTGTTTTTCCACATTCTGAAAAACACAAGGAGTTACTTTTATAGTATGTTTTTATAGATAAAGTTTCATAAACAGTTGTTTTTTTTCCAGGTATATGTTTTCATTTCTTCCATTAACCTGCAATAAGGAATTACAGGAATTATGCCCACAGATGGTCTAATTTCAAATTGCCTTCCTTTTATTGGTTTAAATCCATAATACAATGCTTATGACTTCTGTTGGTTGGTTGGTTTGCTTGTTTTAATATTGACAGGTAACTACTTTGCTCTGTTCTATAACCCTTGGATAACATTACTACAGATACAGTTCTGTTACCTAATTCAAGTATTGGTTGTGATGGTGCTCTAAGAATATCCTCTTCTAATGCAAATGTAATGTCAACATGAAAAGAAGATGAATGAAATGCATTTTCATAAGTTGAAGGTGGCAATGGCACTTTAATTCCAAATTCATTTTTTTTGAGAAATTGAAATGTTTTCTTCATTTTTCCATTGTACCATTTTCACTCTTGGTACTTCACCAGTTCAACATTTAGCCCTTGCTACTCAGTTGTAAATTGTTCCTTTTTCAGTGGGATGTCACAAGCTACGATAAAGCAGAGCTGCAGAGGAGGAGGAAAGAGTTTACCTTTATTCATTTAAATCAGCAGATAATTTTGTGATGGAATAGAATGTCACTTGAAGTCTTGAGACTTATTTTAACCAGATTTGGCTTATAATTACATTTGAGTTCTTTGATTACTGTAGACTGATAAAAGAACTAAAAAGTTGTTGTTAGTTTGTGCTACAAGATTAGCAATAGCTAACAAGGTATCTTGAGACCAAACTGTCAAATCAATCCAATTTACGGTTTTAGCAGTGTAACAAGCTTTGTGGATAGAAGAGAAGCAATAACATCATACATTGTCATCAGTAAGGCTTTTGATGCTGTTCCTTATAACATTATTAGCAGCATATTTAGACAAACAGCTATACCTATATACTGTATAGTATATACCTATATTCTGTATATACTATATACTACATATATACCTATATACTGTAGGTATATAGGTAGGTATATACTGTAGATATATATGTACCTATATACCCGAATACCTATTTGGAAGACCTTACTCAGAGAGTAACTTTTAATGGTTCACGCTCAAAATGATAGGTAGATTACATAGGACTCTGAGTGGTTCTGCGCATAATTAAAAAAAAAAATCTATTAAGTGCCTTCTGATAGAATAGGTTTTCCTTATTAAGCTGGCAGGTAGCAGGCTAGAAAGTCTGTTAGATTAGAATTCAGAATTCCTTATAAAATTAGAGATGCAGCTTTAAAAATATTCGTTAACTATGTTTAGAGTGGTATACTTGGTCAAGTATAACTATCCAGCTAACAATTCTGCAGAAGAGGATGTAGGAGATGTATACTGCATTGTACATCAACAGCTTTTTGTTGCAGCAAAGACAAATACCATATCATGTACAAAGAAAGGAGTACAGTCCATGGATATATGAACTATTCTTTTCATTTCACTTGCAGTGTGATGCGCAGTTGTAAGTTTTGCCTTTCAAGGAAGAAAATCAGAGTCTGGATAAGAGGAAAAACTTTAGAAGTCAAGACCAGAAGTTCAATTGTTTGGGCTTCTTCAGCCTACACAAAGGAAGACTGGAAAAAAAGGACAAGAAATACAGCTCCTGATATATAAAAAGGCTGTTCTAGATAGACAAACAGGATTCTTTCTTGGTATCTCTGGATACCAAAAGCATGTTCAGTTATGGTCTTGTATTGCTTCCAGAGAAGCGTACATTCCTCTAATCATGAGGAGATCCAACTACAAGTGACACTGTCTAGAACAGCTGTTTTTTACCAGGAACTGGAAGCTTTTTTGAGACTAAACTGTCAGAAAGGGACAAGGGCATGATGATTCGATGATCTCTTTTGAGATGTTTGATGATCTCTTGAGATCTGTATTCAAATAATGCAATTTTCATGCAACTAAAGACTTCAGGTTTTAGTTTTTGAAAGCACAACACTTAAAAAGAAAACTTTTTTTTAAATCTAGTGGTCATGATTTTTCCTGTTGCAATACTGTCTAGCTGTAATTTAATCAACCGTTTTAATGATGGAAGCAGGTACATTGCATAGGTTGCATTGTGGCTGCACAGCCATGGTCTGCTGGTGCAAGGGCTTCACCTCTAGTATGAAGAGAAATGCATAGAAATCAGCTGTTAGAGCTTATTTCTGTAATAGTTGGGATGTGCATTACTGCTCCTGTTATTGCTGCATTCTCTTCTCCTTCCAAGAGAGTATGTCCAAGTGTTGTATGCACAATGACAGATCCACCCTTACCTACAGGAGAGCTTGAGGACTGCCACTGGGGACTGACGCTGCAGTCACTAGTGTCATAGCAATTATAGTGAAAAATGCATGCTTTTCACTGTATAGGAAGGAGCTACAGAGACCATGCGTGACTCAAGCTGCAGAAAAGTTGATTTGATCGAACACCAAGTATGCATAGTCTTCATCCTTTTATTTATTTATTTATTTGTTTATACTGTTTTTCTTTCCTTTTAAACAGAGTGACTGGCCAGAAGGATACCACCTTGCTTCTACTATGAATTTCCGTTTCCCACAGTGTGTCCCCATAAGCCTAAAAACTCTTATCCCAAATGCAAGCAATGAAGCCATACAGCTTATGACTGATATGCTGAACTGGAATCCAAAGAAGAGACCTACAGCAAGTCAGGTCTGAGCTTCCTGAATTGTAATTATAAGTCACTTCCCCCACTTGATTTTCATCACTTGCCTGTATGGAGGGGGATAGTGAAAGTAAAGCTTTGATTTTGTAAGGCTGCAGATGGAATGCAATATGGAAGAGCTAAGGATTGCTTTTCACTAGGAGATGGGACATAAACTGTATGAAGTGATAAAGAAAGAACTTTGAAAAGAACATACCAGTAGGTCACAGAGGTTACAGGCTTTCTTTAAGTTAACTAAAAAAAAAAAAAAAAGTATACAATTTTCAAAGATGCGTACATTCTACTGATTTTTGAGTATTTATACCTAATGCAATACTATTTAGAAGTTACAAAAGGGCAATGTGGAGAATTTTGTTGGGAAACAAACATAATGCAAGGTATAGGTGGATGTAATGTAAGTGATTTAGAAGTGGTTAAGCAGATGGTGCAAAGCAGAGCAACCATATCTGTCCACTTTATGTAGCATTTCTATTGTTACAGTCACTGAGATCTAACTGTAGTCTGATGCTATACATCTGTACTCAGAATTCTTGCATGGCACTTTATGAAAGCAAATAACCAGGTTTTACCCAAGTGAGTTGTCAAGGAAGCAGCTGCAGTAGTTGTGCAATCCACAGGCAAAAGGGAGAGTTTAATGCACATTTGCAGAAATGTGTACAAACATAGCAATTCTCAAGTGTAGCTGAGGCAAAACATTGCTGAGAACTAACAAAAGAGTCCTTTGGATGATTCAATCCAAAACGGGCAGTGAGAGCATATTGAGAGCTGGTGTGTTAATAAGGTATGAAAGATAGTTAGCAGGGAAGCATGCAATAAAGCAGTAAGGGTTTTGTACTGTAGTGGAAACTACCTGTTTTTAAAATTGAAATTTGTTACTGCGTGAATGTAGAATGGAGTTGAGTGTAAAATGCACCTCAAAACACAGACTCCAAAAAATCTAGAAATAAAAGAATTTAGAAAAGGACATGACTGCTATAACATGTCCAAGTGGATCCATCTTGTTAAGTTAAACGGTAGGAAGCGCTTAACATGCTGAACTGAGAGCTAGCTATACATAAGATCTAATTATACATCCATCTTGCATTGGTGCTGAAGAGATTGCTTGAATGCTTCAGAAACATAATTAGATTCTAGATGAAATTACCAAAGTCAATTTTATTAAGTATAATTAGTAAGTTATATCTTCTTCTCCAGGCTCTGAAGTATCCTTACTTTCAAGTTGGCCAAATGTTAGGACCTCCTCCACAATACCTGGAGAAGCAGACTCCTATTAAGCCAGTGCAGCCGACAGAACCAAAGCCAACTTTACCCAAACTGGAAGCAGTATCCAAGCCAGAACCTCTGTCTTCACCTGATGTACCTGACCAAATGCAGCCACAGCCCCTCTCAAAGGTTAACCACCAGCCACTCCAGCAAATTCAGTTACCTCAGAATACAGCTAACCAGCAAGTACCAAAACAGCAGCAGCCACAGGCACAACCATTTTTTCCGACTATCAGTAAAAACTCATCACCAGTAAGTTGCCTTCAGTAAATACCTAACTTAGACAGGTGATTTTATTGCAGGATTTTACTGTATTCAACCTGGTCATTCTCTGAAAACAGCTGTACTTTTTATTATAGAAAATACAAGTTGATAATTCAGGACTAACTAGGGATATAGCTAATTACTTATTAAAATTTTACAGCAAATTGGGAAAATACATTAATTACAACAACAATGTAAGTTCTCTTACAATAGCCTTTCCTGACGTGCTTCTGCAGTAATGTAGTTACAACAGCTATCATTATTGACCTTTGAGAAACAACTCACAAAAATATTGTTGTTATACGAAAAAGAAATAGAAGTGAGAACTTTGGTTGTCTCAAGCAGGAAAGTACCTGAGCGAGTATGCTAAAAATAACAAGTATTCCAGAAAATAGTGGAAGGCAAACTACAGTCGCATGAAAAGATAGCTTTAAAAGGTAGTTATTCTTTGGTAGATAATGTTAAGGGAAAACCTGACTAATTTCTGAAAGTTGCATTTGCTCTGGGGCTATGGGAATCGGTACTCCAAACCCTGAGCGTGATTGCTGTGAATGATTTGTACCCCTGTGCCCTGCTTCTGACAGTTGTTCTACTGCCAGCGAGAGACTTCAGCAAGATGCCAACAACAGAGGCTAAGTGCTCTACTGGGCCTGCATACAGAACATTAACCTAACTACTTCAACTAGACTTAAGCCATTGAAGGGTGATGGTCTAAAAGAGCTACGCACAAAATACCTGCCATCTTTGTAACATGTTTTGTGCTTAAAATCTTTCTTAACATTGTGACCAAAACAGGCACAACACAATAGGGAAAAATTCTTCAATGTTTTTAAGTACTAGTCTGAAGTAAACTAGATGTAAAAATATTAAGTTTTAGAATTTATTTAAAGCTTTTTTTTTTTTCCCCCTATTCAAAACAGAAACAAGCAGCTAGTGGCCCTCAGAATGGCACAGTAGGACCTAAAAGCTGCAGGAGGCGATGGGGTCAGACTTTGGTAAAGGCTATGGATAGTTGGGATGACTTGGACAATGCTGAATTTGGAATGTCATGTTCAAAGAAACCTAGCATTGCACTGTTAAAAGAAAATAAAAACAAGGAATGCCTTTTTAGGTAAGTCCTTTAAGTATATAATCACTTTTTTTTTTTTTTTCATACACAATGACCAGTAGATTTATAGGTTGGTTAAAACAGATCTGCTAAAATTTAAGTCACTCAAGCTCTGCAAGAATGCAAGGAGCTGTATGAACAGGCCAGCTTTGGGTGTGGTATCTATGTGACACCAGTAATATCCATATTTATGTTTAAGCACTATACATTTCATATGTTCATCCTGTTTCTATGAAACTGCATTTTACTGTAATCATATAAACTAGATTCACTTCATTTCCTATATCAGTTGAGCTAGGGAAAGTTCTGCAAGTTACCTACAGTTGCTTTTTATTCTGTAGTATTGGATACACTTTTTTTTTTCCTCCATATTCTCATCTAAAACTCTCATGAGGTTTGAGACTTGAGTGTTACTTTCTGTAGGACCAAAGTCTAATGATGAAATCAGGCTAAGAGAAGAGCAGTGTATTCTTCAAGCTAGCATCAGCTTGTGCTGTTCTGAGGTGGAGTCGCTGGCCACATAGTTTGAATGTTTTGATTTTTCAGCATTCCAGAACCAAATGCTTCATGCTGCATCCAGCCAGGCGGGGAAAATAAGGTTTTGATGAGAAATGATTCTGGAAGATCAAATACATCAGCAAAACAGTACTATCTAAGACAATCAAGATATCTACCTGGTAAGGGGAAAAGCCAACACAATATGGAAAACATAAGCAGTGAACAATATTTTTACAGTACATTTAAACTCTAGATTTTGCACTGGATAATTTTGCTTTTCATACCCAGGCTAAATTTTCAAATTTTGGGCTGAATGCCTTTCCAAGAACATATCTCACCACAACTGATGCAGAAGGTCCTGGCTATGTAAAAGTGGAAGGGAGCTCAACCAACTCTGCTTGTACATCATAAACATTCGCAGGCCCTCTTATAGTCAGTAGCATAGGAAACCCTTGGTAATATGAATCCAAGATCTCTTGGATGACTAGGAATACATCCTGATTGACTATAAGCAAGCATACCCAAGGAGTGAAGAAACTATTCATCTGTAGTGCATATGCATCTTCCTCAGTTTTGCAATACAAGGAGGTTTTGTTTCTTTTGAACTTCCAGTTCTGATAAGTGCGGTTACCCTTCTTGATAGGAGGTACTAAAAAATACCAGCCCTTGCATGGGTAGGAATATACCCTTGCATGGGTAGGAATTCACACCTGGTCACTTCCCTTCCTAAGGCACTTATTCTCCATAAGATAACATTGATAATTAACAGACAATTCCAGTAAGTGTATCATGACATCTACAGTAATCCACAGTGAGCATTTAGTTGGCTCCTGATTGCCAGGCAAGTTGTTTTATTACAGTGTATCCCCAGTTTCTCAGGAATTCATTAGTCCAGCTAATGTATGTCCAGTCCTTCTAAATATGAAATCACTTCTTTAATGCTAAATAGGATTCCCTAAGACTCAAGAGTTTGTTCAAATGGAGGGGAAAAAAAAAAAAGCTTCCTTGTCTAGAGGTAACAAATGGAAAATGAATCTATATTCCTTATATTTTTAAGTATGCTTCCAGTACATCTGTTTTTATTAGTTTTCAATGAGAAAGGCATTGTTTTTAAAAAAATATGTATGTAGTAATTCCAGCACTTAAGAGAATAATAACTCCAAGGAGCATACTTGGTATTTATCCGTATTACTTTAGTTCTATCACCACTAGCTCTGGGAGCTGCTTTCCTACTGCGTAATCCCATTAACTCCCGTAAAGCTCATAACATGGTAAAGTAGCAAGAACCTCTTTGTCCTACTTTTAAACTTATTCTTTAAAGATATAGTTTTTCAGCCTTAAGAACTCAAATTTTCAATAATTTACTTAATTTCTGTTAATTGTTTGAGAGTCAAAAATATCAATAATGAGCTTATGATTTTATAGGAACCAAATAACTGTAGTAAAACATCTCTGAAAGCATGAAAAGTATTATTTAATCGGCATCTCCAATTTTTATAGTAGAGGAATATAAACTAATCAATGGACATTGTGCTTTGACTTACATTTATGGTGTTTACATTATGCTACAAATAATTTGGTGTTGTTTCATGGTTCTAGAAATGACTGTTTTTCATTGGTTGAATTATGTTTCAAATTAATAAAATTTGCCATGGTTTGTTTTCTAAGGTGTAAACCCTAAGAGTATCTCTTTAGTAACAGTCAATAAAGAAGGATCTCATGGAACCTGGAACAACCAGTTATTTTCTAAACCACTGGCACATTTTGGAGAAGGAATGTCTTTCAACAGAAATAATACAGGTAATGTGTAATAAAAATGGTCGTGTTGTATTTCATCATACTTCATTTAATTAATTTACTTAAGACCTTCTAGTTTAACTTCTGTTGTCAGGCTTAGGTTCTAGGCTTTTTTCTTTTTTCTTATTTAAACGCAGACTCTTAAAAACTTTTTCATACATAAGTGATTTATTTTGATTTCATAGCACAAAGGGAGTATAGACTCTCTCCTAGAATAAAGTTCTGTCAAGACAAATTTTTTTTCTGTAATCCTCTTAGACCAATTATTGTACTGTGCTAATTCAAGCAAGTAGTTTGACCTCATTACTGCCTGGTCAATGTCATGTGGAACACTATAAAACAGCAGTCTCATATATGAAAAGAAACTAGGTGATGAATGGTAAGCTCATATAATAAAAATGATGCATAATATTCTAACCAAGTTATTCAGTAATCTACCAGCTTTGTAGCTGCATGAAAAGTCTCTTCTTTCAGGAAGGCACTTGTAGAAAGGTGCCTTTTGTGCTACATTTCTTAAAAATCTCTGCTATCAGTGTTTTAAAGTGTGAAGACTAACACTTACAACTTAAATGACTTACCTAAGATTTCATTGACTTGAGACTAAAACCTATCTTCTGACCTCCAAGCCATACACACCATCTGTGTACTCCCACCACCCTGTGATTGGAGGTAACTTTAACAGCTTTGAAGCCACTGTAACTCCCAACTTCACTGATGCTAATAAACCACCTAACCTAACGTGCTTATACAAGAACTTCAGAAAGCTTGTTTACATGCAGATGCTACACCCCAGCTCTTTTTAACAGAACTTTAGTAGCCATCTTGCAGTGTCATAAGAACTGATCCTCCCTCTGGAAGTCAGGTGAGGTATAAATCGTTCATCATTATGTGAAAGACAGGAAATGGAAAAATAACAGCATCCCCTGGATTAGAAGAGACTTTTTTTTTTCCAAGCAATTATGATATGTACCTTTTTATTTTCAGAAACATTGTGTCAGGGTGCCTTAGAATTAATTAGTTTATTCATAAAATGCTCTTGCATTTGAAAGAGGCACAAAAAGGTCAAGAGCTGTTTCTGAAACTATGTGTCAGAAAGCTAGACAGCTACCTACTGAATTAGAACGTAGCATTCATCTAAGTTAATTTAATGGTAAAAATCCCCCTGTTGTCTTACTGGGTTACTTTGAGTATCTACCAAAAATAATAATAATTTTAAAAATAAATTAAAAAAAAATCTAAAACTGATAATTTCATGTGTTTGAAAATTCTTAGTATTATTTCCATCAACATCTTAAATAATAGTATATTTCATATACCCAGGAAGCAACAACGTTAAAGATAGACACACAGGAAACAAGAATAGTTGGAGCACAGATCAGGGTAATATAGCACTTCATTCATGTTTGTTTGTTTGTTTGTTTGTTTTATAATGACAGGGTTGAAAACTGACACTGCTGTGTAGTATGCGAGTAACTAAATTTAGTTTATTGAAGTGTTTTATTTTTCTTACCCATGACATTTCCCTAGGGTGAAATAAGATGAAAGCAAATGGTTACAAATGCTTTGTGAAGAATGGTAAAGTTATGATCAGTCAGCTTTGCAAATATGCCTGAATGCTTAAACTTGGAATTTATATATTTATGTGATTGGAATATGACTGCATTGTTGGTAAACTACATTTTCATTCCATTATTAGAATGGCTCTTATAAAATAACTAGACAGAGTAACATTTCCTGCTTGTAAAAACATAGAAGTGAAACGAGAAAAATGTCAGATGTTTATTTTCTTGTTTTGCTTTTCCTCATTTCTTTGATATCATCTAGCCAGATTCTTTCTATACTTTTTCTAAAGTTCTGTCTTTCCATCTTTTTCTTCCTTTTCATTTTCTTCTCTACAGAAGAGAACTTAATTATACCAATTGAAAAACTATCATGCAAAGAAAGGTTGAATGAAAAGTTAGAGGATCCAAAAGGTAATTTATAGCAACTATAGCCTGGTTCTTTGCACATTTTGTATTTGTTTTATGCTTTCTTCTAAAAATTGCACTTGCAGTGCAGATTCCAAATAATCACATACTTCATTTTCAGTTGTAATCTATTTTGTCAAACTTTGCCCTGTTCATTATGTCTGCTTTAGACTAAGCCTCTCTAGGCTGAGGGAGTTAAGGCAGAGGCTATACTTACCAATGAGCTATGTTTTAACAACTCTTGCTGTGACACACAGAAGCAGGTAAACAGCAGAGGTCAATCTCATTTACCATAGTGTAACATAGTGTGGAAAATCGCTGCTACTGTGAATTTTACTCTTTGGAGTAGTCAGATGAACTCAAGTAAAACACATCCATGTATTTAAGATCCCTCTGTTGTTGGGTGTTTTTGTTTTGTTTTTGTTTTTAATACTGACAGAATTGTTTCACCTTTTGTATTTGCTTTGAAACCAAGTTAAGTGTGTGCTGTTATACCTGAGTAGGATAAGTGATTTCCCCCTACGTGCAGCCCAACCTGAACTGCATCAGCACACTCTTTGAAATGTGAAAGAATAAACTGACTGTATATACTTACTGAAGTCTTTTATATAACATCTGGATGTTCCAATAAGTGACTTCCTAACTTTTCTTCTGGATTCTCAGCACTTTAAAAGATAAAGTAAATTTTATTATCATAATTGTAATGCATAGCATGCGACTGCACTGTTGCTGGATAATGGCAAAGAACCGATCCCAATAACTGCGTTCCAATTTTCTATCTATTACACTGATTTTACAGTACTGTGATTGCATAGACTTTGTTGGAGTTAACCTCAGTGTAAGAGAGTAGAAACAGGTTTCCAAGCAGCCTGGTTTGTGCCTAAACACACTCTCCACTGCAAGCAGTGTGAAGCTGGAATGTTTCACCTCTCCCTCAGGTGTGTACCTTTGTGGTACATCTCATTGCAATTATTCATAGCTCTTTTTCTTTCAACTCACTACCCAGCTCAGATGATTCAGTGACTTTATTCTCTGTGAAGAACCAGGTATATGTTGAGGTAGGGTATACTGACCAGGCCACACTTGCACTTGTCATCATGGCCTCCTGCATGTCTGAAGGATGAATAGCAAGAACTCCTTTTGTACAGCAGTGGTCAGAGGTAAGGAACAATTTAGTATGTGATTTTAAGATTTTTTAAAAAATATTTGTAGTTACTCCTCTGTATTGAACTTCTACTTTTCCTCCTTTGTTCTCATCCAAAAAGATCATACCTCCAGACCTCTCAGTTTCACCGAGACGCTTCTTCTGGGCTGCCCTCTACTATTTGCTGAAGAAGGGCTCATAAAGTACATCGGGCATTAAGAGGTAAGGGGAAGGGAAAAAATGGTTCAGCAGTTTGTTTTTTAGTTTACAGATACGCAACTTTGCTGAGCTGTAGATAAGAAACAGGCAGGAATAGTCTTTTTGAGGTTATATTAGTCTGAGCCCTGCCATGATCTTACTTTTAGATTTCAGAATTTTAAGACGTGCTTAGACAGGTGAATGTAATCCTAAAACTGCATTGCTTTGTTTTTCAGGCAAATTCCTGAAAAGGAAGAACAACTTAAAACGGCAAGAAAGTCATATTTTAATTGAGTATTTTATTAAAGTTTTATTTTTCACCAGGACTCTTGTGTCATTCTTTATTGCACTGGAGACTGGCATGCACTATACACAGGGAAGTCCCATAAAGACCCAACTATTCACAGGACTTACAGAACATACAGCTTGGCGAAATCAAGTCAGCTGAATGCTTTTTGTTGGTGTTTAAGAAAAAACAGGAAGGTACACAATGACACAACACAGCTGTAATTAGCTGAGGATACTTTAGGGGTTGGTAGATGACCAATTTTGCAGTTTACAGGTCTACTGCACTGAACTCTGGTATTAGCACAGAGAGCTGGGGGTGTTTTTGTGAAGAGGAGCATTTTGCAAGCACACGGGCCAGAGACAGGAAAACTTTGTCAATGCACACACTGTGTAAAACTATGGTTGAAACCAACCTAAACATTAATAAAAGTGTTCACACTTGATAAAGGTCAAAATAAAACTACTATGGTCTAGTAGTTCATAAAATGTAATACTACTCAATATGGAACCTCAACACCAGAGAAAGCACGTTTCTTCAGATGTTGTGCCAGCACAGTCTTTAAGTCTGTCCCTATGATGACACACTTGGAGGTGAGAAATTTGCTTGGAGCACAGCGTTAAATTGTAACAGAATCCAAAGCTATTGTACAATAACACAGTACTAATTTTGTGTGCAGATGCATGACATTTCTCAGCTTCCAAAAGAAGATGATTATGTCAATCTTTTCAAGGTAGCACTGCTTTAAAAAAGATCTGGACCAAAACTAGGCCCAATAAAATAATAGCCAGAGTTCAAAGGCGAGGGGAACTGGGTCCAGATTTTTGAACCTGGCTAAGTCACCTTCATACGGGGTACCACTTACCACAAGAGGATTTTGTTTCTGTTTTGGATAGACTTAAGCCCAATATGTTGAGTGCAAGACTCCTGTTGAGCGCTGATTTTCAAATATGGAAATACTTAAACTAGCTTTCAGTAAATTAATTAACTGTAAGTAAAAGGTAAGATCTTGTCTTCTCTAAGCTTTGCTACGCAATCTAAGTTTAATGAAAGTACTAATGAAATGTTTGTACTGTTTTTCTGGCTTTAGTCCTACTGCGTCACAGGATCAGATGTACTAGAGTATACACAAATGTAGTTTGTTAGGGACCTTAAGGGGTCCAACTACAATACAAAGAAAAGAATAAGTACTTTTGCCAATAGGCAAGCACTAGGGAGTTCTTAAAGAACTCTCACACTCATTATTTGTGTTAAAGCAAAGGTGTTTTGAAGTGTCTATAAAAAGCAGGCAAGGTTTTCTGCATGTAACTGAAAATATTAAAACTCTAATGTCAACAGGAAATCCTGACTTTGTAGGAGGTGCTGCTTACAACCCATTAGGAGGATACATCCCTTCCTTTCATAAAAAAGAAGTTGGATCAGCTGGACAACGGATACAGCTAGCTCCTCTTGGTCCATCTGTATCAGGTAAGAAACATCCTTTTAACATATATATCTAAGGAAATGGCAAATGTTAATTTTGTGTGCTTCCTAAAATGTTTATTATCCCTTAATAAGTCTTCCTTCAAGTTTTGTAAGTAAAATTATTAGGCATATTTTTCTTAAATGATTTGAATGCAGGAATCTAGAGGGAATCATGATATAATACCTGGAGAAACAACTGCTATTAGATGTTAGGTAAAAGTAAACAAATGTGCAACCCTTTTGTTATTCCAGTTGTGGAAAAGTTGCTAAACTACTTTTTATTAGAAATTCAGGCTAAATAAAATTGCTAAAAAAAAAAAAAATAGTAACTCCACAACTCAATGTAAGTGGTCACGTAGACTGGATATAAATATAACTGCATGATTTATGTAGCTATTAGGAAACATTAGTCACCAACTAGTAAGTATGAAAAATAGATAAATGCAAGTTAAAAACAAACAAACAAACAAGAACAACACTCCTATTTAACAATCTGCAGGATTTTTTTCTTGACAGTGACTTTAATGTAGCACGTGACTGTCTTGCATGGGTATTTCATCAGTATAATGTAATTGATGATCCTGATCCATGCTTATAATGGCCTCAACTATTTGGAAAAAAAAAAAGCAAAGACCTTCCTTAGGTGACTTAATAAATAATAAATTCACAAATAATGTCCCAGATACAGTGCAAGCACTAAATTAAAATGAATTGCTCTTTTATTTACTAGCCCTTTCTGGTTGGTTAGCAGCTTCTGTGGTGGTGATTTAAGACAGGTTTTCACTGTGTCTTCATCTTCACTATGTTAGCTATGCAAGTCTGAGTGTCATCGCAGTAGGTGACACTGTTCTTATACCCTTGAAATATCACAGGAGTGCTTTCTGGAGTGAAAATCTCAATACTGGTACGTTATACAAGGTAAAAGCCAAACGAGAATGCAAGCGACCAGTTCTGAATAGTTATGATATACTAGTGATCTAGCTGTACATTACCTTAAACACATTAAAAGATAGTTTCCTCCATTCAGTTAAAAACAATATGAAATCTATCCTGAATATAACAGTTACCTTGTATATTCTATGGTACGGATGATGTTTCTTTGTTGATATGTTTCTGATTCAGAGAAGACAAACAAAAGTGCTCAGGAAAAACTGGTTTGTGAGTAGAAAACTTAGCACCATTGTCCAAACCCAACAGAATACTTCTCTAGTTACTTCAGATGAAATAATAAGGCCCTAAACTGACAGTGAATTGTTTAATTGAAGGGCCTATGACAGACCAATCTGATATGGTCCTACCTAAGCATGCTGTCTGTTTTGCTGACTTGCTCTTTTGAGCTACTTGTTCCCACCTAGGAACTGGCAAACAACTTCTGAGGAGAGACGGAGGGAAGGAAGGAGATGGCATGCATATATAAAATACACTTAACTAAATTAATGTTCTGAGCCTGGGTTGATCAGGAATCCACCAGGGAAGACTAAAGCTGCACTTAATTATCTGAAATTTACCAGTGCAAGTTTTGATTTGTCACTGTGTGGACCAGGAAGTTCACAGGAAGACAAAATCCACAACTACTTCTAGATTGCTGAGAACAGTGAGAATGAAAAGAAATTACTTAAGTGATCCAAAGGGAAATAAATTCAGTGTTGATCTGTAATTAGAAAGGGAAATGTAGTAAAAGTCAGAAAGGCTGGCAGACAGAGGTCAGTTAAAAAAGTCTTCCATGTCCTGGAGAAAGAGCAATAATCCTGTTGCTTAAACTAATCATATTTAGCCTAAAATCCACAGGCCTGCATGGGAAGAGAGGTAAAGGTGAAGCAAACAGCAGTTTCTCTCTCCTATAGTTGAACATTAACATTTTTGTTGACCCTTTGCTTTCTATTATCCAAACTGAAATAAACTGGGCTCTCAGTTGCTTTTGCTCCCTTTGTTTGTTCAGAGATTTATAATGCCATAAGTTAAATATATTAAATAGAAAATATAGCATTTTGTTCAGAAAACTTATTCAAGACCCAAGAAAAGTGACCTTCCTTGCCAACAGAGAGGATATGCCAGAATCATACTGATGAAAGATAAGGAATGCCAGCTTATAATAAAAAAGAACATTAGAAAAGGTGTTTGTTTTCAAAGAGATGGGGATGACCTGACCCTCAGTTTCAGATTCTTGAGATTCCCCCTTTCTTAAATGCCTTGATTCTCACCTGTACCTTAACAAGTTCAACCCAGTGGTGAAAAATACCATACATGCTTTTCCACAAGAAACAGAATATGCAGGCACAAAAAAATCATGTATTTTTATTCATAACATTTTAATTAAAACAAAACAAAACCTATCAGTAATAACTAACAAGACTGAACTATGAAAGTAGGAAAAGAATGGCAGGACATACGATAGGAAGGCTAAGGAAACAATGGTAGGGTACAGCAAAAGTTTGGATAAGAGAGATTCTGAATAACTAGTTTAGAAGCTTGGGAAAATAGCAGAATCGGTGATGAACATGAATAAAAACATGGGTTATCAGTCCCTGCAACAGGGCAATCACTTTAGTAAGCTTGAGGCAGCAGTGACTATTTGAAATGCAGAAAAGGAGAGTCTGAGGAGGAAGGCCAGGAATGTGGTAGTGTGCTACTACCAGTGCGGGAGACCCGATGGATGCCAATATAAGGGGTGGGGGGGTGCAGGGAGAGGGAGGGAAGAGCATTTAGAATAGAACCTATTAAATCAAAAGAGAAATGGAAATTACCAGCAGATACACCAGCAGTCCTTAGCTAAGCAGGAAGGAAATAAAATGCATAAAATCTCAGAAGAAACAAGAGGGTCTTCAGAATCTGTGCTTTAGTACAGGCTGTTTGAGATGTAATGAGTTTATTGAAGTTGTTATTATATGCTTTTTCAAATATTTGAGATAAAGAGGGAAAAAAAATTTCCTTTCTGTAGCAGCTTTATGATAGGAGATAGAATTGTAGGCGTAATCATGAGGTTTCACTGAATTTCGGTCTTGGTGTTTTCTACAGGGATTGTTGTAAAAGAGACATCCAGTAGAAGAGAATTACTAGTAAGATACAAAAATGCTAGGAAACTTTAGCCTTATCGGAAAACAAGCATAGATAGCATGTCAGAGACTAAACCATCCTTCTGTGGTTTGTGAGTAGAAAACTTAGCACCATTGTCCAAACCCAACAGAATACTTCTCTAGTTACTTCAGATGAAATAACAAGGCCCTAATCTGACAGAGAATTGTTTAATTGAAGGGCCTATGACAGACCAATCTGATATGGTCCTACCTAAGCATGCTGTCTGTTTTGCTGACTTGCTCTTTTGAGCTACTTGTTCCCACCTAGGAACTGGCAAACAACTTCTGAGGAGAGACGGAGGGAAGGAAGGAGATGGCATGTTAGCTTTCAGCTCTCATTCAAATCTGTAGTGAAAGTAGTGAAACACTTTTTTGATTCTGACTTCTGGTTTCTTTCAGACTATTCCTGGAAAAACAAAGCTGCTCGTGCGTTACCAGGTCCTACTTACAATTCAGCAGCAAAAAACATGAATATTTTAACTCGTGCACCAACAATTCAGCCAGTACATGGAAGAACAGACTGGGTGGCCAAATATGGAGGACACAGATAGAAAATGCCATCCTCTGCAGGTATCATGTGAGCTGTGTTCAGTTCTCCTGCAATGGAAACCTGAATTGCCTACTTGCTCCAACTTTTCTTAAGACTGTTCAATAGTAAAGAAGGGAAAAAAGACCTTGGGTTCTGTTACCTGTGGAAGAAAAATAATTTACAAAATATTATGTAAAAATATTGTCTATGTAGTAGGACATCATGAAGCATTGTGTAACATCTTGCCAAATCTGAGTATTTTAAGCTAATGAGAAGTAGATTTCACCTGATATTTCTCTATAGATCCACTTCCTGTCAGAATACTCTTACAGGAGCATACTCTTGGTCCGATGTCTACCACTGACATACACTGTTTTCACATACACAAGCAGCTAGAAGCAGGGCTAAATCTGAGCAGCACCAGGCTTCCAGGTGAAATGCTTGTTCTTTACTAGCCAGGTAAGCGTGAAAGTACAGAGTGGGCTTGGAAGAACACAGTGTCATACAAGGATTTCAGAACTCACCTAAGAGGTACTTACGATCTGTGACATCTAAATGTTTATAGTAGCAATGACAACTCTGTATAGTTGGATATAAGTTATCCACTGACAAATACTATACAAGGTCTGAAAACCTGGCCCAGGATTATACAGCAAGACTGGAAAATAGCTAAACTACTATCAAATGCTACACTTGTTGAGCTGTAGTGAAGCTTAAAATTAGACTCTACTGTTAAAATTAAATTGATTGTTTTCAGTTGAAGATCTGTGGAGATTTACATCTCCCCTGTCAAAGGTGTGTCATAGCAATGTTTAAAGGAGCCTGAATCACTGCAGTCTCATCAGCTCTTTTAATGTTGAATTTGCCAAAAAGGCTTAAGTGATCCATAAACTCGTGTTTTTATGTCTTACAGACTTCCCCTTATTTTAAAGAAGTTGAATCAGGCTGTTCTTCAAAGAGGTTACTTTCTGCTATAGCTCTCAAAAGCTAACTTAAGTCCCTGAAAACACACACAAACTTTACCAATGCAATACCTCAATGTATATGCTCATGCCATACCTTCCCTGGCTTCTATTTTAAGTTTTACAGTAACATCCTGCAAAAGACCTTGCAGTGTACAATAAATCTTTTTTCACATGTTGACCTAGGCTAATTCTGTTAACGGTTGCATTCAGAATAGATACTTTGGACTGTAATTACATAATTAGTAATTACATAAACCCTGCCAATTTCAAGTGCAAAATTAGTATGTTCTTTAAAGATGTACAGCTGTTAATGATTACTTTAGGCATTGTAAATAGAGAAGTATTTGTATGATTTTTATAACTACATATAAAATTTCAATTTCTACTGTTGACCTAATGTGCCATAATATATGGGCTACATAACTTAATGTATGTCAATTTAATCTTAAGCTGTTGTACCAAAAAATTATATGGTTTGTTATAAAAGCAGCACCTAAACAAAACACTAATACTGGAAGAAATGTACAGGGATAGGAGTATCTAGTTAGTAACACACTAGAAACTTTAATTCATTTGCCATGGGTCTACTCTCAAGTATTTGTTATTCCCTTACTGCTAGCAGGCCTTCATATGCTATTTAAATGTACCTTAATTTATCTGTAGAAGTTCTGTTAATTGTAAAACCAGTGCATTTATAAAAAAAAAAAAAAAAAAAAGAGAAATCCATCACTCGTCTCTAGTATAAGATGCCAGTGGTGAGTTAGTTACAGTCACAGTCTAGGCAAGCAACTAACTAATTATGTGGCCATAGCTCACTAATATTTACCTAGAGCAGAAAAACGTAGTACTTGTTGCATTAAATATGGCTAGAAGAAGCACACCATCCTTACCATATACTAATGGACATTGAAACTATTTTGACATAACCACAACGGTCTTGACTTGTCCGTAATCAAAGTATGACAAGTGTTTAGTTTTTCTTGCAACCAGTAGGAGACTAATAAGGCTCTCTACAGTCACATTAACCCTGATCCACTGACATACGCTTTCAGTGCAGAAATGCCAGCTGCTTAAGAAGTTTAGTATACACTCAAAGGGGATTAAAAGTACACAACTGTCAAACTCTGATCCTCTCTTGGTTTGGCTTACTGTTCCTCCTGACTGTGAGAAGTAGAAACAAAGAGTTCCAGCAGCAGTTCTCAATTCAGGCTACTGCTTTCCACAGCTCATGAAACAACAGCAAGGCATAAACTCTTTGGTCTAATTCCCTGCTTTTCATTGCCTTGTTGTCCATTAAAGGACAACTGCTGCCTAGACGTGCAAGTTATCTGATTTGAGACCAGCATTACGCAATTAGAAAACTGCTGGATCTCTGCCTGTGCTCAAGGCCAGCTGTAACCCAAGCTGTGTGGCCCAAGACTAGGCTGCTGGCAGCTGCGCTCTGTAGCAGCAGTGATCACAACCCTTGGTCCTTGGGGAAGCTGTGTTGCAGCTATGCCCATGCCCAGCCATGTCCCTACTGACTGCAACCCCATCCACTGATTTCCCGGCCTGCCTGATTTCCTGGCCTCCCCAACCTTGCCTCATTGCTGCAACCTGCTAGACAAATCCCCGTACTTGTGGCAGACCCCAGACACTGCCACTGGATGCAATCTCATGACCTGCTCAGGTAGCAGGGGCCATGCCATCCTCAGGGAGGTCACTGCCCTGCCTGTTTTGCTGAAACTCCCACCTCTTCCTATGGGAACAGACTTCCCACTTCCACTGCTCCCATCCATGTCCAGAACATAAAACTATCCAACAAGAAAGGAAGGAAAAAGGGAAGAAAAAAATACGTACGTGGTCATCCTCCTGCTGAGGTACTGGCTCAGTATTTAGGGAACTCTGAACAAATGAGGCCCTACAAGCTATCTAACTTAACAGATCAATCCCACCACTTCCATTGCTCGCAGTACCAGACACCAAAGAGAGGTTGTGAACATCAAGTTCAGGCCCTGTGCAGAAAGGGACATAAGGCAGATCGTACCAGGAAGGGATATATTACCATCCACACATAGCTCCCAGCTGCACTGCAAGTTTATATTTAGAATGATTTCAGGCAACAGAGTACTTGTGAGGGAATCATCTGAGCCTTTTAGTCTTTAAATAAACTTTCACTGAGAGTATTTTCCAATCTTAAATAGATTATTTTCTCTCAGAAAAAAAAAAAAAAAGAAAAAAAACCAACAACAATTTAATACTTGTATGAATATATAAAGTAGCTGCTTTTTTCCTCTGGCTATACTCCTCCTCCCCAACCAGTTCAGGAAACTTAAAAGTCCCTATATTCAGGGAATGTAACAAGGATAATTTCTACAATTCACATTCACAAATACATGTAGATATGCTACAGAAGAGGTACCAAATTGCATCAATCCAGATGAATGATTAAAGAAAACAGTTACAGAGAATGTAAGTTTGTAATCATAATTTCTTCATTTATTTAGAATAACATTTTAATTCTCATGAAATGCAAGTGCTATGACTACAATTCAGCATTATCTAATGAAGCATATTTTTTATTTCTCTTACCAGTGATAGTATGTAAAAGTGAAATGCATGACATTAAGCAGGGCACTTTTCCTCATGAAAAACTAATTAAGGGGTTTACTTTCACTGTATCACAATAGCAACTTGACAGCCTGCTCCATGATTGTTTTGTGGGCTCTAACGGCCCTAGCAGAAAAAAGGCCCTGACTGACAAACGTGATGAGCAGCAGATAAGCTGCCAGGGAAGTGGGAGGGGAAAGGTGACAGAACAAACACATTTGTTATTGGCAGTATTAGCAACAAGTTGGCAACTTGTCTCCCATTGTTTCAGAAGTACAAAGGATTTCAGATTTTAAGTCCACATGTATATTTAAGCTTCATTCCTATCAGCACGCAAAAGCACCAACAGGCCTCTTTCTACAGTCATCTGCGGAACAAGCATCTGAACTAACCCCACACTCATATTTTCTTCCTTCATAATTTAGATACTGAGATAAGTGCCAGTTTGGAAGACAACACAGGTTCTCAGTTTATGTCCTTTAAAGACAGACCCATGTGCGTTAGGATATGAAAAGTACAGTGCACAGTCAGTAGTGCCTTTTCTATTTTGCGTGGTACATTCAGGCAGTTGCATTTCCAGGCTTCTTAATGATCTGTGTCAAGTCACTCGAAGATAGGCTTATGGCTTAAGAGGTTTTTCCATCATCTGCAATCCAAGCCGTCCAACCATCAGTATACTGTTGAACAGAATATTTGTTAAAAAAAAAAAAAAAAAAAAAAAGCAAGGGGTAGCAAAAAATCTTAAAAAAACATCATGAAAACTTGATATGATTTAATTTAGCTGAACTCCAACATAAGATTTCATTTTTCACAGGACTCACCATGTAATATTTTTAAACACTATAAGGCATGTATATGTTAAATAAAATGCTTATTCAAAATGTGGACGAGAACAGAAAACAGGTGACTACCTGGCCCCAGCAATCAGCCCAGGCATTGCTTTTCTGGAGTTGTAAAATCTCATTCCCATAACAGCAGACAAGGTTCCAGATGCCACTGATAAAAGAGAAGCGCAGTCAGGACTACGTGAGGGAAGCAGGTCTGAAGCACCAGCACAGCACTGTCAGGGCAACTGGCAGTGCCAAGCAGGCACAAATACACAGGCAGGAATACCTCCCTCCTCCCCACAGAAGTAAATGTTTTCCTTGTTTCTGTTAAGTAGCAGAGCAGCTGAAAGCTTTACAGCAGTTTGGTAAGCATACTCTGCTGCTCATTAGAGATGAGTAGTTCTAATGAGTTAAGACCACTGCCTAAACACCGAAAAACTCTGATCCCCTGTGCAAATTACTAACTCCCCTTCAATTTCTCCTTATTTGTGCAAGGGGAATGTTTACTTCCTTGAATACAGATATCCTCAAAATGGCCAAAAAGGTGGGACAGTGACAAAGATCACCATGGGGGAGCCAAATATTATTACACTGCCCCTTTCTTGGTGACCTTTGGAACTGAAAGGTGGAACTAAATTAATAGTTGCATTTTGACATTAGATTTGAATGCTACGTTCCTACATACATTCATGCAAAAGAAGTTAGCTTTGAAAAAGATTAAGAGTCAACAGTAAGTATGAGCTACAGTACATTTTTTAATGGCTTAACAACAATAACTTCAGACATAAAACTCCACTTGAAATACGAATTAGCAAATAAAAACAAGCCAAAGGATCAACCTGAAAGAGCAACTAATGTTTTAAACACGATTCCTAATTATTTGATTGTTAACTCTGGAACAAATCCAATTAATACTCACATAAAAAGTTACAGGGCTGCCATTTCTTTGAAGAATAAAGGCAGGTGTTATAAAAACTTCACATTAGTTTCTATCAGACAGGGTAAAATATATCCTCAAGGTACATTTCTGCTCTAAAAAGGAGGTTCTTCTCTCAGAGATTTACTTATGAGGTAGTGTGACCAATCTAAGCTCAGCTGGAGTCACACCTGCAGCCTTTTGTTTCACCTGAGGGGTTTACTACCAGCTAAACCCACAACTTCTCCTATCATCTGTCGTAAACAAGGAGAGTACATCACCATTCCCTCCTTTCCTTTGGAGGCTTCAGGCTTTCTCCCCTAGCGTGGGACACACTGAAGCACACGCTGTACAGAGATGCCTGTGCACCCCTCTGCAGCCACGGCTCACGTAGCTGCATCATGCACCTGCATCAGTCTAACGTGGCATCAAGCCTGGCAGCAGAGGGAGGTGTTTCTCACTGAATTTCCAGCTTCGAGGGGCAGCGAGGTTTCAGAGCCTACAAACCTTACACAGACACCTCCAGCTACGTGCAGGAGGCCCTGCCGCCATTTACAACACCTGCACAAATAATAAAAAAACCGCGCTAGAAAAAGCGCTGCTACTCGCACCGCTACCAGGCACGCCTGGTACAGAAACACAGAGCGCACCTACCGAGAGAAAGCCAGATATTCTTTGGGTCTTGGGCCTGCTGGTAGGCCCCCAACCCCGCCAAACCACCGAAGAGGAGCCCGGCGGCCAGAGACGGGACGCTGCCTTGGGTGAGGGAAGGAGAAAGGCGTTAGCGGGCCCGCCCCCCGAACACACGCATAAATAAACAACCAAATGCACAAATGCAGCTCCCCCGGCCCGCCCCCACCTGCCCGGGCGTAGCCGATGATGCCCCCCGAGGCCACCAGCGCGGCGTAGCCGAGGCCGACCCAGTCGTAGGCCATCGGCGGCCCCGCGGCTACCCCCGGCCGGCCGGGCGGAGCGCAGCGCAGCGCAGGGAACGCAACGGCCGCTGGGCAGCGCCCCGCCGACCTTGCCGCTGGGCCGGGCGGCGCCTTCCCCGCGTCCCGCCCCTGGGAGGGGGGAGGGGACGGGTGACTCTCAGAGAGGTGTTTCTGAGGGCTCCCGAGCTTCGGTGAAGGGGCTTGTGAGGATGCCCGGTGTTCAGTAAAGCGGCGTGTGAGGGTGCCCCGAAACGGCGTGGAAGCCACGCGTTAGGCACAAGTGGCAGCACGGTGCCTGCAGCCACGCACATGGAGCAGGGCTGAAGGTGCAGCTCCGGCCAGCACAGCACGGGCTGGCCCCGCGGGTGTGCTGCCGTCAGGACTCAGCCTGGGTAACTGCTCGCCATCGCACGCCCAGTGCTGCTTGCCCCTTCTGCTGCCTTGTGCCAGGCCGTGCGAGCTAACAACGCCACGGCTCCGCTGTTAAGGCCACGGTGCTGCGTTGCGGGGTGGGAAGTGAGACCCCGGCAGTGCCTACTGGGACTGGAGAAAGGCTGTCTGTTAGCAAGGTGAAAGCCTGGGAAGGAACTCTTAGCTCTCACATCAAAGAGGTACTCCAGAACCCTGTAGGAGAAAATTCCACAAGAAGCAGCCCTGTCAGCTCATACATCCCATTGCAGGACTGACTACGGTGCTGTACAACTGTGCACCAGAGCGCTCCAAGTCTTGCACCACCACCTACCTGCATTAACGGACTAGTTCAACAAACCCTGGTGATGAGTCCAAGATTTGTCCTAGACTAAGACGACAGCAAGCACGGCGTGATGCAGTGGTGGTATCTCTTCCCTACCTCTCTGATAGAGCATGCCATCAGCTCCTCCAAACCTCCTCGCTTCCAAGCATCCTCTCCTTCCTAGTTCATGTATTGAGTGACAAAAAAAAAAAAAAAAAGGAATGCATGCTGCTTCTCTCTTTTTTTTTTTTTTTAATAGACCGGACATCTGAGATGCTAGGGAATAAAGAAAGAATGATGCAGCATCTAGAAAAAGCACAGAATTTTGCATGGGAATGAAGCAGCTCATACAGCATCAATACAGGCCCAGTCAGCTTTGAGGGGGGGAAACAGCATGGAAAACTTTGCTCTGCTGTTCATACTGATTCAGAAAGACAGTCAAAAGTAGTATTGGAAAGAATTTTTTGTTTGTTTGTTTTTTATCACTGTATCTGTAGAAAAAAATGGGGGCAATGTCTGTTATTGATATTCCATAGCACTGCTAATACTGTCAGGTCACACTGATTTAGATGTATCTATTGAGGTCAGCTGTCAGAACCTTTTATTTTAGAATCATAGAATCACAGAATGGCTTGGATTGGAAGGGACCTCAAAGCCCATCCAGTTCCACTCCCCCACCATAGACAGGGACACTTCCCACCAGACCAGGTTGCCCAAGGCTCCATCAAGCCTGGCCTTGAACGCTTCCAGGGATGGGGCATCCACAGCTTCTCTGGGTAACCTGTTCCAGCGCCTCACTGCCCTCTGAATGAAGAATTTCTTCCTAATGTCTAATCTAAACTTACCCTCTCTTAGTTTAAACCATTCCCACTTGTCCTATCCCTACCCTCCGTAACAAAGAGTCTCTCCCCAACTTTCCTGTAGGCCCCCTTTAGGTATTGGAAGGCCACTGTAAGGTCTCGCTAGAGCCTTCTCTTCTCCAGGCGGAACAACCCCAACTCCCTCAGCCTGTCTTCATTTAAAAAGAAAAGAAGCTGATGATTTGCACCCAAAAATCAGTCACACAATGAAAACAAAACGATTTATTTCAAGAAAAACATGACAAAGAGTAGCATTCATTTAAAAACAACAATAACAAACTCGAAATCAAGGTCTCTCAGTAGACTAACCACCTTTGATTTTTTTCCGGGTTCTTTCTATAACCAGTACTACAACACAGTCGTAAAATATCTATATTTGCTCAGGCTTGGAGCCTTTGATATCTGTGGCTTCAAACTGCCAAACTTATTGCTTCTGCTACTGGGAGATATTTTGCCATTTGCCTGTATTTTCTTGAGTCTGAACAATGAAATGTAACTGAAATGTAACCTTGTTTGTACTCTGTGCTACTTTAAATAGTCACATTAAACTGTGAAATCGTCTTTTATTTGGAACATTTCAATTTGGGGATATTCAGCTAGACAGAACAACCTGGGGGGGGGGGGGGAGGGGGGGGCAGATTTTGGCTCCAGAACTCTTAGTTGGGCACTTTAAAACTCTTTCTTTAAAAGACTTGTCTCTTCAGCTGCCACCATGGTAGCAAGTTCCCTCCACAAGAAAGCGAGTAGGATTTCCACCAAAAACCTGCTGTGGAGATAAACTCTTGATGCCTTTCTGCAGAAATCTGCATTATTAAGTGTTGACAGCTATAAACACAGAACAAGCTGACTGAAGCAGATCCAGCCCTTTCAGACCCATGCCTGGGGGTTACCAACCATGCTTCAGGACATCTGAATATGATGTGTTGTCATTTCTGAACTGCTGCCGTTTGCAATCCAGTTTGTTAAAACCGAAATTAGCAATGGTTTAATAAAGTTGGATGTTAAACTGCTGCTATTCAAGACCTCCTCTTTGAGCCACCTTTACTTGTTCAGGAGAGCAGCACATTCACTCCCAATTTGTACTACCCCAGTGCTGCTGACTTGGGCCATTCAACAGTGCAGCTAAAATACCACATAAACTCCACCAGTCATCACTACAGGAAGAAGCATTCACAGTTTTGCTTCCCTGCTTTGTTTTTTCAGGACACAATGACTGATACCTGTAACTTTTGCCTTCTGTTGGCCATACTAAAATATTCCTGAATGCAGATTTTTCTCTACAGCATGCCTAGTCTGTTTAAACTGTGCATGGAAGAGCGTTAGGTAGACTTGGAAAGGAACATCAGCTCACATATTTGATTGCCTCCCTCTAGTGGCTGAATAAAGGGGAATAAAAATAGGGCTGGGATGAAGTGAACCCTAATGTTAAGTATGTGTATTAGCCACTAGTTTAAGATCAAAGGAAGTAACTTGGGAAGAATACTCAGGCTATATCAAAACATGACACAGAATTACTGAGTTATTGCCAAAGCACAGTTACCTTCTTCCAGTCCTGAAAATATGTGTCTTGCCACTGTCTTCCTCACTTTGTGTCCTACATGGGATGATCTAAGGACACAGGTGGGCCAAAATCTGTGTATAGAGACTATTTTAGTTTAGTTTAGTTTAGTTTAGTTTAGTTTAGTTTTTCCAGCTCTATTGGTTGGCCTTCTAAAACAAATACGTAAGCCCTTGCTTTTCAGATATAAAGAAGGGCTTCTGCACCTGCCTATCAAATTTTTCTAGCCATATTCATTAACCTAGCAAAAGATGCTGTTTTCTTTCACAAACCTTGTCCCAGTAGATATTTAAAGAACAGGTAAGATCTGGACAGTGCAGCATCTTTATTCTATTTCCAGTACTTTCTTGATGGTTCTATGCACTAGATTTTGTCTTTGACAAAACAGCATCTATATGTATGACCACCAACTGTATTCCTGTTTTTTACTGAGGTACGAGAAATCCCAATGATGCATGGTTCTCTACACATTTTATAGAAACAGGTAGCAATGTCACTAAAGCTAGACAAAAGTTATGGCTGGAAAAAAAGCCCATTAAAAATGGTAAAAATGCAGACAGGGCAGCTGCAAGAGGGGTTGTGCCTTAGTGCTTCCTTTTGGATCTCTCACACTTTGGCCTCAGGGTGTTAAGTCAAAGGTTAGATTTGCAGACTGAGTGAGACAAGCTGAACTGAGCTGTAGCTACCACACATCCTAAAGAAACCTGGTGGATGAATTTGTGTTACCAGCACAGCAGAAATTAGACATTTGCTGCTATTCTCCTGATCACTTTCATTGATGTAGCCTGATTTTTTTTTGCTAGCTAGAAATACCAATTTGGTTCCACCTGAACCTCACTCTGGGACAAGGTTCTCTTTCGATGTCTCAGCTCCAAGCACTCCACAGTCAGTGGGTATGTTCTGAGCTCAAACTTATTTGCGAACATACAGGTGGAGTTAAAAAGCCATTTGAGGTCACCCGTTCCATACACACAAATGCCTCTGACATAATGGCCTGCCAAAAAAAAAAAAAAAAAAAGAAGAAAAAAAAAGAAGAAAGAAATGTCAGAACCCAGGTTTATTTCCAGAGGCATGCTCAAGGAGCCAAAACTTTCTTTTGGTAACTTTTATCTGCAAAGCCACTATCAATAATCTCCTACACAACAAACATGCTAAAATACCTTATAAATGTGAATAAAATGAATGAAATGAAGAAAGTTACTTGAAAGTAAACAACAAGTAAAATTCCTGAATAAGGAGATAGATCAGAAAAGAAGTGTTATTAGTTAAGACTTTCTATGATGAGACTGACACATAGCAAAGGGGAGAATTTTCTTCTGTCAGTGAAGAGGAACTTACGCTTTTACTTATACAAGATTTTCAACTAAATAATTCCTGTTGGCACTGGTTCAGTGTCACTTATTTCAGTGTATTCATGCTGATGTGAAACTGATGCAATTTAAGCTGACTGAAATTCTCAAAATTTTTCTCCTCAGCACAAAAAACTATATGAGATGGACCAAAAATTCTTGAAATAAAATTTGTATTCTCTTTTTCTCCCACTTTTTTATGTCAGAAGTACAAAACAGTAAGCAAAAAATGAAGTGTGCCATAGAGGTTATATCTTGTTAAGGTCATATCATGAAAACTGTTCCAGCTTTCTCACTGCTTGTCATATGTAGCTATTATCATTCACTACCTAATGACTACGGAAGAGCTAACTCCTTTTAAATGCCTTATCTGCCACCTGAAGACTGACTCACATTACAGTTAGAGGCCATAGGACTACAGGAAAAATAGGCAAGTGTTTTTCAGTAGATGAACAGAAAGAATAAAGGATGAAAAATGTATACATTACCATGACAACCTCCATGGCTCTCTTCCATATCAATCCACTTCACTGCTTTCAAGTCTCCTTCCCATGACGCGTTGGGCATGGAGCCTGGGACACCTGCAATTAGGTAACAAAAAATAAAATAATTAGTCCTTTTAACAGGTATATGCTCAGTTTTCTGTTTGTTTGCTAGGACCCTTCTCACAAAACTAGGATAAAATACTCTGTAGTATGTGTCAACCAATGCCTGGATGCTAACTTTGTTGTAAAGCTTTTTCACTGAAAGCAGCTTTCAAGCTGTGAACAAGTTGACAGCCCAAGAGACCTAAATAATTTTACCTGAAAAACAAAGTCTCAGTGTGATACTGCATGCATGATACTGCATTCACATCACCTTCATAACCAGTATGGCCCCCCCAGTGCTATTCGCACACCAGGCCACTGACACATCACATCTTCAGTAGTGTTAAATACTTTATTTTTTCTTACAGTTTCTTTCTCTCTCTCTTAAATATATATATATATATATTTGAGAAAACAAAAAGGAAAAGAGACCACGAGAACAAGTTCAAGTGCAATATCAGTGGATGGAGTTATTGAAACTGAACTATATAGCTCATGAAAGTACACAATAGTATGTTAAAATCTAGACATATCACAGGACCTATCTAGACATAAACTGGTAAATGATGAACACCTGCTATAACATCCATTTTAAGTACTTAAGGGGATAATGCTGAGCACTCAGTGTTTGGTATTTCATGAAGAGTAAACAAGCAACATATATGCAATGCGTTGGCAGCTGCTTAAGTCATTCAGTATTTTTAGTCATTCAGTATTTTCAACTCTAGGCAGCAACAAAGACCCATTGTCATGGGATGAGACCTTTGGTTTTGAAGGTAGGAACTGACCAGGTAGGTACAGCTAGGAAACCCTCTATGCCTGATCTGTATGGCTATAAGTGACCAGTGATAGGACCCATGGGAATGGTGTCAAGCTGCGGCAGGAGAGGTTCAGGCTGGACATCAGGAAGAGGTTCTTCACTGAGAGGGTTGTCGTGCACTGGAACAGTCTCCCCAGGGAAGTAGTCACTGCACCAAGCCTGTTGGAGTTCAAGCGTTTGGACTGTGCACTTAGTCACATGATCTGAATTTTTGGGCTGACCTGTGTGGTGCCAGGAGCTGGGCTTGATGATCCTTGTGGGTCCCTTCCAATTCGGGATATTCTATGATTCTATAGCGTACTCAGTATAGTGAAAGATGTTTATTGAAGCCCTTCTTAACACAGTCTTCAAAATACAGTAGAAAAAAGTAAAGGCATGTTATGTAAAAGCATAAAAGCTTTCTACGAACTCATCCCTTTCTGTAAATTTTATCTTTCTTACTGGCTAATTTGTTGCTTGAGAGCTAAGCAATGATACAGACTGTGTAACCGCCACCCCATACACACTAAGAAAATTGGAAAAGCACCAACTTCTCACTGTAGCACAAACACTTGTCAATAATTTATTTGCCTGCTTGGAACAAAAAAAAAAAAAAACAAAAAACTAACTAACAAAAAAAAAAACATATTCTGTTCTTTCCTGCCCAGCAATGTAGTGTTGTGCCTGAGTTATTGTATGGCAGAACAGGCAACATCTGGGGAGCCAAACACATGCAGGTACAAAAATGCAGACATTATTTCTGCTTTCTCCTCATGAAGTTACAAACAGAGGAAAAGACTAACTTGCTCAAATGCAAGCATTAATTTACCATTGTGGAGTACCTGCAATTCAATCTTCAATTCAACAGCTGCAGCAGAAGCAACAGGGTGTGACTGTGGTGGCAGTGGCAGGCAGCAGCAAGCTGCAGCTCCCTCTTCTGAGAGTCCCCCCATCACAGATGACAATGATATTAATAATGTCATTAACTAATAACCCCTGGTCATAGTTGAACTGTAATTAAAGCAAAAGTTAAACTACTTTAACAGATAAACATATTCAAGTGTTTTTCTTCCAGATTTTTAATAGGGCTATTTAAAATCTTTTATTCCTATGTCCTCTTGTTTGCTTTTCAAAAGAAACTATCTGAGCAGTAGGGAGGGAACCATGCAGTTTTTTATTGAAACATCCTCATAATTTTTGCATTATTATCCATCATTTGTACAGACTCTCAGTACTGAAAACACAGCAATTTTCCTCGATTTACAGTAAGATTTTTAGAGCTTGAACAAAATGCAGAATAGTGTTGGTTTGCCGTTGCAGGACCTGTGTCCAGTATGATTTTAAGTAAAATAAAACAGACATTTTAATCCCCACTTCTGACCTCTTTCTTTAAGAGCAATTAGCCCACTTTCTGGTTTTCATAAAGTCATTTAAAATGTGTATTAATATAAACTATTTATTTTGCTATTTAACTACACTCCTAAAAGGGGTTATTTGATAGCAGTTCTGTAAAGCAGAACAGAAAGCTAGTGCTTGCAGAACACAAAGAAGCCATCAGCAGTGTTCAAATGGTAACTGAAATAGTGTCATCACCTCAACTTTGGTGTTTTCTGAAATTTAAAGCTGAAAGCAAAGGAAGATTTTGCTACTATTCTGTTTTGTTTGTTTGTTTGTCTGTTTGCTTGCCTTCTGTTCCCTTCTGGATGGCAGTAATCACAGTATCTTCACAGTTACTCTAGCCTAACAACTACTTTGCTTGTGAGCTTGAAGAGAAGTACAGCAAAGGTCAAAAGAGATCCTAAAGGCACTGAGTAATATCAAAGGCATGGGAGTGGGTATTTTGGTTTGTTTTGAGGATATTTGATGGGAGGAAGGTTAAGCAGTTTTTTGGCTTTGTTTTTGATTTCAGATTGCTTGCTTGGTTTGGTGTATTTAAATACAGCATGTTCCTTGCAACTAAAAAAGGTTGTTTGCAAATATTGAGTTGTGACTTTTATGTCAGATGCAAAAAGACTGCTTGATCTGCCAGCAGAACCACTGCAGCAGATACCTGGCAGCAATAACTGGAACTTCACAATCTTATTCTGCCCCCCCTTTGTATATTAGGCTTTTGTCAAACAAAAGAACATGCCAAAAAGCATGATTTTGTCCTGGGGAAAATTCTGAAAATGTTATTCCTTTGCAGAAAGCATCCAACTAAAGATAACACTTCATAAAAGAGAAAAAAAAAAAAAAAAGAGGCAGTGATGACAGGCTATATGCACCTCAAATGGCCTGGGATATATGTTATTGCTCCAAATTAAAAACCTGTTCACAAGAGCTGGCAGTAAATGTGGTGTGAGGAAAATCTTGGAAAATGCTGACACTGTGGGAAAGCAAAAAAGATGACTGACAAAACAGGAAAGACCTCAGGATATCCACAAAAACAATGGGAGCACTGCCTTCTAGGAATACAAAATTACTGACTTCACATTATTCACTAGCTCTCAAATTAAGTAAACTAGGCATTTTTGTAAGTTAATTGAAGAGTAAGGAATAATGTAGTTCAGCACTAAAAAAAAATGGATTTATCACATTCTCCATTATATATTTGTTTGGTCCTTACCAATTGTTTTCCTATTCAGAAACTGTTCTTGGAACCTCTTTTGATAAATACTTTGTCTGAAAAGTTATGCTGATGTTAAATATGAATATAAACTCAGGTGTGAGTTGCTAACCTCTACTTTTGTTCAGCTCTTATCTCCCCCTCCATGGGGCTAAAAGGAGTTTTGTCCCTAAAACACAGGCAGCAGAAATGAAGGCTGCCCTGTAAACTACAACAGGGATGAACATATTCCCTGCTCCTTCTCATTTAGCACAAGTGGGGAAGCATGATCAATATCTCCACATTTTCCTGTCCACCTTTTAATTGTACTTGGTTGCTGGAGGGAAAGTAAGGGGGAAGGGGGAAGTGTGATGTTTCTGCTCTATCCAACATGAGAATCATGCAGCTCAAATCCCCCATGTATTGTGACAGTTTATTTTTCAGGAACTTAAAGGTGCCCCCAGCAAAGGAAGTGTTTTTCAAGTACACACTAAGGGAAGAAATGAAATTAAAGGCATCAGAGGGCTGGACTGTCTGTCCAGTCAGTCATGGTCGTCTTCATACCTGACCTGTGCAGTTTTGTTGGCTGCAAACCACTACTTGGCAAGCAAAGCACACTCTTTCCGTGAGCAGCACCTCCTGTGGGCACAACACCGTGCTGAGCACCCTTCCTTTTCAGACAGAGGTTTGGAGGCAGGAAAAATACACTTTGGTTCAGAACATGGACCTCATCCACAGGATACAACACGTTTCTCAGCTAAGCTCTTCCTTTTTCCTTTTTTTTTCCTTTTTTTTTTTTTTTTCTTCTTTTCACCATTGAAATACAATGAGAGTTGATTTGCATGTGTTGGCACTAAGACAGAGGCAACTCCATTTCCTTCTTGCATCTCTACCAGGTATTATCAAGAAAGACATCCATATGTTACATAAAATGAGCCACCGTACTTGCATTTCTGCAACGCACGCATAAACCGACATTCAGATGGAAATGCTACAGCATAAATGGCTTCCCAGTTTGCTCTGAACTTCCAAGCCCTGTACCTGTAATTCCAGAACCAAACCAACACATCAGTTAAAGCCAAGATGACAAGCAGCTAGTCCTCTCTGGTCTTCTGAAGCAGCAGTGTGTGCTTCCTCATTTGCAGCTGTATAGGGAAGGGGATGAGCTTACACATCTATACCACCAGCTCATCCAAGATTTTCTCCTGCACTTTTTAAGCAGGTACACAGAAAGAAAATCCATGCCCTCACCTGGAACATGAGGGCTAGGGCACGCTTCCTAAATCTGCTCCAAACAGTGCATGCTTGGGGTAGAGAGGGACTATTATTCTGAGAGACCTTTTGAAATCAGTGATAACTTTGGCTGGACTTTAGGATCAGATATTTACGTTCCTGAAAAACGTTGGTATTGGAGTGGGATATGCATAGGTGGGCGAGCTCCATTAGGGTTAATGCCACAGAGGTGAGACTCGTGGTGACCACCACAACCAGCTGACACCATGCCATGGCCAGTTATTCCTACTGTACTATTTTAGCAATAATTAGTACTAAAACCTTCTCGTCACCTGTCCCAAGATGCTGGATGCCAGGACACGGACCTCAAAGCTTACCTGGGATCCTGTTGAGAGTCACCCAGAAGTGCTCATCGGGGCTGTAGGTGTCCTGGGACCATGCCAGCAAGTCGATGGCACGCCGGTCCTGCAGCACGAACTTCACAAAGGGCCGGGTGACTGCAATGTATGCGGAGCCGAAGTAGATGGTCAGGTTGTGTGGTGGGGGAGCTTTGTGCACCTGGGGGGTGACCAGCCCCGAAATGTTGCTTCCCTCCCACTCTTGGTGCATGAATCGTGTTCGTGCAGTGATGTGGGGTGGCGGCAGCACCCCAGGGGTGACATTCTTTCCCCTGAAGCCCTTCAGCTGCCGGACAATCTCCCGGTTGGTCTTCAAGGGGAAGTCCTGCCCGCAGGCGTTCAGCACGTAGCGCCAGGGCACGGCGGAGGCCAGCAGGTCCCGCATGCAGTGCAGGTCGGCCCGCAGGCGGGATGCGCCACCATAGACCACCCGCTCGGTGTGGGAGGCAAGGAAGGCGTTGGGGAAGCAGCCCACCAGCTGCCACACTGCCTGCCGCAAGGCAGCCGGCGCCTTACCGTCCACGTGGACGCAGTAGACATTTTGGGGCATGTAGACTGCCCTGAAGAGCCGCTCGAAGGTCTCAAACTCCTTATGCAGGGTGATGATGTAGGCAAGGGGGAAGGCGGCCTCCTCAGAGGACAGGGCACGGGTGATATACCGGCTGTGGAACACGTATGTGCTGCAGGATGAGCCCCTGGTCGCGGGCCGCAGCCCACCGCCCTGCATGCCAGGGGCCTGCCCGGCCAGCAGCGCCCCACACACCCGCTCCAGCACCATGCCCTCAGCTGAGCCACTGCCAGGCCCTGCTGTCCGCCACCTGCCACGGCCCAGCAGCACGGTGGCACCCAGCAGCACCATGGTCACCAGCACTGCCACTGCACGTCGCTGCCGCATGGCCATGCTGGGCCGGAGGGGCAGCGCTGGTAGTGCTGTTACCGGCTGCCTTTCACAGGCTTGGGGATCCGTCCATCTTAGTGCTCTCCAGCTTCTGGAACTGTGGATTAGATTGGTTTGGAGGGGGAGGATGGGGGAGGGAGGGTGTTCTCTCTTTGGGTTTGTGTTTGGTTTTCTTTTGTTGCTTTTTTCCAGCCTCTGTCATTTTACAGAAGTGCCTAGGGAGAAGTCCAAACCACAATCTGCCAGTGCCAGGAGGAGCGAGGGAGACCAAGCAGCCACAGGTAGGATAGAAGTGGTCACCTCCAAATGGAAATGGTGGCTGGGCTCTTGAGGTGACACGCAGGAAGGATTTGCGCTGAAATCCTGGTTTAGTTGTTGTCCAGCTTGTCCTTCAAGACAAACTCTCCCAGCTGTCCTTCAGGGAGGTGACTGGTAAAGGTACCAGGAGGTCTTTAAAAGAAAAACTCTTCTTTTAAAAGAAGAAAAGGAAAAAAAAATATTGCAAGAAAAGCTCTTCTTGCAAGATTAGATTGAAATAACAGGGAAAAACAAACAAAACAAAAAAACAAAAAACAAAAAACAAAAAAAAAAAAAAAAAAAAAAAAAAAAAAAAAAAAAAAACACTTCCCCTTAAAAATGTACAAATGCTCAGTTTTGTATCTTGTTGTCATAAATGTCCATTTCAGTGGGGGTTACGGATGTAAAAGCAGTGTGTGTGGCAGGGGTGGGAGTTAAATTAACAGAAGATTGACAAGCTTTAAGGCAGACCTCTGAACCTGTAGAGCAGGAAATAGAACTTGAGGGGGGGAGCTTGTTTGAAACTGCTTCTTTCAAGACCGTGGTTTGAATTAAGGCAATGCATGCTCTCTGCTTGAGCATTTAGGCTGTTGACAATGGTAGGAGAGCTAACCTGCACCTCTTGTTTTGATTAATCTGATGGATAATAAGGAAATGGTCTCAGTTCTAGTAACCAGCTTCATTTGACAATATGTTTTGAAGGAGGCTTTTCTAAGCTTTTTATTCGCCCATAAACCAATGTGAGCATCTTCAGCAGGGTCATGGTTTTGACTCAGAGGAGCTGGCTGATCTCTACAGGGCTGCTTAGGACTTGCCTGCTTTGCCAGCACCCTGTCAGGAATGGCTCTGCTGACTTCTACATCAGCTGCCCAGACAGGCTTCTGGCGACAGGGCTTGTCTCTCAACACGTGTAACACAGCTTTCAGTGCGGTCAGATGAGTTTGTGTGTAGATGAAAGCAGAGGACAGGTTCAGGAGGCCTGACTGTGCCTTCCTAATGAAAACAAGGGGTTGTAAGCAGCTCAGCATCTCGCGGGAACACTATATTCAAAAAGAGGCTCTGTTACTGCAGCTGGACTGAAGTTTGTTTAGTTACATGCAATAATTTTGATAGATATTACCTGATGGTAAAATTCAAAGAAAAAAATAAATGCTTTCTTAAGATGTTGTCATCTGATTCTGCTCTTCAAGGAGTTGTGCTGTTTGAAGCCCATTATGCCAATGTGTGATAGATACAAAGATACTGGAGAGTCGAGCAAAGGAGTGCAAGTCCATTTATTAGTTGTGCCTTTTCAGAAAGCCTTCCTTAAGGCATATCCTTCCTTATCCTGTCATCACTAGGCAGCTTTAGTGCAAAACAAACAACTGGTTGTGAAGCAACATTTGACTTCAATAGCAGCAAAATCAAATTGATCAAACTGAAAGCAGTACTTAAGTTCCAATGACTGCAGATTGCATAAAGACTAAACCATATTTTAATTCACATTTTTTCAGATGAACTTTGGTATCTGAATGGTGAATAGAGGACAAGAGTATTTTTTCTGGAAATTCTACCATAAAGCAGATGTATTTGTGATTGCTGCCATTGTGTTGCAACACCTCGCCCTAAGTAGGTTTGGCAAAAGAGAAAGGTTTTAATTATGAGATTGCAACAGCTTTGTGGACATAAGACTCAATAACGATCGCAAAAGATTCCCTGGCCTTTTTATACCTTATTACTACAAGAAATTCTTGCTCGATCAGGAAGTCTCATTAAAATAATGTGGAATAGGAACAAGAGAACAAGTATTAGTTATATAAGTAATGCTGCAGATATAGGTACAAAATACTTCCTTCTAGAATATTGCTTGTTCAACTAGCATCTCTGTCTGGAATCATACTAAAAAGCATCTGCCTCTCTGTCTACCTGTCATTTGAAGTGTGGGCACTAACTTAAGGAAAATGAACAATTGTGGCAGACAAAAGCCAACCCAAATGGTGAATGTTAGTATGGTGCATGCATTGCTGAGAAGGTCATTCTAAGAGTCTGTATAGAAACTATGGAGAGGTACCAAAGTAGTTTTAAATTATTTAGTTGCTGTAGAAAGAACCTTCATGCAGCCTAAATTGCTGGGGGGAGCAGGTCTGTTTGTTAAAATTTCACTGCAGTTTATTTGAGGCAATAGTTTCAGAGACAAATGAGAGCTGATAGCTCTCAAGGAAAATCTCATCCACTTCCTTTGGTTGTGGTTGTGAGAAAAGAATACCAGAAAATTCAGGGTATCACTGATAGCACATTAATCGATCACGTTAGGCAATTCCTAATTTTTAAATTTTTATGTGTCTGTTTGCTTGTACAAAAAGAACTCCTGTCTGCCTTGAGAGTGCACTTAGCTTGACTCACAGCACTGCCTCCCACATGCCTGCCATTCCCTGAGGCATACTGTATGACAACTGCCCTTCTTATTTTGCTGTCTACTATTGAAATCCCAGCTGAGGGCTTGCCATCAGGATGGTGCAGATATACTTTTGAAGTTTGGGTGTGATTTAAGACACCACTTGCTAACAAAACTATCCACCCTTTTCATTCTTTCTCAGCCATTGTTGAAACGAATGAGTCAGTTAGCAACCTTTATCCTGTTCAGAGAAAGTTGAGGTGAGACTGGTTCTTTCCACTTAGGTAGACACGATATGCAATTGTATCCAAAAAAAAAAAAAAAACAACAAACTTTGTGATAGGCACACAGCTGGATGAATACTTGGAAAAGCAAGCACAGAGTAGAATGCAAAGTCATCTTCCATGGCTTTCCTATTTCTATGTTGAATTAACAGTAACAGGAGAAAGGACCTCACCCAAAGATAGCGGGTTGAGGTTGCTGATATCCCCAGGTGCTTGTTCTCGAAGGGAAGCTGCCTAAAGGTTCAGTGATCTGACCATTCAAATCAAGGGTGGTCTGGGTGTGCAAGACAGGACACTGTGAACCACCCCTTCTGTTAATCAACTACCTTGTGTTCACACTAACCCAAAAGTTTGTCACAGCAGGCAGTGATGGTATGCTGTGTAACCAGTGTTCTTCCCAGGCTGGCGCATCAGCAGAAGTGACATGGTACTCCAATCTTTATTTCTTCTCCTCTGGGACACACAATCCACAGCTGCAGGCTTCTTGCAGAACCAGGAATAAAAGCAATTCTGCCCTGGCGCTTTCCCTGCAAACCCCCAGCTTCCCTCATACCAAGTGACCATCACCTCTGTGGAGTCATGTGCGTGACCAAGGGAGGTCCCAGTAGCGGAACCTCCAGGTCAGAGTCATAGAATTATAGCGTCATAGAATCATTAAGGTTGGAAAAGACTTTCAAGATCATCTGGTCCAAACATCCCCCTACCACCACTGTCACCCACAAAACCATGTCCCTAAGCACTACGTCCAGCCTTTTCTCGAACACCCCCAGGGACAGTGGATCCACTACCTCTCTGGGCAACCCATTCCAATGCCTGACTGCTCTTTCTGAGAAGAAATGTCTCCTGATTTCCAATCTAAACCTTCCCTGGTGCAACCTGAGGCCATTCTCTCTAGTCCTATCACTAGTTATCTGTGAGAAGAGGCTGACCCCCAGCTCCCCACACCTTATGTGTACTCCCACATAAAGCTGAAGAGAAGTGAAAGAACAGAGTTGTGCTGTGTGTGAGGGGGCACACTGAATCCCATACCACATGCATAGGTGGCATTGTAGAAGATAGCTTGAACCAAGCTAATGATTCACGGTTCCTGAAAAAGGAAGGTTTGACTTCTCTTCCTCCTGACTTCCCTCTCTTTCTTACCCACATCTGCCTGTTTCCCCCTGCTTTTCTTTGTGCTGACTTCAGTGCTGGCTTCACTCAGTGCTTCACTGAGTCAGTTCAACTCACCCACTCAGAAACAGTACATTGTTTTACTTCAGGGCTAATTAATTGAACTGGCAACACTCCTGGCACAGAAGGGAGGAAAGGATGAGCAGGATGCAGGAGGAAAAGAAAGTATTGGTCTTTGTTGCATGGCTGTGGGTAATACGCGTGCTATTTTAAGATATGGGGACCAAACAGTCTTTTGTATTATCTGAATGAGATTGTCATGGCTGTCTGAAACTACAAATACCTGTTTTGTTTAGTTCTTTCATGATACCGTGTGTGTTGAAACTGATCTGCAGATGATCTCTCTTCCTGCATGAAGGCCTCCAACTATTTGTTCTAATAGCTGGACCACTGCCTGATGCTATTATCTTCAAGAGTCACATCAAGCATTGGATCCAACTCACATATGCCTGGGACAGTCAGACACCTCCTGCTACACTTAGGAGATAGGCTTCAAAATCCTGGATGACAGCAGCCCTTGAGTACATCTGTCAAAGCTATATGGCTACTTTTGTCACTCTAGTAATGTCAGGGAAAACATGGAAGAGGAAGGAGCATTTCTCATGTGGAAACTGCTCCTTGTTTTCATCCTCTGCAAGTTAGAGGATGAAAAGGAAAAAGACAGGAGAATAAACCTATCCTTGCTTCCATTGCTTGTGTTCCTGCTTTGGGCTGCTATGAAACTCTAGGAAGTTAGGAGCAGTAAAATCCTACCTGGTGTTTCTAAAAGCAGTGTGCATGCATGGGGGAGAAGTCCTGTGCACTTTCCAACCCTTCCTTAGGCAAGGTAAAACTAATTATAAATACATAAGGTAAAAGTGAAAGTACTGGTTCTAATTCTGTTCCTCTTAACCAATCCTTGAGCCTGTATGTTGGAATTTAGGCAGTACCTATGAGTACCTGCTTTTTGCAGCTGTTACGGGAGAGCTGATATCTTTGTACCCACAGAAGGGCATGTAAAGACTAGAAACAAATTATAGGCTGAATTCAGATTTTTGCTCTGGAGTAATAGATAGAGAAAAAGAAATTGGCTTCTATTTGTGGAAAAATAAAATCCTCCCCCAAAATGTGGATATCTTGTAGAAAACCTTCACTTCCATAGCTTACTCTTTATTCTGTGCCTTTTCTTCATCTTGATTTCTACCAGTAAAAGGATTGAATCAGCAGAGATTTCCAAAGGTTTGAATTGGAACTTAGATCCTCTGGGCTTTTGGTCAGATAAAAAGAAAGTAATGCACACCACACAGAACAGTGATCTAAGTGGCCAAGAACAGCAAATAAGCTTATTTCGTAGCTCATCCTTTTGTACAAATTATAATCTGATTACATTTTTCGTCTCGGTTTTGCCAAAGTCAGCCTGAGGTATGTGAATGTGTATGGTGTGTGCACACCTACGTGTGCATCTTCAGGAAAAAAAAATAAAGAAAGAAAGAAAGTGTCCTTACCTGGGATCCTGTTAAGAGTCACCCAGAAGTGCTCATCGGGGCTGTAGGTGTCCTGGGACCATGCCAGCAAGTCGATGGCACGCCGGTCCTGCAGCACGAACTTCACAAAGGGCCGAGTGACTGCAATGTATGCAGAGCCGAAGTAGATGGTCAGGTTGTGTGGTGGGGGAGCCTTGTGCACAAACGTCGGCAGCATGAAAGAAAAGAAAGGGTATAGTTGCTCCCGGTGCACATACTTGGTGCGAGCGATGACGTGGGGTGGCGGCAGCACCCCAGGGGTGACATTCTTTCCCCTGAAGCCCTTCAGCTGCCGGACAATCTCCCGGTTGGTCTTCAAGGGGAAGTCCTGCCCGCAGACGTTCAGCACGTAGCGCCAGGGCACGGCGGAGGCCAGCAGGTCCCGCATGCAGTGCAGGTCAGCCCGCAGGCGGGATGCACCACCATAGACCACCCGCTCGGTGTGGGAGGCAAGGAAGGCGTTGGGGAAGCAGCCCACCAGCTGCCACACTGCCTGCCGCAAGGCAGCCGGCGCCTTACCGTCCACGTGGACGCAGTAGACATTTTGGGGCATGTAGACTGCCCTGAAGAGCCGCTCGAAGGTCTCAAACTCCTTATGCAGGGTGATGATGTAGGCAAGGGGGAAGGCAGCCTCCTCGGAGGACAGGGCACGGGTGATGTAGTGGTTCCGTGTGATGTACTCCGTGCAGTTGGATTTTCTGAAGGATGTTTTTAAAGCAGTTTCCTTCAGAAAGGGCGCCTTATCTTCAATAAGTGCTTTACAGGCTTCTGCTAAAGTTGAGCTCACTGGGAAGTTGAGCCTCCTTAGAGATTTTTGCACATGGAAATTAATGGCATAGAAAACAAATAGAAGGGAAACACTGAAAATCAAGATGGTAAAGAAGCAATATCTGAGTGTATTCATTGCTGCTTGGAAAGAGTATCACTTGAAATATTACAAGGAGGTCAGATCAAACATCCGAAACACCTCATTTCACTGGCTGTGCTTGCTTCCTTCTGGAGAATGCCTGTGTCAGGCTGATGCATAATACGTAGCTGATGTCCTTACTTTTCGTATATTTTTGTAGTTGTTCGTTACGTGGAAGGAACATGAGTAGTGAACAAACTGTAGAGGGAAGCTGCTTCACAGCATCCTAAAGATTGAACAGACACATTGTGTAATTGCTAATTTAACAAGAACATCCACCACCACATACTTCAGTGTCTTTGAATACAGTTTGTGGGTTTCCTCTTAATTGCTCCCTCCCACTCTTCCTGCAGGAATTCCAGTGCCATGAAACTTTGTAGGTGTATACTGTGACAGAAAAAACTCATATGTACCTCTTGTATAATTCCTTTTTTATTATTATTATTTATAGGGACTTTTTTTTTTTTCTCTGACCCATCCAAGTTTATCAGTCATTGCTACTTGAGAATTACAAAAGGTTTGTACACTGTATTACCATGTAAGGCCACCAACAGTCATTTATAAAAAGCAGAAGAGGGTTTTTGGCCTCTGTGTAGAGTTATTTCAGAACAATATTGCAACAATATTTGCTTGTTGTAAATTTGGAAGCTGTAAAATTGTTTCTGCTAAGTGTTGTGGACGTGTTGAGATGAGCTCCTGGCTTACAGTTGTCACAAGGAACCAAGTTCACAAAATCTACTAGTTAAACTATTTAAGTTAACCTTATGCTTTCTAACAAGGCATTCTTGTTTCTAAGAGCCACGCATGCATTAGGTACAACATCATGCTTATGCAGTGAGAGATTTTGGCATGGCTCTGTCTAAAGTGGAACACTTGGTAATTCTCTCTTTTCCAACTGCGAGTCTGTTACTGTGGATATGCTGCCATGAGACAGCATATTTGGAGGATGTAAGCATTTTCCATACTCATACTACTTTGATCCAACATGAAATAATGTTGAGGCAATGTCAGATGATCTGAGATTGCACCAATAAATGCTTTGATCAGGCAATCCAGCATGCTACAAGGCAAAGGTGGAAATACCATCACCTGCCTTCCAACACATGCAGACAGGCTACCTCAGGCACAGACAGGTTCCTCCTGATGCCCTTTGGGTCTCTTTCCTCCCATCCTGGCCCCAAACACTCAGTTAATAAAAGACTGAAGACTGCAGGTGGTAGCTTCAGCCCTACCAGGTACAGTCATAAGCTGTACTGAAAGGAGCACTGAAGCTGCTTTGTAAGGATTCGTGGCTAGAATGAACCCTAGGCAGGCACTGATGCAGGACGCAGGAGTCAAGCTTACACAGTGATGGTAAGCAGCACACTCTTCAAAAACAACACCTCATTGGGGAGCTAGCAAGGATGGGTAGGGGTAGCCATGGTCATGCTGGGCTTCCAGTGCAGTCATCTTCACCAACGCCACTGCCTTTGGTTGGAGGCAGGAAGACTGCTCTGGTGGAGCCGAAGAACTGGAACAGGGTTGTTCAAAGTCACAGGGAGTAAAGGAGACTTGCCAGACACCACTAAGAAGTCATCTGGAAAATGGCACCACAGCCCAACAGTACAGCTTGTTAAAAGAGGAATCAGAGAGATGAGCAAACACTGAGCTGAGACCACTGTTGAAGTCAACAAAGGAATATGGAGCAAACACCAGTTCACTGGTCCCAGCTCAGTGACTGGTGAATGCTGTCCCACGGGTGCACAGACCTGCCCTCAACACCTCAAACCACTGCTACTTCCTAATTGGATCGTTAGAGTGAATCTCATTCAGGAGTGAACCCTGCCAGACACCTCAGTAACACAAAGTGCTGTGATCTCAGGTCATTATAAAGCCAGCAGCCTCTGTGCTCCCCTCTGTGCTCCACGGACCATTGAGTTCAGTGTGTTCCCATTGGGACTAGCTGCCCTCAGCCAACTGCAAGACCATTTCTTTCCCTGCACCATGGTCTTAGAGGAGAGCTCCCCCCATCTGGAATGAGGAAAATGTGGAAGGAGGAAAACTGGGAGCAGGTGCCAGTTTTCCTGCGGGAGCATGATTTCCTTGGGGAAGTCTCAGTTTGGGGCAGAGAACACAGGTAATGTTTCCAAAGTATTAAATGCTGAGATCCTCCAAAGCATTTGAATAACTTTGAAACTGCTCAGGTGCTTCTAAAACTCTATTTTAGGCACTGTGTAACTTGCTAGACAGCTAGGAAGACTTAAAAACTTTATATACATATAAATGAATATATGTCCAAGGAGACTGTTTACTCTTAGCTGTCGAAGTTTGCATTACTTGTATGATCCATAGATCCATAGCAAACATAAGCTACATTCAGAAAATGAGAGAGAGAGACCTGCTCATCACAGGACTGGAATGCGAATGCAAGCCTTAACTTTTTTTTTTTTCTTTTTTTTTTCCTTGCACAGACACTGCTGCAACACCCTTTCAGCAAACCAGACTAGCCACAATCCTTTGGTACTACTAGCCTCTGGGGAAAGGAAGGCTGCATGCTTGGTGGTACTTCTTAATCCTGGTGCATTGATGCTTCAGCACAGTTATTATTTAAAATTCTGAAAACATGCATGCAAATAATTACTGTAGAAATCCAAGCTGTCAAAAAATTTTTGATCGTTTGGTGGGTTGGTTTTGTTTTTGTTTTTAACTAGTTCTAACTTGTGGTGATTTCTATGAAATAACGCCCATGCCTTGGATTATAGGCAGAAATCACATACACATACACACGCACAGAGCAAGGAAGCAAACAGAGTGTAAAGCCACATGGAAAGTCTCTGTCTGAGGTCTTGGTGCAAAGTTCAGCCAAACAAAGAACAGCCAAGCAAAGAACAGCCAAATCTAGATGTAAATCTGAATTATATTATGGCAAAAATCAGTGAAGGAGCAGCTGGGTGCCAGGAGACCTCATGATACCTACGGCTTCTCTTGATGTGGGTTGTACTGGACCTTGGCATGCATTTTGGGTATAAAACCAGTTACTGGGCAAAATAGAAGATCAAATTTAACATGTTCTTCAACAGGGGCTGTGTAATAGAGGTCTGTGCTTGTAGAACTAAATCTGTTGCTGAATGAGACTTGCAGTGCAGCTCCTTTTTATTGCTCCCTGGGCCTTCATTGTGGCAATTCTCATTTTTGCTTTAGAGGAAGTTTTGGTACAGCTCACACAGTAGAAACACGCTCCCCAGTAAGATTAGCAATTGAAATGTCTTCCCTGGGGATGAACAGGAACAGACCTTCCCAGTCAGGAAGGATATTTTCTTAGGCATATAGTTAGCACTCACTAAACTGCTCCTGGCCTTCATCAATATAGGTAATTGGTTTCAACTAATTTACTAGCAAATTAAAAAGCAAAATTCATGGGCTTTGCACGTTGTGGATTTAAGCTGCGATTTGGCCTTGGTCAGTAGTGACATCATGTATTTCACATCTATTAGGAATTACTTAGACCTTTATATTCTGTTGTTGGGACAGATCTGTCAGTATCATGGCATTCCTTTTCATGACCCTCATACGCAAAGCTGGCAGTTTGAATCGGCATTGTCAGAATCACAGCAAGGCCTCAGCAAGCAAGCAATTTCTCCTCAGTGTGGTTTTTCTGTTTCAGAAATGCAGGTAGTCACAGATTTCTGCTTTGTGCCCATATAAAGGAGCCCCCATCCCTCTGTCCTTGCACCAAGATGAAACTGTCTCAGTCTCACGCTGCTCTTGGATGCTGCATGGCCTCCACAAAACTCTTTCCTTGGAACAGTCCTACCTGGCAGTGATCTTCTCTATCACATGCATAACGTGTCCCACCTGAGCTAGAAAGCATGTATGCACAGTGTAACATGAGAAAGGAGAAAGCAGAGTTGAGCACAGGAGCAGTTAAAGTTTATTCCTCTCTATTTTTCTCGCAGTCCCTGGCATTGCTGCACTTGCCAGCTGGAAATAAACTGGCTGTCCAAAGAGACAAAAACACAAACCTACCTGAAAAAGGAGCTCCCAGGCAGGCACACAGGCTGACACCGGACCGTCACATCGCAGCAGCGCTCGCAGCAAGTGGGAGGAGAGATAAAGTGACACATCAAGGAAAACGCTCGCTCAGCTCACATGGTTCAGTAGAATCATCAAGTAATCTAATCATGCACCATCAGTGAGCACATCTGTCTGCACAAACAGCAAAGGACGGACAGTACACCATCTCATCTGATTTTGTCTTGCTGTGCTCATAGAGCTTCTCACATTGTGGTAACTTCACTTTTTGTCTGATTTCATGGAAGACTTTTCAATACAAAGAAGGCAGGAATATGTAAAGCTCTCTAGTCTCCAGCAGAGCACATTTTGCAACTCAAACATACTACTGCTCCAAAGCAGAGCACTCCACTGCTCACTCTTCCAATGAATTTCCAGCAGGGACACTTACCTGTGTGAAAACAACTCACCAGCTGCTGTGTGAGGGGATGGTGACCTAATGATTGTAATTGTGGTGTTTTGTCCATCATGGAATAGCTCATCCTTAAGCACACAACACTGGGGTGTAGGTTTCCGAGCGTGTATGCAGGGTGTTATAAGTGAGACCACGCAAATTTTCTGGTCTATCAAAAGTGTTTTATTAATTAATTAATTGAGTAAGCAGGCACAAGCAAAACAGTGCTGGGCAGCTGGGGAGTCTCCACTCCACCACGGCACACAACTTCCCTTTCCAGTGTCGCTGTTTTATAGCATTCAAGTTCCAACTTGTTGAGACTTGTCGACTTGTCGTCTGGTCGAGACTTGGCAACTTGACAACTTGTCAAGACTTGGCGACTTGTCGACTTGTTCTGAGGCTGTGCAGTCTGTTGTTGGGGGTCGTTATTCTTCCTCTGGTGTTCATGCGTTGTGCTTGTGTTCAGGTAGGGGAAGTGAAGCGGCAAAACAGGATGTAACAAGGATGTTTACCCAACCCCCCTTCCCCATTTGTCCCCATGTCACAATGCCGTGAGTTGTGAAACCTTATCTCCTCAGTAGATTCTTTAAATTCTCAAGGACAATGAACAAACCGCTACTAATTTATCACACAGGGTAAAGAGAAGGACAGAAGGGGAACCAACTAAGTTCTTGGGTCAATGTTGGCAGAACGGTTGCACCACTGATAAAACTTTGCAGTTTGGCTCGTGCCCACAACCTTGGCAGTTGGTCAGGTTGGCCAAAGGACAAAAAGGAAGATGATGGAGGATTGAAGCAGCGACACCTGTGGGGCCAGTGCAGCCCCAACTCCAACAGTGCGCATCCACATTTGTAGGTATGCTTATACAACACCTACGAGGAGCCTGGCATCCCTTTTGACACGTTTGCCCCACCTGTCAGAACAGCTGCTGGGCTGGAGGGGATAAAATCGTGACTCTCCTGAAGGAGAAGCAGACACACTACAGAGGCCAATGTTGCCTCAGCGGGGTCGTCTGTTTGAGCAGTGTGCCTGCATTATTTTATAGGTGATCCCCGGGAGGATTATTAATATAGCTTAATTAATTTTTGGCTAGCTTTAGGATATTTAGCGCTAATGCAACAAGTGTATTTATCACTGGCAATTCCAGATCTGTTATACCTGTCACCTCAATAAAATCATCTAGTTTTGACTTTGTAAAACTGTCTCAGTGAAAGTCCTTGGAGGGGCTCTGTCAAGCAAACGTCAAATCCATAGGCTTTATGTAATACTAATTTCTCCTCCTGTGCAGAGAAAGCAAGCCATAATTAAACATTCTAATAGAGGACAGGTTAGCTGCGATGGAGAACTATATGGAGAATATTTATTATTATTTTTTAAATATGGCTGGATTTTATAGGTGATACTGATATAACATCATATATAGTGTAATATCAAGGCATGGAGAGAGCACTGTTTTCTTAATGCAGCTTAATATACATATTAATTAGCATGCAGAACTGCATGTATTCATGCAGGTATTATCTGCGCTGGAGGAATGTCCAAAGGTAGCTCTCAATGGATTTTGCAAACACTTAGGCACTTGCTAACTTTATGAACATGAGCTTCAGGAAGTGCAGTGTGTGTCAAGCCTGACCACCATCAGCAGAGCTTTCAGATTTTGTCTTCTCCTGATAATTGTCAGTTAAAGATACTCTTAGTCACAGGTCTAGGTTAATGGGGGGAAAGTAATTCCCCAATATGTGATGTCAAACCTCATCTGTCTGTAGAAATTGGGAAACTGCCCCCTGCTGCAGGTGCCTCAGCAGCTACAGGAGTAACATAACTCCATCTGGTTGTGAGCGACCCGTTCTGCCAAGCGCAGCTACCCACAGCCTTGCTGGCTGCCGCAGGTGTCTGGCTGCTCTTTATTCTGCGATTTGTTTAAACGTGATTTGTTGCAGAGTATGAAATGAGCAGTAGGTGTCTACATCCATGAGTAATGACCTAAAAAGAAAGAAAGAAAGAAAGAAAGAAAGAAAGAAAGAAAGAAAGAAAGAAAGAAAGAAAGAAAGAGAGAGAGAAAGAGAGAAAGAAAATAAAAGAGAAAATAAAAGAGAAAATAAAAGAGAAAATAAAAAAGAAAGTAAAGAGGGAAGGGAAGGGAAGGGAAGGGAAGGGAAGGGAAGGGAAGGGAAGGGAAGGGAAGGGAAGGGAAGGGAAGGGAAGGGAAGGGAAGGGAAGGGAAGGGAAGGGAAGGGAAGGGAAGGGAAGGGAAGGGAAGGGAAGGGAAGGGAAGGGAAGGGAAGGGAAGGGAAGGGAAGGAAAATTCAAAATTTCTAGAAAGTCTATGAATATGTTAAAAAAATAAATGAAGTGAAGCCTGATGCAAATATGTAAGGGAGCAGCTGATTCTTCATGTTCTCTGTGGACAGGAAAAGAACTGATCAGCTTAGATAGCATCAGGAGAGTTGAAGATCAGACTTTAGGGAAGCTTTGTAGTGATAAACAGGTAAATGTGGACTAGATGGTCTGGAAAGACTGGAATTCTCCCCCTTGATGGTGTTGAAGAGCCGGTTAGGCATAGCTTTGTCAGCTACTTTGCAGACCATACTGGTCCAGCCCTGGTGATTTTCTAGGTCTTTTCCTGCTCAGTTTCTCTGATTGTCTATATTACAGTATCATCTAGCTTGGCTGTAGCTGGGTTAGCGATCCTACACCTAGGAACTGTATGAAAACATTAACCAAAGTACTTTGTCATCATTTAGGAATATGTTTGTCATCCTTGCTAATTACCATTAAATAGCAGTTTTGGTAAGCTTGAGATAGTCCTGGAGCACTCTGGAAGGAAAAAGCATTTATATGATACTTTTGTGTTTCACCCTAAATGCAAAGAAAGATCATTTCTCAGTAGCTGTTCACCTATTGACATGTTTCACCTCACAATTTTTCATGTCATAACACAAATCAGTTTAATGTCTGCTCCACCTCTTTGCATAGCTTTCTTTCAGTGAATTATCAGGAGCCTCTTTCAGAGGTCCATGGTAGGCATCTGTTGTCCTTAGAGAGCCTTTCTGACTGGGACAGACCTTTTACTAAGTTGAGGTAGAACCAAACCAGGACTTGTCTTTAAAAAGTTCCTGAATGAGCCCTTATTCTCTGTATCTCTCTGTTTCAGAAGTGGCAAATTTGCTGTAGCTAAAGTATATGGTGTTTTTGTTGTTGTTATTGTTGTTGTTGTTTTGGAGGTATTCCTTGGGTTTCTCTATAGTTCAGATTCTCCCATTTTGTTTCTTCTCTGTGCAAGAAACATCCACGGCTGCTCTAGCCCCTCAGATTCTTATTGAGTAGTGATGAGCCACTAGTAAATGTATCTGCAGCTGTCAAACTGTGGAGGAAGTTGGCCAATGGTAGCTTCTGTTTATTTTCCCAGCTAGGGAGGCTAGTGCTCATGGTTTGGTCCCCTGTCCTGCTGCTAACACAATCATTTTGATGGCCATCTGATAGGAAGGGCAAGGCTGCAATCACCAGTTCCCATGAGGTCCAGGGCAGACTCTGATGGTATTACTGAAGCCGGGACAATCTAGGCTGACTGGATTGTGTCACTGGGAGGTTATAAAAGGGATAGAAAACTACTGGAAACCTCCACTCTTGCACAACATCACATTCCTAACTACTGCATCCAGCTTCCTCTTGCCTGGTCCCTTCCTACTCAAATACCTCTCCCAGACCAGGATTTTCTTACTGGATTTCCCACTTAAACATACCTGGCAGCTGGTACCCGATATGCTTTTTTTTTTTTTTTTTCCTGTAATTTCTTGGATATTCCTTTTTCAGCATGCCTGGATCCTGTCTTAAAATTTAATTCCACTCTGCAGTCTCAAAATTCTCCAGCTGTCTTTGCTTCTTTTGTCCGCTTTGGCTCAGTTTCTCTTGCTGACTACTTCCAGTTTCTAGCCTGTTGCTCACATTGTGAATGCTCCTTGGCCTGAACCTCTAGCCCATACTTGGGTTAGTTTTTTGCTCTAATCCTTTTTATTTGCAAAGAAAGTGCAGAAAGGGCTGGGTGTCATGACCCAGGACAGCCAACTGCTGCTTTTCTTACTCTCCAGTCCTTTTCCACATCCATGCATATGCCTTGGGAGAGTTGCACATGCCCTGTCCCAGGCTGCAGGTACCAGCGGATACTGAGGTTTCTGCGTGTCAGGTCTTGCTCGGGACATTGCACACAGCATCTCAGATGGTGGCTTCTGCTGTTCTCATGATGACTAAACAGTGAGGGTGTTGGAGTTTCTGCCAGTGGTTAGCCTGAGCAGGACAAGGAGGCACATCAGCAGCCGGCTCTGAGCTTCCTTATGTGCCAAGCTCGCCACTTCCAGCATGAGGCCGCCTTGTTCCCTCACCAGCTCAGCACTTGTGGAGTGTCTTGGCTTCTCTGTCAGAAAACAGAGGCTGGATCCAGCATTTAGACAGACCCACCTCAAAAATTTCAGCCAGGCCATCTCACAGTGGAAGTAAGACTTTTTCCAGGGGCCTTAGCTGTGGGATCTCTAGAGTTATAGCCCCATTAATCATGAATTCCCCAAGAAACTGCCCTACCCCATTAAGTACACTGGCATATTTTTTAATAAGGTCACCTGCCTTGTGTCGGCTGAGATGGAGTAATTCCCACTTTCATTACCAGTTTGATCAATTTAATATCCAGCCTGCTTGGGGACTGAGCTCTGGTGATGCCGCTGTGTGTGTACAGCACAAAATGTGTGGCATTTTACATGCCATTTCCATCGGGCCTAACAGCACACCTCCTCTGTTAACGTCAGCCCTGCTGTCATCCCACTAATGTCTTTCAGAGGAAGACTCGGTGGCCAGTTGAGGAACTGTGGCTGGAGACACTCTAGCTTCTCTTTCTACCGGGAGCTGGCTGCCTCCACGGGGACACCAGATTTCATCCTGGTTGCAGTTGTGTAGACAGAGGTCGTGCATCAGGTCTTCGTAGCAAAACCATCACAGGCCACCACGCTGTTCCCACACTGTCTTGGGTATTCACTGGCCAGAACCTCCTGTCTTGCTGTGGGAATTTCAGCTGTGGTAGCAAGACCTGCCTCACCATGCAGGGCCAGTGGCTCTTTGCGGGCTCACAAACTAACCCACTTGCTGTCCTGTCTGCAGAAACCCAGCTTCAGCAGAAAGGAAAGGTCCTTTTCATTCTTTTTCTGCAACCACTTCACCCCGGCAGATTTTTTTCCCCGCTAATTGCCTTGAAAAATGACTGTTTTTGGCTTATTTGGGCTAGGAGAGGGACCCAGATAATTCAGATGATCAGACAAGAATGTGTGATCACTAAATGTGTGATCACTGAATGTGTGATCACTGAATGTGTGATCACAAGAATGTGTGAACACTGTGGCCAAGGCATGAATAGCAGGTAGATGACAGATACGTTCCAAAGCCTAGAACTTAAAGTTTTCTAGAAAGGAAAATCTATGTTATTGTATATTTTTCTCCAATATTTTTGGATCACTTGAGGTTCTTAAGAGCATCCTGACTAGCAGCATCTCTGGGAAAAAAAAAAAAAAAAAAAAAGATGAATGAATTAGAGACCTTTTATATTGCAACTTAGTCACTCTAATCTGTAAAGCAATAATAAAACAAGCTTCTGCCTACTAAAGCACCATGGAGTTATCCCAGGAAAACCAACCAACCAAAAGCACACCCTCCCCATAAAAGCAGGATTTAGGATCCGCTGGCAGCCACCCTCTAGATGGGCCGGGTACCAGCACAGCACCTCGTGCTGAGGTGACACGCTCACCATCTTTTTTCCCCACGGCACCCCGATTAACAGCCACTTCTTGCAAGCTGCCAGTAAAGAGGTGCAGCCGTCCAAATTTAGTCTAAACCGTGCAGCGGCGATCTGCTGCAGTTCACCCCCCACACCTTCAAGCCGGCGCTGTCTCTCCGCTGTCATTTATCCCCTGTGCCACTGGATGGCAATGTTGGCCAAAACATGCACCGGGTTTTGCTGCTGTTGGGAGAAGTGGGAGCGAAAAGAGGAGGCCGGCAGCGGGGCCGAGCGCCGCAGAGCCGGGGCTGCCGTGGCCTCGAGCCGGCGGGAGGCGCATCCCCTCGCGGCGCGGTGATTTCTCAGGACCACCCTCTCCCCTCGATCACGGAAATATTAGTATTTATATTGTACTTTAAACGGAGCAAAAGTTACCGGCTGGAGTGAGTAAGAATCACGTTGTCACGGCTTGCTAGAAATTGCCCAATTTTATACTTAAAACTATACTTAAACTGTGTGAAAACGACTTTGTAAGCATGGCATTGCCGGGCTCAATGACTATTCAGTGCGCTCATTTGAATGTGCATAGACAGGGCTTGCTTGAACTGCTGCATCAAAGAGAAATGCTGAAATGAGTCATTTGTGAATCACGGCTTATTTTCTGTTGTTAGCTCATCTGGAATCCCATGGTGATCAAACAGCCTTTTAAAATGTGTTAACACATTGCTACTCCGTGTGTTTAGCAACAGCCTAGTCCCAATAAATTGTAGCTAGTCACCGGTTCTAAAGAGGTGGTATTTTCTGCTCTGCGTCAAGTGGCAAGGACAAAACCTGGAGACAAAAATGTGATAAAGTCCTGCTGTTCCAGGTTCTCTTTTCCACGCTGCTTCCACCCTGATTTCATAGTGTTTTCTGTCTCCTTGCTTGCAGGGCACAGTCCAGCAGAAGAGCCTGCCTTGTCTTCCAGGAGAGCTGGGACAGCCGCTCCTGCAGGACCAGAGCTGCTTTCGAGGTGCAGAAGTGGAAGGTAGCACAAGAAACCCAGCCTCATCAGCGATGTAAGGTAGGGCCCTGTTTTCCTACCTTTCCTGTGTAGCTTGTGGGCCAGACTGTCACCACATTCAGGAATTGATCTGCTTGGGGAAGTTCACACTTTTTTTTTTTTATATATATATATACCTCACACACACACATGCAGACAAAGTGAATCCATCCAGCAGGTCTGGGAGGAAAAAAAAAAAAAGTGTTGGCATGAGGCTGGAGAAGAGGGTGTGAATCCCTTAAGGCTGCTATTGTCATTGAACTCTCTGGTGCAAAACCACAGCCTGAGGTTCAGAGCTTTACCCCAGAGCGATTGAGGCTCAGGATCCGATTCCTTTCTGCCAACTCTTTATTGGAGTGAGCAGCTCAAGATGGAAACATCTTCAACCAACACAGAAAGCTTTACCACAACCCGCCTGTCAGTGCCCAAAGCCCTGTCTGCGAGTTACATGGCCATAAAGGACAAATACTCTGCCATCAGACGCTTCTTCTGTCACACATAATTGTAGCTTAAAGATACTAAATAATCACGTTCATGTTGGGCCTGATCCAGCCCCCAGTAAGAAGCCTAATAACACTGCTCTTATCTAGCCACATGGATTCCTTTCAGTCCCCAGTGAGGGCTCTGTCACACTAATTCAGTAGAGGAGGCCATTCACTATGGGGCTAATTTAGTTTAAAATGTGGACAGCCCATTTATGGGACAATTTTTCAATCCTGTTCTAAATTCTTGTGCTCAATCAGCAACCTGTAAGCCAGGTCAAACCAATCACTCATTAATGTAGGTAGTTGGGCTTACAGCCTTTTGGAGCTGTTTGTGCTGTGCTCCCCAACAAGTGGGATAGATCCCCTACATAAGAAGAAAAGTAGAAACCTTTTTCCAACACTGCAAATAAATTTCACTGGGCTGAGTATGACCTCACACTTGCGATCAACTCTTGCCTTCTGAAAGGAAACAAACGTCAATTTCCTGCTGTGAAGGAGGAGTGCTAGTTGGAGGTAAGCAGAAGATGTCCACCCTGCCGAGATGGACACCTTTCTCCCACCGGCCGTGCCACCAGGACTGACCAAGAAAGGGAGCTCCCAAGGACAAAGGGAGCTGTGGTCCTACCAGGCAGGCTTATGGCTAGCACGGGACTGTTAATGAAGTTCAGGTTCCTCCATGAGTCTAGAATAGGATTAAGCAGTGGCTCGCTCACAATTTTGAAATACAACCCACAGTACATTGTGGGAGGAGACAGGATTAAGACGTGCCCATATCCATACCCAGCAGTGAAGTGGGCAGTAAGACAAACCACCCTGGATCCTTGCTCTGGGAACCCAAAGCTAGGCAAGCCCCCTGATTTAAGGGATGCCCCCTCCATTTTCTCTCCAGGGCTATTTTTAAGCTGACTGATCCCAGCAACACGCCTTACAGAGGAGCAACACAACACTGCAAAAGGTGGAAGCAGAGCAGGAAGCAAGGGAGATGAGAAACACTTTTTCAGATGGCTTCTCCTTGTGTGGGCAGCTGTGGCCTTAGGGGCCAAATTTACCTGTGACAAGGGAAGCTGTAGTGGAAGAGCTGGTGAAAGGAGCAATAAGCGCTGCAGGTGGGAAACAAAGGTAGGGCAACCACCCACCAATAAATATAGGCAGGGCTACATTTTGTACAGCTGGGGCCATCTGCCTAATGGCAGGGAAGGGCAAGCTAGGTGTCACGAGAGGGCCCGTTTCAGGTTAGCGAGGTTAAGTGCAAAGCAGGTGATGCTGACTCTGGGGCAAGTGATAGCCTGCCTGCATTTGCATGCCATATTTTTCCAATGACACTTTGCAGAGTGCCTGTGCTTTCTGAATAGCCCCAAATAAACACCGCACCCATCAGACGTGCACATCCCTTATATGTTTTGAAATAAGTACCGTCAGCTAGAAGACAGTGAAGGGGGCAAAGGGTTTAGAGACTTGGTGCTGCAGGGCCAACTTGTAGCAGGATCTACGGCAGGGTAAATCTCACCAGAGTGCAGCCTGGCTTGGTTTCCTTCCTTTTTGTCCAGATGTCCTGCCTGTATCCATAGGCAATTCCCTTCATTCCTTTGTGTTCTGGTTATCTTCAAGATACGAGAGAGATAATGATAAATCTACCCTACAAAAAGTATTTATAATGAGGATTTTCCTTTTTTTTTTTTTTTTCTTTTTTTTGAATTTCCTGTTTCTGCCTTTACTGTTTGAAGAACATGGGGGGGTTTATATTGCAATTGTTGACACAGAGGTATAGATATGCATCTGCCACAAGTACAGTATTATTGTCCAATATGCAAATCTGAACCCTCAGGAGGCTAAGATACTTGTATTTTTACTTCTTTCCTTTCAGGCTCTTTCAAAACTGTGCTTCACTGATACCAGGAGGAACACAGATGAGGAGATGATGCTAAACATCACAACTCCAGGAAGCAGTGCCTTAAAAACATGAATCACTCTGCCATGAAGCTTTGGATGAAGTTGCAAGGGGGTAATGCTGGAGTGTGTAGGAGGTTGGGTAAGGGGTGGGAATCTGCACAGCTCAAGTGGGGGGCCAGCCACTGCGCACTGCAGCCTGGGAAGCGCTACCCAGGCTGCCCCACAGGGGAGATCTCCAATACTCAAGCACGAGGTAGAGGATTGTCCTGCTACCGAATTCTCCAAAAATGAGACACACAGGGGCGCCAAAGTCTCAGGAAAAGAAACCTCAGTGTGAGGCTTTTTGCTGCAGAGCTGCTTGTGGGCAGCCTGCTCCCCACAGGAGCAACAGCTCATCAGCCTTGGCCTGCTTTCATTTGCAGCCACGCTGGGGCTTCACAGGCCCCTGAACTTGCCTGTGGTAGGCAGGATAGGTGGCTGCTTGCTGCTTTTAACCCTGCTCCTCTGGCCAGAAGTTCCCAAAGGAGGGGCAAGGTGTGACCGGGTGTAAGGGATGTCACTTCCTCGGCAGAGCCAGGCAGTGTTTTGTCCTTCTGCCACAAGCGAGGCCAGTGAAAGAGTGATTCCACCAGCCCTGGGCTGCCATGAGATTATGCATATAGAGGACTGCTGTTCCTTCTGTTGCTCTTTGGGAAGATCACACTGCATCACCCAGAGCACAACCTATGGTTTCTCTCACTTCAGCGGTTTTCTTCCACAGCAGTCAGGGAGGCAGGCAACGTATGCCAGTATAAAACACCCCAGAAACACAACTGAGTCAAGCAAGCCAGACCCATGGTACAGGCTGCTGTGGAAAGACCATGCTGTTCACTGCTTCGTTTTGCTTTGCTCTCTGCTGAGTGATATATCTTAGTGACAAGTTGCTCTAGCCATGCAGCACTGCTTTTAATGCCATAAAGTGTCATGGGGTGTAGGCATGTGCTAGGACAATGGCTAGAGCTAATGTTAAAGGCTAAATGTATTGCAGCTGCATGCAAGCTGGTCTCGATTAAAGACTACAGCCTTGGAAGTTTCTTGTTAAAAAAGTCACTTGGAGGTTTTTTTTTTTTTTTTGTATATTAATATTGTTATGGACATCAGAGCCTCCAACAGTTATTTTCCAGTAATATGTCTTTTTGTAATTATTTGACACATTAAAATATATGCCTTGCAGACAGCAGTTCTAATGTTAGCTTAAATATATCAAAGTAGATTTTATTTAAACCCCACTATGGAGACTGCCAGGCTTTGTTTCATAAATACGTCTTGGAATTATTAGGGTGTTTTATTCAATGCACTGAAGAATGCAATTCCACTTCCAGTGTATCACATTGTGCCAGGGTGGATGCAATGCCCAAGTGTCGTTAGAGAGACACCAAGAGTTCCAAATGTGGGTGTGGGTGCCCAGGTTTAGATACCAAAGAGCACAATTCGGCACCTGAATGGAAGCAGCCTATTGCAGAGAGGCCCCAAGCACACACTGCTCCTCCCAATCTCTCGCTCCTGACAATGGGATGCAATGTCAGCAGCAGCAGGAGGAGCAGATACTGGTCTAGCGGATGGTTCTTGGTTTCCTTTCCTTGATCTTCACCAAACCAGCTGCAAGACCTTGGGGAAATTCCTTATCTTCCCCTTGCATCAATTCACTTATCTGTAAAGCAGATAAACTAATAACACTGCCTCTCTCAAGGGTTTGTTGAAGCTTATTATAGAGTTTGAGAGGGAAGTCATTATAAAAATGACCGCATTAATATGACATGAATGTAACATGAAGGAGCCCCGTTCTGCTCCATGCCAGTTTGTGGAGCCCTGTTATTTGCTTTAGCAGAAACAGGGATTTGGCCTGTACTTAAATAACTTTCATTTGTTTTTCTTGCAGCTAAGAGATAGCATTAAAAGGAAAGCTCACTCCTGCCTATGTGTAAATATTCAGCACCTGAATAGGTGTTCATTTGCAGAGCACAGATTCTGCTTCTTAACACTTTCCAAGGATGTTAGTACAGACTCTTTCTAAGCTGCTGCAGATCAGAAGATACCCCGAAATTAATGGATCAAAATCCTTCCCAGATAAGCATACACATACAGAATTTATTTTACTGAGCAATTAAATATTTAATATAAATATCCCTGGGGGAGTAGGGTTGTGTGAGGTTTTATGGCATATCTTATTATGGGCTCAGTTTTGAAATCTTAATCCAAGCAAAACTCGTCATGTAGAGACTTAGCACTGGAGTGTAACTTGGTACTTCGTCCTCAGGTCAGTGGATACTTGCAGTTGCATCAATGATTTTTAGGGCAGGGGGCAGTGAAGATGGTGAAACTTTACCCAAAGAAGTGCAGCCCTCTCCATAAACAATTAATTTGGTTTAGCAATAATGCTTTGTTCAGGCAAGTCACATTGAAGGATACTGTTCTATGAATTTCACCTAACAACTTTAGTGATGAAAAATTATAAAATAATAAATGTCAAATAACAATTTTGTATTTGTTTTTCAGTGGCATGGTCAATAAAACTGCAATCTGCTGCAGCTGAGATTGTTGGCAAAATAGTTTCCTGTATTTCAAATGCAAAAGTCTTTTTGGAGAATGTGTGAGCAGACAGAATCACACAGAAAACACTCACATTTTTTATGCTCAAGCTGCAAGCGGAACTGTTTTCTTAAAACTATGTAGGTTTTTTTCCTGTTTAGCAAATTAAACGTACAATTAAAAAAAAAAAGTGAATAGGGCAGAATAATCAAGTAATTGGATCTCAGCATGTTTATAGTAGCTAGATTTCTTCTCCTGAAGACAAAAGTGCTTGGTGGCTTTAGCATGGATTTATTGTGCTCTATAAAAGGGTCAAATTCCTTGCAAACATTTGCATTTGAGACCCTACAACTCTTCCCTGAGTGATCAAAAAAAGCTGAAGTGCAGAGTTTTACCTCATGGGTGCTCTATCATTAGGATGGATTTTTAGGAGTTTGTTTTCTGGAGGTGGCAATGTACTGAGCCCCAAAGGCCCTACGCTGGGAAAGGGGTGTCAGCTGAACCGGAATGTACCTGCTACATTTCCATACATCTACAGCATGGGAATTTGCAGCGTGCGGTTGCTCATGCAGACACCAAGAAGTCCTCAGCAGAGCTGTTGCATCCATACAGCGCTGCGTGCTCAGTTTTCCCTGGGTTTGCTCACTTAGTTGCTTTGGTGTAGTTGGGTTAGTCAATAAATATTAAATGGGCAGATGGGGACCCACGTGTGAAGAAAAAAAAAAAAAAGAGAGAAAGAATGAAAGAGAGAGAGAAGGAAAGAAGGAAAGAAAAAACACTTAGTTGTTTGTTTTTTTTTTTTCTTCTGGACTGCAAATGAGAGAGAGGTGTGCAGCATGCTCGGCTGCATCCCCGTGTGTGGGTCCCCAGGAAAGGCAGAAGCTACCCCAGCTGCCTGAATCTCTCTGCATCTCAGAGGAAAACTCTGCCAAAAGTGATGGGCAGGACAGGCACAGGTGCAAGCAGCCCCACGCCCAATGAGGTTCCGCTCCTGCACCCCAAAGCCCGTTCCATCCACCAGCTTGGTCTGCAGAGTGGTTTGTGGGGGCTGCTTCTTTCTCTTCTTATTTTTTCCTTTATATATATATATAAATGTATATAAAATGTAAATATATAATATATAATGTTAATATATAATATATTTTAATATACTGCCAGGTTTTGCCTCTTTCCTTCTGCTCTTCTCTGCTCCTGGGAAGACCCCAGCGCAGCCTGGAAATCCTCTTTCATGGGGGATGCTGGTGGATATGACCCCTGGGAAGCCGAGGAGACCCACACCGACCTGAACCTCTCCTTTTTTCGCTGGAAACACCCCTGCCAGGAGTTTGTCTGGGGATGGGATGGGATGGCATGGGATGGGAGGGTAAGGGGCGGGCGGAGCGGTGCCCCCCTTCCTCGGCGGCACGGATCCTACGGGCTGCCAAAAAATCGCCAACTGCAACTTCTGTGACCACGAGCCAGTGGAAATCAGCCTGTAGCCTGTGCCTGGCACTGGGGAAGGGAGAAGGAGAAAGCAACATTGCGAGGAGCGAGCACAGAGGGTAGAGACCTTCCGCTGCCTTCTGAAATAGGTGGCAGAGGAAGGAGCTCCACGAGGACTGTCGGAGATTTACATTCCGAATTCACCGCCCAGCTGCAAAGCGGCCGGCGCGACGGAGGGAAATAAATAAAATAATAAAATAAAATAAAATAAAATAAAATAAAATAAAATAAAATAAAATAAAATAAAAATAATGTAGCCTCTGCGCTACACCTCCCCCCCAGGCTAAAAAAGCGTAGGATTGAGCCCGATGCCAGCCAGGGCTGCCTCGAGGTCCCCAAAACCGTGTTGCGGCCGCCTCCCGGCCAAGCGCACGGCTCCCGTCCGTGCGGGGCTGGGGGGGACAGGGGGCCGGGGGATGGGAGCAGGGGGCGATCCCGACGGCAGGATACGAAAAGAGTGGCAGCCAAGTTTACCGGGAACTTTTCGCCAAAGGCCAGCTTCAGACCGGATTAATTCTCCGCCTCTCCCTGGAAATATACATATGTATACATATATATATATATAATGATAGAAAGTAACGTTTTAAGTAATTGTAAGAAGAAAATCGCTGCCCCCCCGGGGCGGCTCAGAGGGGCAGGACGGCCGGGGAGCAGGCAGGGAAGCCCCAGAGCCGCGCAACTTTCGCGCTAGGCAAAGGGCCACCTTTCCTCGGGAGGCTCCCCGGACCCGGGGGGGTGGAGGGGGAAGGGAGTGGGAAGGGGCAGGGCCGGGTAATTAAATTCCGGTGCCCGGCTAATTGCTGTAATTTGACGCTAACTGTACACCGCGGGCAGGCGCTGGTAGCAGCGGTGCGCAGCGCGCCTCTCACGGCCCATTGAGCGCGCTCAGCGCAGGAGCCCCCGGGATCCCCGGCTCTGTCCACCCCTTCCCCTGCCCCTCCCCGGGGACTGAGCCAAGCCCAGGACCCCGTTTCCCGGCCAGACGCTGCTGTCCTCCCTCGGTGTCGCCCTGTCTTTTGGCAGGCCTAGGGGTGACCCGCAGACGGGACAGGGTGCGGCGTTGTCCCGGCTGCGAGATGCGAACAGCTTTTTCTCTGCGCCTTCAAAGTGCAGATGGATGGCAGTCCCCCCGACACCCCCCTCCTCGGGCTGGGAAATCAAAACTGCCCTAAAGCCGGGCCGCCTTCCCGAGGCATTTCGGCACTCGAAAATAGGGTCGGGGGCGGGGGTAGGAGGGAGGAGGAAGTGGGGGAAGAAAACAGGGGTGGGAGGTTCGGGCACCGGGAGGCCCGAAGCCCCCAGGATGTCCCAGAGGGGTCGCAGCGTCCCCGGGACCGGCCGGGATGGGGAACGGCGGCGGGCAGCCCCCTTTACCCCCTCGTAGGGGGGCTGGGAAGATCTTCTGCGTCTCTCTTATTTCCTCCCAGCTCTCTGGGCAATTTGCAGCATCCCCGTTCCCCCCTCGGGCTAGTTCGGAAGCCCCAGCCCCGAGGCGCTTTGTATTTAGGGCTGCTATTGTAGGCCGGTTATTGTTGTTGTTATTATTATTATTATTATCATCACTGTCGCAGTTAGGAATTCGCCCCCGAGGGACCCGCCGCCCCCCCCGGGGAGGGGAGGAATAGAAGGGCAGGGGGCTCGCCCGTCCCCACCCCGGCCCGGGGCAGCCCCGGGGCTGCGCGGCGGCGGGGGGCAGCGCGCAGGCAGCGCGCAAGTAGCGCGCAGGCGCAGGCAGGGAGCACCCAGCTCTTTATGGCCAGGTGAGAGAGTCCCGGCGCAGGTAAGGGGAGGATTTACCCACAGGCGTCGCGGGTAAATCGCAGTCCATGACCAGCGGGGACCTGGGGATACGCAGCCCGCAGCCAGGATGTCCATCCTTGCCAAAATGGGGGACTGGCAGGTAACGCGAGCCTCCTTCGCTGTTGGATTTTGTTGTTGTTGTTTTGGGGTGGTGTTGTTATTTTGGGAGGGGAGATAGGGCTGGAACGGGGAAAGGCGTCGGGCCCTGCGGCCGCTGGCTGCGGGGGAAGGAGAGGGCTAAATTGTGGGGTGCGCCTACCTGCGCCCCCCCAGCCCAATCCCACCGCTTGCTACCTGTTGCAGGGGGACAGCCACGTCGTGGGCTCCCCTGAGCCTATCCCATGGGAAAAAAAAAGCCCCCCGCTGTTCCTACCTGGCCGGAGAGGTGCCAGGAGCGGCCCCGGGGACGAGTTGAAATCGGGGAGGGTGGCTTGGGAGGTAGCAGCGTGGCCCCGACCCCGTGGGGCCGTAGGGACCCCCCCACCCCACGGGGGAGCCGTCACGCGTGGAGAAACTGGGGTAGTTTTGGGAAATCCCACAGCCTCCGGAATGTGCGGCCGCGATTTAGGCAGTTAATAAAAAGCGGAGGTGAAGGGGGCTGTTGAAGCACTCATGTTTTTGCTGCCGAAAACGATTTACTTTTTCCCGGACAGTGCAGCGCAAGATGGGAGCCCATCTTTTCTGCTCCCAACTTTTCGATTCTCGCGACTAAGTCTTTCCTTGTGCTGCTTTTTTCTTATTTCTTTCTTTGGGGGGGGGGGTGGGTGGTGGGTGGGAGGGGGGCTTAGGGGTTGGGGGGGATGTAGCAGTAAGTTTTCTGCGGGAAAACATGCAGTAAACAAAAATATCTCTGAAGTTATTTTCCCAGTTAGTCCCGGCGTTATTTTATCAGGTCGGCGCGCAGAAGTGATCAAAAAAGGATTTCGTTATTATTATTATTATTAGTTTTCTCCTAAAAGCAACCCTTACACGATTCCACCTACGGGCTATCTGCCTTGAAATTCACTCCTGAGTTCGCCGTGCGCCCCTTCTCTCCTTTTCGCCAAGGCACCCCTGCGGCTTTGCTGGGCCGTGCGGAGCCGTGCCCGCAGCCTCAGGGGGCTACTCCGGGTGGTCCCGGGCGGGGGGCTCCGCACTCCTCGGCCGTGCCCCGCCAGGCCGGCGCTAAGGCGCGGCGACCCCCTGGGTTCCCTCCTCCCCCGGCCCGCATTAGCCGGCCTTAATCTGCCAGCTCCATTTGAACCTCAATGGGAGTAAAACCAACAATTTACTCTCCAGCCATTTGCAGACAAAAGAGCTGGTGAGGGGAGAGGGGGAAAAAAAAAAAAAGCATCGAAGGGTAGGGAATGGGGGGGCGGTGGTGGGGGGGGAGCGCTGCATTTTGGGGCTGGGGGCGCGCAGGGCAGCGTGTTTCGGCTCTCCCGTGAGCACCCATAGGGGTTCCCCGCGGCCTGAAGGGTTGCTCGCTCCCGCAGGCGGTGAATGCGGCCTCGGTGTCGGGCGGTGCCCCCTGGGGGGGGTTTCCCAGGTCTGGAGGTCCCCTGCGCGCCCCGCTCCGCAGCGGGTCTGGGGGCCCGACCCGTTCGAGCCGTGCCAGGCCCGAGGCAGCGGCCTCAAGAAGGGAAAAAATGGGGAAACGGAGCAACAGAAAATAAACCTTTCGGCTGGGCATCGCGGGAAACAAACAAACAAAAAAAAAAAAGAGGAGGTTGGAAAAGAAGCCCTAGAGGAGGGCAGGAGGAGCGCTCAGTTAGCAGTGGATTGTTAGGCAAACGAAGCGCTCCACCTAAGAAACAGCCCAAGTTTTATTATGGCCATTGTTCTGTCCCTCTGCCGAAGTGCTTGCAAAAGACTTTTTGGCTCCTGATGCGTTCGCGTTACCGCTCGCTCAATGCTGTCTGGGAGGTTACGTTGTTGGTTTTTGTTTGTTTGTTTGAAGAGCAATAGCCAACAGACCCGAGAGGAAGCAAATAGTTTGTAAAAGACAGAAGCTTTTTAAGTATCCACCAAAAATATAATTAAAAAAAAAAAAAATCAAAGCCGCCAGGCAGCAGCCTCCACAGAGAGCAATCAGCCTGGACAGAGCGCGGCCCGGGTCTCGTTGCTCTCCTCTTGGGTGTTTTCAACCCGATGGAAAGAGGAGGAAAAACCCTAAAAAGAAACGAGAAGGGTGGCTTCTCGGCTAGTCCCAAACTCCAGGCAGGCGGAGGGAGCCGCGCACGGGTGGTCAGAGGCCTCTGCCCCCACGCGTGGCTCGGCAAAGCCCCGTGGCCCGTGGGTCCGTTGTACCTGTGTCCGCCGCTGCAGGTTGTTGTGCTGGAGAGCAATTGGGCTATTGTTGATATGCTAATGAGGCGATTAGGCTGTTGGTAAAGAGCTGGAAAAGGGAAAAGTTTCGACCATTAGAGGGAGATCTCAGAGCGCGCAGAGGAGCAGTGCACAGCCTCCGCCAGCCGCGCTCCGCATACCAGAGGCACCACTTTAGTGAAAGGCAGGGAGAAACAAATCCTCTCTCACGCCAATCCATGAAAATGCTTTGGAAACTGACGGATAATATCAAGTATGAGGAATGTGAGGTAAGCTCTTTCCCGGGCCGGGGCAGAGAGCCCCGGGCCCCTCAGCTGCGAGCGGGACCCCGCAGCATCCATCGATCTCTGAATTTCGTTTAGGAAAACTTCTGCTCCTTCGCCAGGCTTCCTCGCGGTCCTGCAGCTGGAGAGGGGCTGGGGTCCTTCCCCAGGAACTTCGGGGCTTGTGGAAACCCAGCTTTGTCGGCAGTGTGTGAGGGAAGACGAGCAGGACGGAGGATGCAGCAGCGGTCTTGTCTCTAGGTAGATCCTCTCTAGATAAGGCTCTGTAGGATGCTACGCTCATCCGTATGGATGGATGGATGGATGGATGGATGGACGGATGGCTGGATGAATGAAAGGGCAAGGAGACAAAGGGAAGAGAAAGAATCGCTCTCGCACACCAGGTGCCCGAGGCACCCCTATAGATCGACTCGGGACCGACGCCTAAAATCCTATATTTCGCTGGAGCCGCGGCTCGCTCGTTGCGAGCTGCGTGCCTTGCGGGGCCAGCTGTGGAGCCGCAATCCGGGGCTGCGGAGCGGCGCCCCCCAGCCAGCCTCCGCCCCGCAGGGCCGCGCTCCCCTGGCTCTGGGCAAGGATTTTGGGTCCTCCTGGGAGTGCAGCGCCCACCTAACCAGGGCTGGGAGCCGTTCAGCACAGCCCCGGGTGCGTGCATGTGTGTATGGGTGTGCATCTGTCTCTTGAGAAAGAGGCGAGTGGCTTTTCACCTTCCAGAAAGGAGGAGAAGACGAAGAAAAAGAAGAGCCATGCCCGGAATGGTTTGCCTCATCCCAAACCAACGAATACCCTTGTCATGCGTTTTGCAAAAGTTGCCTGTGCCGTGCACTCGAACCGCGCAATAAAGGACTGCACTGTGCAAATGAATGTATTTCTTTGGTGCTGAGCCGGGCGGGGAGGCAGCCTCAGCCTCGGCGGAGCCTCTGCCGGCATCCATGCCAAGGGAGCGGGGGGGCACGCTCCCGTCCTCCCCCGCCGCGGCTTTTGGCGATGCTGTAGCGTAGGAAAGGGATGGAGGACTCGCCGCGCTTGCCGGGGATTAAATTATTTGGTGCTCGGGTCCTGGATCAAGCCGTTGGGATGAAGCTGCTCTCCCGGCGTGGGAGCTGAGCGCTTAGATCCACTTGCTGGCAGAAGCCTGATTTCTAGGAATGAAGTGTCAGGGCAATCTTTCTATTATTATTATTTTTCTTTTTTCTTAAGTGCTTTCCCCTGGCTGGACTTGGGGCGCAAGCCATACCTCTCCCCTTCTTCCCCCGCCCAGGACATGGGATTTTTAGGCGTGGGATTTCGTCCTCACTGCTTTTTGTCGCCCCCGCGCTGAGGGGATGTAGCACCCCGCTGCTCCCGGCTGCGGGATGCCACTCCTGGGAAGGGGATGCGGGCTGCAAGGGGGTTTGCGGGGGAAGGGGGGAAAAAATGGAGGGGGAGGGAGCTCCTGCTCAGTGGGGGGCAGGCTCTGGGGAAAGAAAAGGACCTGGGGGAGAGCGGCGGGGCGCAGCCCGGCCGTTCCCGTCGCCGTTGCGTGGCCGGGCGGCGGAAAGTGGAGCAGCGCCCGGCCGAGGGAGTAGCTGGGGAGTTGCGCAGCCAGTCCGACGGGTTGCGCCGGAGCCCCGGCTTGTCTGGGCCGGGAGAAGCTCTCGCCGTGCCTCTTTTCCCGTCTCCCTCTCCCCCCCGCCCTCCTTCCCTTCCCTTCCTTCCCCGCCCGTTGTCTTTTCCCCCTTTCTTTCTTTTCCCGGCTCCTCCGAGAGGGGGGCCGAGGGGAGCCCGGTGAATGCTCCCGGGGCTCCCCAGCCCCCTACCCCGGGCTCGCCTCGGCCTCGAAGAGGAGGAGGAGGAAGAGGAGGACGGCGACGGGGAGGCGGAGGAGGGCTGAGACGGAGCAGGGGAGACACCCAAAAAAAAAAAAAAGGCCAAAAAACTTTCCCAGCCGCTTTCCGGGACGCACGGAGGCGAGCCGGCTCGGCGGCGCTGGGAGCCCCCCGGCGGGGCGCCGTCGAGGCATGGACGGGGCGGCGGCGGCAGCAGCGGGGGGGGGCGGCCCCCCGGAGCCCACCCCGCGGAAAGGAGGCGGCGGGGGCTCCTCGGAGGGTAGCAAGAGCCAAGCGGGGAGCCAGCAGCCGCTCTTCGCCGTGGGCTTTGAGGCCGGCTTCGCCCAGCAGCCGCAGCCCGAGGTGCGCCCTCGCCGGCCCGCGGGGGCAGGGGAAGATGGACTGGTGGGAGGGAAGGGAAGGGGAAGGAAGCGAAGGGAAGGAAGGGGGGATCCCGCGCCCCCTCCCCTCTCTCTTTCTGCCCGTCCTCCCCCCCCTTTTCGTCCCCCCCCTCCCGCTCCCGCCGCACGCCCTCCCGTCTCCCACCCTCTCCCTCTCTCCGGATCTCTTTCTCTTTCACTTTTGCATGCCCTGCAACCTTTTAAAATGTTGCCCCTTTCCTGTGATTCGTCAGACGCAGCAGCATGTCCCCCCTCTCGCTCTCCCTCTCTCTCCCTTTTTGTCTCTCTCTCTCTCTCTCTCCCTCTCTCTCTCTCTCTCTCCCTCTCCCCCATCTCTGATTAGATACACTGATTCTTCATTCAATGGACGTCATTTAGAACAGGCTCTGCCTTGAGTTGCCTTCTCGCTTCACGCTCGATTTCCAGCCATTCTTCCCTTATTAAGTATTCGTGTAATATTAATAGTCATGAATATCTGCTATTAGGAGTCTCCAGGAAGGCAGCAGATCTGTTATTAGGAGCTCAAGTGAACCAGCAGCTAAGTCAAAGGAGAAAAAAAAAAAAAAGAGAGACAGAGGAGAAAAAAAAAAAGGATTAAGAAACAAACACACACACGCTAAAAAGCGGGAAAAAAAAAAAGGCAAAAAAAAAAAAAAGCGCAAAACCAAAAAAAAAAAAAAAAAAGCGACCAACTTTGACTCCTCACACCACGCCAGGATAGAGAGAGAGCTCGCCTTTGCAAGAGCCGATGAAGGGCAGCCGGGATCGGTGCAAGTTCTGATGGATTATCGTGGCGCACCCGCGGAGCAGCCCCGGCGCCCCGGTCCCCCCCGCGCCTAGCGCCGGGCTCCGGCCGCGCTCCCTCCGCGCCCGCGCAGGCTCCGCCGGGGGCTGTGCGCGCAGCTCCGGTCACTTTGCTCTGCTTTTTTGTTGTTGTTATTATCGTTATTTTTTTCTGCCCTGCCTCGTAACCCCCCGACTCTTCGCAGATGTTAGTGCACAGTTTTTCGGCTATGGTGAGTGGCTTCGCGGCTCTCTCGGAGGGGGATCGGGTGCTGGGTGTTGCTATTGTTGGTGGCGGTGGCAGCCGGGCTTTCGCATCCAGCTTGCTGGAGAGGGCTCTTTTTCCTTCCTGCATTTTTATTAAATCGGTGCTTTACCTTCCCTTCTCTCTCTCTCTCTTTTTTTTTTTTTTTTTTTTTCCTTCTCGTCCACTCTCGTTTTTTTTTTTTTTGTTTTCTTCGTTTCGTTTTTTTATTTTTTTTATATTTTTTTCTCTCTCCCCCTACGGTCTTTATTTTATTTTGTTTTTATTTTATTTTGTTTTTTTATTTTGTTTTGGTTTATTTTATTTATTTTTGGTTTGCGAACGGCAAAAGGCTTTGCTTGGACCCCGCCGCTCAGATTTCTCCCCCTTGCCACCTGCAAACGGGATATTTCCAGCTTTCCCGTTTCCTTTTTGCGGGCCCGTGGCCCTTTCCCTCCGACCCCCCCTTCCTCCTCCTTCTCCTCCTCTTCCTCCTCCTTCTCCTCCTCCGCGGAGGCCATGCCTTTTTCCCCGGACGTACCTGCGGGCTCTTTTGCCCGGCCTCAGAAGCCTCCAGAGCCGGGGATCCCGCATCCCCCCGCCGACCCCTATTTCCCTCGGGCAAACGGGGGCTCGGTGCGGCTTTGCCCCCGGGTGGGCTGCGGAGGGGCCCCGCGGCCGTGCCTTCGCCCCGACACATTTGCCAAAGTTGCAAGGGGAACGGGTGGGTGGTCAGAGCCCATTTCGGCGTCTTCTGGTAACAAGATGGCAGTGGTCTTTGATTTCCCACGTTTTTCTTGGGATGCGTTAGCGGTAATCTCGGCGGCTGACTCCGTCTTAATTTTGCTCAGGGCCGGCAGGAGCGTTTTTTGGGTGGCAAGAGCGTTATTCTTATTATCATTTTCCTACGGCACGCTTAGAAATGATTCTTTCTATTTGCGGGAAATACCTGCTCCTGCAATGCCCGGGCGCGATCTGTCGTGAATCCACGCTGTGCCGCCGCAACATTTCATGAATTGTTGTGAGCAGTCCTGCTATGAGTAGTGCTATCGCCGCTGCTATCGTCGTCGTTATTGTTATTATTCGAGAAGCGAGAGTACCTCAGGATTTTGTTGAAAGGGCGGTGGGGGGGGCAGAGAAATCCTCAGCTCTGCCTCCGAGCAGGCGGATCGCCCGGCGGGTGAAATTTGGGAGCCGCTTTTGACGAGAAACAGTTTGATTTTATCTTTTGTTTTTCTTTTCTCCCCCCCTCCTTCTCCTCCCCGTGTCCTTCCCCCCTTCCCCCCCCTCCCCATTTTGACACCCCCACACCCTAGGAGCGCCACGACAGCACCAGCAACGGGACGGCCCGGCTGCCCCAGCTGGGGACCGTGGGTCAGTCCCCCTACACCAGCGCCCCGCCGCTCTCCCATACCCCCAACGCCGACTTCCAGCCTCCCTACTTCCCCCCTCCTTACCAGCCCATCTACCCCCAGTCTCAGGACCCCTACTCCCACGTGAACGACCCCTACAGCCTCAACCCCCTCCACGCCCAGCCGCAGCCCCAGCACCCTGGATGGCCGGGACAGAGGCAGAGCCAGGAAACGGGGCTCCTGCACACGCACCGGGGGCTCCCCCACCAGCTTTCGGGCTTGGACCCCCGCAGGGACTACCGGCGGCATGACGACCTGCTGCATGCCCCGCACGGGCTGGGCTCGGGGCTGGCTGACCTGCCCCTACACTCCATCCCTCACGCCATCGAGGACGTGCCGGTAAGCCCCGCTGCTCGGGCCCTTGCATCCCTCTGGCATCACTCCCCACATCCCTCTACCCCCCTTGGGGGGGGCAGAGGGCAAGGGGAAGGGGATCTCCCCCCAGACCTTCTCCCCACTAAGCAAAAAAGGGAGGGGGGCAAGGAGACCCTGAGCCCCCCACACAGAACAATGGGTTCTCGCGTTTCATCCCTGCACGATGCCTCCCTGTTAGCGTGCCCGCTAAAATATAAATAAATCAAATTACTGTCATCGTTAACAATATCTTTCCTTCTCAATGACAATAAGCTGTTACGATTGGAAGAATGTATAATATCACCACAGGGCCGTGCATTTGGGGATTTCTCGCTGCCTTGGGAAAAGCATTAGTCTGAAATGCGAGATCTCATTAAATGTCCTCTCAGGCAAACGTAAAGGGAAAGAGGGGAAAGAAAAGGGGAAAAAAATAAAAGTGGGTGAAAGTGGTCTTAAAAGAAAAAAAAAAAACGTTCCCCATGATTACAGAATTGGCATACAGGATAATGACATCTAAAGTTGTAAGAGGATACGGGCAGATCCTCTTCTCCAAAGGAATTAATTGACAAATCAGAGGAGAGGTATATTAAAATGCTGCCTTATTCTTTTAGCAGTAGTGCAGAGGGATGACCTCATAAATCATTAGCTATAGGTTATCAAATTCTAGCCAGACCTGCTACACCCTATATTAAATTAAATGTTTGGAGCCTATTGGGTGGTGCGTTATTTGGGGGATCTAATTTTGTTATCAATAAATACAGATTAAAAAATGATTCCTAATTAAGCATGACATTAGCACGAGGGGTATTTACAAAGTGAGCCGTGCTATTGTTCAGTTAGGAAAGTGGCCTTATGCAATGTGATAGGAATGACTGCTTGTGATCAAAGTTCATCTTTCTGGGTTTCTCCCTGAAAATAGAATTAGAACATGCCAATAAATTTATTAAAGCCCACAGAGCTTGTGCTAAGGGGCTGAAGCTGCTTTACTTTGCAACGAGGAAAGAGGAGGAGGGAATTGTGGTATCTGGATGTGATTTTTGCTGAAATGCCATCCCAAATTACAGGATCAAATATTACAACAATATATTCGCTGACAGTTTAATGAGTACAGTTTCGTGTTGCAAGGATAATGTTCAGATGAACTTACCTATTTTGGGGGGTCATTTTGAAATCTTTTGTAAATCATATTCGGGGAAAATAGTGAATTTATTACAGCCCTCATCTGGCTAAATTAGCCACAGAAAATTGCTGGTTATGTTTAGCAGTTTTGCAATAAACGCATATGTTTCCCAAAGTGGAGGATTTAGTAAGCAATTTGGATCCGTTAAAAACAGGTCGATTCTTTTAACCTGATATAAAATAACACGGAGGCAATAGTAAGAATAAACTAATTTGTTGACTGTGAGCCCCTGACTGCTGTAGGAACGTGACCTAAAATGTTCTCTTGAATTCCCCCTCACTGTGATTGCGCTTTGTTGCAGTGGGCTGGCTTGGGAAGCCTCTTGTGCAGATATTTTAAGTACAAATCATTTTATTTGCCTTTGTAAGATCTATGAATTAATAGCATTGCTATAGTTTGTGAAAACCAAATGCCATCTGGTTTAAATCCTTAAACCAGCCCAGCCAATTTTATTTTACTCTCTGTAAAACTGAATCAGCAGGATGCATGAAGGAAGGCATAAAAATAAGATAATGTATCTTTTGAGAGCATTTATCTAGTTATGAAACAACAACAACAAAATCCTTTGCAGAAATTTGGGTCGTGGAAAGTGTGATTTTTCAAAATTTTCTGTTGCTGCAACAGCTAACCTTTAATAAAAGGGACCACTAAATATTTAAGAAAATCAAGTAGACGGTGAAAATTATTTAATCATAAATATCTCTGTGGGATTTTAAACTTAACAGTCCTCCCTGTATGGAATATGTGTAGAAATAACACAAATAAAAGTATTATGCCACACTACATTTACTTTATGGGTTTAGGGTGCATGCATAAAGGGATCATATTTCCCCATATAGTTAAAACACAAGAACTGCAGCAGTAGTCATTTCTGAACATTTCTCAATTTAATTATACTTAAATCCAGAAGCACTTTAGGCAAGTTACAAATGAGAGCATTGAGTATAATAAAACCTGTAATAAAGCAACTTAGTACCATCCACCCGGAATCATTGAGATCAGGCACAATTAACAGGAGCATAAATCCAAGACAGAATGGAAAATGTTAGAATCAGTATTATTGTTGGACAAAGACTAGAGAAGGAAGTAATAGTTTTTTAAATGGTAATGCCTGTGTTTTGTAACGATTGCGAAATCTTCTATCTCAGCACCACTGGTGTTAATTTGTAAACACAGCCAGACATTATATCGCTTGTCATTTTTTTGAATTAGAAAACATGATTTCATTTGACTTTCTAATCACGTTGCGGCGCGGGCGCGCAAAACCCCATCTGCAGCCTCCAGCGCGCAAAAGTGCGAGCGGACAATAGTGGGGACCCCGGGGCTGCAGGGGCTCGGCCCGGCTCGGCTCGGCTCGCCCCGTCGGTGCGGTGCGGGCGCTTCTTTGTGCTCCCTTGCGGCGGGGAGAGGCCGGGCCGGGGAGGCAGAAAGGGAGGCTGGAGGCCGACCGGGCGTCGGGCTCGGCAGGACGAGTCCCGAGGGTGTGGGGTGGATCTTTGTTCTTTTTTTGTTGTTGTTGTTATCATTATTATTTTTTTCTCGTTTTTCGTGGAGAAGAGCGGGGAGGGAGGCAGGGTTCTTCCGTGCGAAGGAAGCGCCCCCGAACCCCGTCTCCTCTCCGCCCCCCCGTTGTCGCTTTCCCTCTGCCCGGTGCCCTCCGGGGCTCCCCTCCCACGCCCCGTTGCCTTTCGCCGGCACCGCGCACTGACAGCCCGCCTCTCTCCCTTTCCTTGCAGCACGTAGAAGACCCCGGTATTAACATCCCGGATCAAACTGTAATTAAGAAAGGTGAGCTGCTTCCTCGCGCGTGGTGGCAGAGCCTGGGCGCCGCTGGCCAGGGGCTCAGAGGCAGAGCAGGGTAGTCGGGCTCAGCCCTGCCCTGGAAATGTCCAACAAAGCCGAGCCGGTGCTCTGGTGCCTCGGCAAGCGGCTCCCTTCCCAGCTCTGCGCAGAGCATCGGTATTTAATCGTTGTTACCAAACTGGGCTCTGGAGGAGAACAATCTCTTCCTTCCCCTTCGTGTTTTTGTGGCTAAAGTGCAGTGGAGACTAGCTGGGCTGCTGGAGAGCAAAGGGCTAGATGCTGGGGGATCAGTTGTGCTTAGCTTTGTGCTCTTTGCTTTGCTTGAGATTGAAATTGCTGGGATTGCTGGGGGGTTGAAGCTGCTGGGAGGCCGGTCCCGGAGCGCTGTGTGTGGGGCACTGCCGGCGTGTCTCCGCTCGGACGTGCGCTCCCACCGTGCTCCGGACGAGCAGAGGGAAGGGAAGGTGGCACAGGGCGCTCTGCTCTCCGTGTGAAGGTGCAAAGCCACCCGGGGGTGCTGTGCCAAGCAAGGTGCCGGCTCACACCACTCTTCCCCCCGAGCCCAGCCGCTGTGCTTAAAGTTTTGTCCCCTTCCCCTGCCCGCGAAGCCTTTGTCACGTCAAATTAGACGTGCAAGGGATAAATCTTAAGAGATGCTCTTTCCGAGCCGACATGATAATTGGCTCTTTTATTAGTAATCTCAAGAGTTCGTTTAACTCCTGGCGTATCTATTAGCCCTCCCAGAGCTATTAATGTCACAAGCCATCTATCCAAAACGGCGGGGGCCCCTTCGGGCCGGGGCTGGGGGGCATGGGCGAGGACGGAGCCCGAAGGCTCCCGCCGGGCCCGGGGAGAGGGAAAAGGGGCGCGGGTGGCCGCGGCCCCCCGGGAATCGCCTCCCTCGGCGTCCAGCGCTGGGCGCCCCGTTTGTTTTCCCTCTTGTTCTGGTGTCGGGCAGCCGCTGCGGACCAAGGGGTGCCTGCCCTCGCCTCATCCCCCCCGGTCCCCCCCTCCCGTAGCCCGGCGGCCGCCTCTCCTCCTCCTCCTCCTGCCCCGTCCCCCCGCCCGCTCCTCACCCTCACCGCCCTGCTCCTCCCTCCCTGCAGGCCCCGTGTCCCTCTCCAAGTCTAACAACAACGCCGTCTCCTCCATCCCCATCAACAAGGACGCGCTCTTCGGCGGGGTGGTCAACCCCAACGAGGTCTTCTGCTCGGTGCCGGGCCGCCTCTCGCTGCTCAGCTCCACCTCCAAGTACAAGGTCACGGTGGCGGAAGTGCAGCGACGCCTCTCGCCGCCCGAGTGCCTCAACGCCTCCCTGCTGGGCGGAGTGCTGCGGAGGTGAGGGGCGGCGGGATGGCGGCGGGCTCCGCTCCGTGTGTCTGTCTGTCTGTCTGTCTGGCTGTGCCCTAACGGGCGCCCGCCAGCTGAGAAGGGGGGGAATTGGGGGGGGGGGGGGCTCAGCGCGCACCCCCCCTGCCGCCAGGGGTCGGGGCAGAGCCGGCAGAAAGGGGGCGGGGGGCGCTCCAGCCACGGCGATGCTGCCTGGAGTGGGTGCCCCTCCGTCACGTCATGTACCCCAACAGCAGTGGCACCCCAAAACCCCTGGGCTGTGGGGACCACCCCCCCTGCTGTAACGTAGTCCAGACAATTAAAGAGTGTTTGGGCAGGGAATAAACTCCAGGGTTAATTGGCCAAAGTGGCCCGTCTCCTGTCCCCATCGCTGTCAGGAAGCTCATCTGTGCGGAGATGAGCCCCTGTGCGTTCGTCTCCCCGTTCACGTGTGGTGGTGTGGGCTCCTGACCCTCCCAGCTAGTGAAATAATGTACTGGCCCTCGCCAGAGAGCAGGCGGCCCCTTCAGGGACATGGCAGGTGAGGGTGCGAAGAGGGTTGTCTCCTCACTGTGCAGCTCCCATCTGCACATTTAGCTCAGCTTTCAGCCCTTTGTCCCCCAAAACCTCCCCTCAACACCTCTTTTGTGGTGAATCTCCCCAAATAAACTCTCCTTGACACCCCTTCAATAGCAAATCCCCCCCAAACCTCCCCTCAACGCCCCTTCTGTAGGAGCACGGTGTCCAGGGGTGAATCCTGTCCCTCTTTTCTAACCATCTTTCTGTCGTGGTGCAGGGCAAAGTCCAAAAATGGAGGGCGATCCCTCAGAGAGAAACTGGACAAAATAGGGCTAAACCTGCCAGCCGGGAGGCGCAAAGCTGCTAACGTCACCTTGCTCACTTCGCTGGTGGAGGGTAAGTGACTCCACGGGCCGGGAGGGTTGGTAGGATAAACCTTGCCCATTGGTTTTCCCCAGCAGGACGAGGCTTAGTTTTTGGTTTTTTTTTTTTTTTTTTTTTTTTTTTTTTTTTTTTTTTTCCTGAGTCAGTGCTGAGGCATCGTTGTGTTTGGTCAGATAAAAACGTACATCTCTGCCTTTTGTTTTAATCTGAAACAGGCTTGCATGAGTCCTGCAGACTCAGCAGCGTGTCCCACCGTTGGTTGATTTGCTTTGGACTAGATCTTTTCAGGGTCCTGTCCCGCTCCCGTAGTCAGGCCAGTAATCCCTCCCCAGTGTAAACTGGTTTTGTTGGTGGCAGCAAGCGGGGGCTGCGGACTTGGTCTCGCCAGTGCTGGATTAGAAGTTACAGGGAGCAGAGTCGCTGCCGTCCTTCTTCCACCGGTGGACAACTAGGCGATCTTAAATGTCAAAAACTGCAGCCACGTTAGGATTCGCCTCCCTCCCGCCCACAGCAACATAACAGTAAATCATTTGAGTTTTCCGACATCTGCATTTGAGAAATGCGTGACCATTACTTCCTGAATTAATTTGGGAATCCTTGACCTAAGCTATGAATTAATGGTGTCCTGAAAGCCTCAAAGTTGCACTCCCCCCTTTCCCTTTTGGTTCTCATTTTCAGAACATATGTTCCCTTCATTATATCATTCTCCTCTACTTTGCTCTGGCCAGAAAACGTGCGCTTACTTTTAACACCTTCAGATGTCCTATGCTTTCAGAACTTGGAGGTGGGAAGCTCAAGAGTTTGCAATCATTTAGTTTTGAAACAGTTGCTTTGCCACCCTGGCTGGCACAAAGTAAACCCACGACCAGAAAATACATCCTCCTCCTTTCTCCTTACTTGTAGGTTTCACAACGTTTTGGACTGCTTCAGTCTGCAGAGTGCTTTTAACCTCAGCCCGGGCTGTGTAGGTTAGCTTAAGTTTGGTTGTGTAGGAGGGAATTTGTAGCTTTGTTTTGTTGTCACTTTGCGTTCTGCTAGAGATGTTTCATGTTCAAAGGGATGGGGAAAGAAGCACTGTGCCATGCCAGACGTCTTTCTTTTTTTTTTAAAAAAAAAAAATCAGATTAGTAGCTGCATTATATTTATACTGCGTGAAAATTACTGTGTCTTCATGTTTTTGAAAAGGCTTTGCAATTGCATCAACACACCGTACTAAAAAAAATCACGAGGGGAGAACTTGTAAAAAGTCTAGATTTGGTAGACACTTAACATTATTTGTGATGTTAATGAATATGGAAGATGTTTTATGGTAATCTATTGTTCTGCTTGGCTTTGGCATACAATGGCTTTAAAAGAATTTTTTTTTTTTTATAATAAAAATAAAAAGCAAAACAGAGGCCTGATCTCCAGTTAGCTTAGCGGTGGTGGCTAATTTTGGGGGGATGATAGTATAAACATTGCTTGGGCTTTGAGTCCTGTAGCGATGAGGCAGTTTCTAGAGTACTGTTATTGTTTATGATCCGCTCCATTTTATGGAAACAAGCTCACTGGACTGAGGCTTTGAAGCTCTAATTGGCGCATGCGTTCTTCCGGAGCTAGAGCTAATGGCAGGAAGCCCTGCAGTAAAAACCAACTGGTTCAGGAAATTAAAACCAAAGATTTGAAAATCAACAAAACAGACAGACTCAGTGGAATGACCCTAAAATTCTCATGGTTAATCGTTTGGGGGTGAACGTATAATTATATGCGATCAAGTTAAATTTTAAACACTTAGCTGTTTAATGCATTTTATTTAAAAGAGCTCTAGGAGTAATTATGATCAATATTAATCATTGATGCGTTGCAAAAGAATATAGAGACATGGCCGAGGCAAACAAATATTTCTGGAGTAAATAGCTTTGAATGAAATATGTATGAATGGCTGTTGTATACATGTGTATGTGTAAATGTAAGCGCACATTCTAGGTGCATGGAGCCGGTCTGTATAAAATCTGTTAGTCAATGGAAACTTTAAAAAGGAAAATCTAGTGTGAGATTTCACTTGTAATGGCTGGCATGAAAATACACGTTTGCATTACCCTAAACTGAAGCAAAGACAATTCCTACACGGTAAGACGTGATTAGCATTTCTTACCGTACCTTTTTGTAAAGAAACAAGTCCAAGTCTTTTAGAAGAAGAACCTGAGTAGAAGGTAGTACTTTCTTTCCTAATGGATTTTTGCCTCTGTGCCATGTGTACTGATGAGCTGTGTGTTTTCCTCCCGCATCTCCCTTTGCAGGAGAAGCAGTGCATCTAGCTAGAGATTTTGGGTACGTTTGTGAGACAGAATTTCCTGCCAAAGCAGTAGCTGAATTTCTCAACCGACAACATTCCGATCCAAACGAGCAAGTCACAAGAAAAAACATGCTTCTAGCTACAAAGTAAGACATTTTACCTTTCTGGCATGTTGCTCAGTTGTGAGGGGAGTGCGAGAGACCCGGGTTTGGGGCCTTTGTGTGCAAGTGTTTGCCACGTAGTCAGTGGCTAATGGTTTTGCAAATTGTGAGGGGGTGTGTGTGCCCTCATGCTCTAGGACTGCTGCATAACCCAGCTTGGTCTCCATCAAGTTGGTTTGTGTGAGGATTACCTTGAAAGTGAGTTGTGAAAATCGTGGGTGGATGTTTAGTTGAAGAAAAGGCAATAATTCTTCAAAGAAAAACATTTTCCAGGTCTTTTCACTTAGCTTATCACTTTAGGTGGAAGGAGAAGGTTTCCCATTGACAGTAAAATAAAACTGGCGCATTAAACCAATTTCAGTTCATTAAAATCTGCAATGGTTCTTTCTTCCCTAGGAGCTCGGTTACTTAGTGAATATAGGGATATTAAAAATATATTTTAAATGCCAATCTGTACGCAGTTAAAATGCTAGTGGAGTTTATCGTTGGTGGGGCTGACTAGACTTCCAGGTGGTGTGTGAAAAGAAAATGATTGTTTTGATATGTTTGCTGGAAATTAAAAGGGCTGTTTAGTAGCCCTTAATTACCAATGGAGGTGTCACCAAAGGGCACAGTGCCAGAGGGCGCAGGCAGAAGATGGGAGCCAGTTTATGGCTGGAAGACATTAACGTGGGTTTTAGAACACAAACTATTTCAACACGCCTCTAAGCTCTTGCTATAAGGTGTGTTATTTCCCCAAACGTTTGTGCAGCGAGCAGGTGATACAGCCTCACTTCTGCACCGTGCCCTTGTATCCTCCCTTCCTGGCTCCCTGGAAGGAAATTTCCAGACTCCAGTTAGCGTCAGCCTTCCCCTCTGTGGCAAGGTCCCTTCGGATTTTGAGATATAGATGTACATATATAAGTGCTTCAGCATACCCTAATTTAAAGCCTCTGCTCCCCTCTCTGCCCTCACTCTTTCTTCCTGACACGTGGGCATGTTTTAGCCTCATGCAGGAGGAGGCCTGAGGCTCTCTCCAGTTCCAAAACACGAATAAATCCCTGAAAAACTTTCTTTAGATATTACTCCCCATCTCTTCTGTTCCCCTTCGCTGGAGAACTTTAAACTGTGTTACAGTTCTGTTCCAAAACCCAGCTGGGAAGGGATGTGTGTTTGTAGGAAGTAGGTGAAGGAGTGCGATGCGGGGATTGCTGGGGTGGGCAAAAGATGCTTGCGTGTGCGTGCTGCTTGTTGTTTGCCTGTGCATTGGCTGGGGCGTGAGGCATGTGCGCAATTGTGCGTGTATGCGAGGTGAGGGGAAGAGGTTTGTGCTTGCCTGCCAAGAGTGAGAATCGGGGGAAAGGTTGTGCAGAAGGACGGGTGGAGAGTGCGTATGCATGTGTGCACTCGGGGGCAGCAACCCCCTTGATCCAGGGCCTTGTGTAATCTAGCAGGGAGTACACACTGACTTTGCTGCTGACGGCGATGGTTCATTTCTCTCCCTCTCTCTTCCTCTCCCTCCCTCTCTCTGTCTCTCTGCTCCATTTGTGCTACAGACAGATCTGTAAAGAGTTCACCGACCTGCTGGCTCAGGACCGATCTCCCCTGGGGAACTCGCGGCCCAACCCCATTTTGGAGCCGGGCATCCAGAGCTGCCTGACCCACTTCAACCTCATCTCACACGGCTTCGGCAGCCCGGCGGTGTGCGCTGCTGTTACCGCCCTGCAGAACTATCTCACCGAGGCGCTCAAGGCCATGGACAAAATGTACCTCAGCAACAATCCCAACAGCCACACAGACAACAGCACCAAAAGCGGCGACAAAGAGGAGAAGCACCGAAAGTGAGGATCCCCCCCCCAACTCCTCTCCCTTCCCCCCTTACAGCCCATCAGTCCATTCGTCTCCCTCCTCCCTCTTCCCTGCACCCAGCACCCCAGGCTACAGCAACAGAATGAGCGTCCTTCTGCCAATCCTGTTCTCTGACTCTGCAGGACTGCTCTGCCCTCTCCCCGCACCCTTTCCCAGCATCCACATTTCCATTTTTTCCCTTTTCACTTGCCCCTCCTCTCCCCCCGCTGCTACCATCGTTTTACTACTCCAGTTTGGAGCCTAAGAGAACAGAACAGGGGGACGGAGCCAGCAAAGAGAAAAAGTTCTGTCTTGAGTTTGTGGACGTTTTTTTTTTAAATAAAACAAAAGGAGGAAAACAAAAACAAAACAAAAAGGACCTTTTTTCTAAAAATATATTAAAAATAATAATAAAAAAAAGAAATAAATAATACTAAAAAAAAATTCTATGAGCTTCACCGGACTGAATCACCACCTTCCCTTACATAAACTTCAGTTAAGATTGTAGCCATATTAAGAAAAAAGTGAAAAAAGTGCAACAGCAAACAAACAAAGAAAAGGCAAAAAGGACTGATGACATTTTATCAGTATTGTGAATAAACTTGAACACAAAACACAAGCAGTTCCATGTCATATCTTCAGTTATAGAACTTTTTCCTGTCAAAGGTAAAGCGACCAACTTGAACTTTCTATTGCAACACGGTTCACGGTTATTATATAAGGGAATCAGTGTTCATGTATGTATATATTTATTTATGTGTAATTTAATGGGAATTGTAAATATGGTGAGTCTGTTTTAAGCCTTTTTTTATTTATCTGGTGATCTCGTTTACCTCTTGTTTAGTGGGTTTTAAATCTTCCCCTCTTAGTTCATCATGTGGTTCATGGTACTTATTTAGATATCAGAGGTTTTTTGGGGGTTATTCTCTGGGATACATCATTTTTAGCCCTGTTGTAGCATGTTAAAGGCGACAATGAAGCAGCTGAACAAATAAAAAAAAAACATGAATTTTTATATATAATTAGTATGACATTTAGTTTCTCATTGCAGAAAAAAATTAAGTGATGTTGGACCCTGGCAAGATTTTTAAACATGTTAGTGGTTTTACAACCTTTATGTGTTGTGGGAAATGAAAGAAGTTATTTTTATCCACTGTCCCTTTCCTGAAAGCACCATCAGAGCAATAAATTAATATTGTCTTTTAAAACAAGATTTAGCTTTTCTTTCCTTTTTTTTTTTTTCTTCCTCCCTTTTGTTTTTCTTCTTTTTTTTTTTTTCCCAAAAAACTTCGAACATTTGGGACCACCTGGTATCCTGTAATTCCACTGGCCATATTGGAAGCAGTTATAGTTGTATTGTATTGAGTTGTGCCGGCAGTAGTTTCCATGCCTGTCAATGTATCATAGTCCTTTGTTGCCCAGATAAATAAATATTTGATACGCTTTATGTCGATTTTTTTATTCAGTGGCTGTCTTTACCCAGGCGTATTTTTGTTCTTGGCAGTATTTTTTATTCAGTATGGTTACAGTAATTGAGTTTAACTCTCCCTTGACAATTGCTCCTTGCAATAAGCAGCTGAACCCATTGTTTCCCTCAAGTATAATAAAAACTTACTTTCAACTTGGAGTTCAGAGCAGGGTATCATTTAGATATTCCACTGAGTCTGTATTCAGACAAATGACACAATAAAGCACAATGTATTCTTTTGGATAAAAAATTGTCTGTACTACTAACAAAATGACACACTATCTTTTCTTTAACCAATACATAATTTTATTTAAAAAATAAAGTTTTATTTTATTTATGTTGACCTCTAGGATTTTATTTATGTTTCTATATAGCATACAGAATTATAAGCCTATAAAATTTTGTACATGTAGTTGTCCTAAAGGAGAGCGGAGATAAACAAAAATCTATCTCAAGAAGGACGTTTTAAAAAGAATCATTGCTAAGCAAATACTGAAAATTAGGTACTCTGAGGAAAAAACAAAACAAACAAACAAAAAAAATGGTGAATCAGACCTGAGTGCTCCCTCCTCCTCAAGAAAAAGAAAAGCTCCATAGTCGATGCCAACAACATCATCTCACGGTTGTGAACTTTAGCGAAATCTTGCAGGAGACAGATTATTTCTGATTGATGGTTTACGTTTTAGTGGAAGGCTCGGATTGACATTTTGAGATGGCTGTGTTAGGTTGTAAGGAACTGCAGTTTTTATCTTAAGTTTCTTCTTGTGGAAACCAGTTGTAAAATAGGGAAGTTTGCTTGAAAAAAAAAAAAAAAGAAAGAAATGGAGTGTACACCTTGTAGCTAGGCTGTAAAAATGTGAGAATTCGGACTTTGAATCTATTTTCTTTGGCCCAAGGGGTAGGTGAAGTTTGGATCATACTGGATTATATTATATCACAGGAAAAGGGGCTAATGCAGTTGAGATTGTAAAGGCATTTTAAAGAGATGGTCTCCTTTAAGTGGTGATGATATTTTGGAGGTGGTGGCTGATTTTTCTCTCTTTCTTGACTCTGCTTCTCTCTCTCTCTCTCTCTCTCTTTCTTTTTGCTCAGGCAGAAATTGAGGAGGTTAAGAGGGAGATGTTTACAATAAAGCTGCAAAGAGAATTAACATTTGCTCATATATTTTGACGTTTGGTAGGGCTGGTGAAGCAAAGCATTAGATAAAGCCCAAGATGTTTCATTTTGCTTTGGTAATCTACTTATGGAAGGCAGTGTAAAATCAATCTTGCCAAGCAGAAAGAGAGTTGGTGGAGTCTAAATTCTATTTCTGAGAGCCAGCCAGTTTATAAAAATGGTGAATATTTTTTTCTTATAAATTGAAAGTGGTTCTTTTGAATGCAAAGCTGCAATTGTTTTAAAAACAGTTATTTATTATTTCCAAGAGAGACTGGTTAACTGTAAAGTAGATGTAACAAAATAATGAGGTGAATGAACCCTAACTGTACATATTCTTGACATAAATGAAATGCACAGTATTGTAGCAGGTGAAGTGAAGCATTGTCTATCAGGGCTGTTTTTCTTGGCTGCATCTCAGATTGTGTGTGGGATCCTAACCTCAGGCACAATAGCATTCATAAACAGCAATACATTGCTGCTCTTTCTACAGCAACACATAAATACTCATTTTTAAACGAAAACAATCTTATTAAATACCATTCATTCATATCTGGATTTACAGATGCTTGTTACTTTTTGAGACCTGTATCCAATATAATCGTTTTATACTGGGCAATGTATATATAAAGAGGTCTTATGCTAGAACATTATAAGGTCATAATAAATAATGTTTTAAAGATATAATTAGCTACTTTATGCTAGGAGAGTGCATTTTAAGTGTCCTTCTCCTGCATTAGCAAGCCACCAGAAAACAGAAATGAAATAACCTTGTGTAGATTTCTTTATTATTATATTATTATTTCTAAGGGAGGATTTTTCAGGCGATAATGGAAATCAGACCAGCTTCAGGTTCAGCCTCTTCCGCTGTGCCCAACGCGCAGTTACTAAAACGTGCTAATTACTTTAGTGTTCTTTGGATGCTTTTTTAACATTGTAATAAACCTGCAGCAGTACAATTCTAGGTTATGCTTTGATACACTAACAAAAATCTACTGTTATTTTCTTTCCCAGATAGGCTGAAATTAGGGTGAGTGGCTGCATGTTAGACCGTTGCTGCGACACAATGCTGATTTCTGCATGTGAACCAAAACACAGCTCAGCGGTCTTGCACCATAGATAAGGACAGCCCTTTCCTTTGTACCATAATTTACCCCACCCTCCAAAAATCGAATATCAGTATAATTTGAGATTTAACTGGTGGAACAGCCATCAGGACAGCAATGCCCCACAGCTGAAATAATATTTAAAATAGAAGGGATTTGACATTTGAGAAGTCAGTGGCTTGAAATACCCAGTTGTACTTAGCTAATTCAGTCCTTAACCTCTGGTTTCAAATAAATCAATTACAGTCGATTCCACTTCAGTTCAGAAGTGCACGAGGTTTTTAGTTAATTGAATACATTTTATTCACTTGCCAGGAGTATTCATTTATCCAAACCCTTACATTTGAGGGTGATTTCTTTATTGTCCATGATAAATTTGACTGCGTAATCAGATCAACTCCTTGTTTGTTTACTCATGTCCTGCCTCGCATTGAAATTCCAGAGAGTGCACTTCCCTTTCCCTTGTCAGTACGTACGTGTCTGAGCCCAAACTGGATTCCCAGAGCGCCAGCCCTCGCCTTCAAAAAGCATAGCTAAAATAATAAATGTCGCTCTGACAAGGAGCGGCGCGAAGCCCATCCCAGCTAGCGAGGGCGGCATGATTTAAGCAGCTTGACAGCCGAACAGAAAAGGTTAGGAGTGTACAAAATAAATCGTGCATCTGGTTCTATCCTGTGCACCTTCCCTGAATGGAACAGCTCTGTCACTGCTCCCTGCTCTGCAAGTGCCAGGAGCTGTTAACTCTTGGAGAGTGTTTGGAGCCTGCTTAGCCTCTGCAGGAGACGATTTTGTTGAGTGCAGGGCGGTGAGGTTGTGCCACTGATCCATTCCAAACAGATAGGGATATACACAGTCCTTTGGATGTGGTGTTTGCAGAATCCTGCTGGTGTTGGTTTGCTGTTTTGGAAAGGAAAGGGGTTAATTAGCATCATTATCAATCACTAATGCTTGTCTAACGTGTCCAAAGAATAATCAAGTTAGAGGACTGCATGAAGCTAACATCTGCTTCATTCCAGCTAAAGATTTTTCCCTATATCGTTCAATTATTGGAAGTCCACACCAGTTTCAGGCTTTGTCAGGGCCATAAAACAGGGTCAGATCGTTAGAAATCTAGAATGGAGGGGAAAGTGCAATATAAATAACAAATGGCTTCATTATTTGAGTTACAGGTGCAAGAATGGCCATGAAAATGAGCAGGGATTACTAGAATGTGTTCCTTCTTTTTATCTCCAGGATGGAGAAAAAAAAAGAAATCAGCCAAGCCTGGTTCTTAAATCATTTGTCCTCTCTAATGCAGTATTTAGTTGAGCAACCCCAAACACCCCCCAGATAAGTAATTTAAAGCAATTGGAAGCAGAGGAAAAGTAAAATTCTGCCATGGCTATTTACTAGTGGAGCCTTACTGGTTCCAGTATAGCAGAATGGCCTTGTTTCTCTTTTTCTAGTTGAAATTGCTAGACTTCCTTGGGTGGCTAATGTTTTGGGCAGGGCAAATAGAAATATAGCTTATGACAGAGGGAAATATTTGTGTCCTTGAGCTGTTACTCTTCTGTTCTGGTGCCTGGTGCTGTAAGCAAGCAGGTAACAGATCTGTGGGCTTTAATTCCCTCTTACAGTCTCTGCAGTCACATCTCCATGAGGTCGTGTTCGGTTTGAGTGGCCCAAATTAGAGGGCCAACGTTTCTCCTCTCTCTGATGAAGTGGTTGGGGCACCTTCACTGAGTGAACATGGTGTGGAATTCAGTCTATTAATTCTGTGTCTACCTGGAGAGCTTTTTAGTAGGGTAGGAGGGACCCAATGGTTTCCAGCTTTTTTTTTTTTTTCTTTTTTTTTTTTTTCTTCAAGGCAGGCACTGGCATCCAAATATCACCATGAGCTCTGCAATTATTAGTCTGCTCATAGTCACTCATTTGCACGGACACCTTCAGACCAGGTGGAGGAAAGCATGTCCTGGGTGCAGAAGAAATTGTCTTGTTTTCAAAGCAGGGATGTGAAGGGCTGCTGGCTGTGAAATAAGTGTCGTTGCTCAAGTGAGATGTGCACACACCCCAGTCCTGGTTTCCACGTGACATTACAGGATCTATGTGAAGACCTTTCCTGTCCAGAGGTACTCGTGAGCCGTGCTGCTCTTGTTGCCTGTGGTGTGGTTAATTCCCTTTGTAATAGTCTATTGGAAGCAGATGGGGGGGCTCTGAATGGAGAGTTGTTTTCTGGCAGGAGCGTGGGCCATGCAGTTGGGCTTAGGGATGCACGTTACTTCACTATGATAGTTTTGGTTGTGCTCCTACTGGCTTGTTGGTCCTGCAGGACTCCTGCCCTGTGCTTCTCTGGGCGCAGCTGCCCCCTCCTCTCTTTGTGAAATCTGCCCCAAGCCCAAAGCTGAGGATAAAGAAGCAGAGGTGTGAAATACAAGGGGCACATTTTCAGTGGTGCTTGGGGCTGTGGGGAAGGAGAGAGCTGCCTTTCCGATCTTCTCCCTTGTTCCCTTCCTGAGCCTGCTGGCTGTCTCCCAGCAGCTCCAGCACCCCCCCCTCCTCGCCTTCCCCCTGTCTTCTGGGTGCTGCTCCCACTGCTAGTCCTGTCTCCCGCAGCCCTTCCTCTTCTGCTTGGGGATTGTCTTTCTGCTCTGCAAGCAGGGTGGCCCGGACCTTAGCTGTGGTGAGCCCCTGCTGTGGCCTCAGCTCTCCCCTCCCCTGTAGACCCAAAGAGCTAGAGTGTAAATATGCCAAAAACGTGCTCCTGCTGTCCCTGCTCAGGTTTGGGCTTTTAGCAGATGGGTTTTCCTATTGCCACCGAGATAGGGGGCAGGATGTTCCTGAGGGCTGCTGTGTAGGCTCAGCTCGGACTGGCCAAGGGGGCTTCTCCCCATCTCTGTGCACTCCCCATGCAGCCACCTGACTGGGAAGGACAGGATTTTGCAGGGAGCTGGGGAGAGGGAGAAAATTTGATGGAAAAGCGTTTTGCCCCAAGCCTTCCACGTAGCTCAGGCAGGACTGTGAGGAGGCAGAGATAACCCCATCCCTCACTGCAGCTGCCTCTAGGAAGTTTCTTGGGAAGGCACTGGGGAAACTGGAGCCTGCAGGAGAGCACCGGCTGCTGCTAGGAGCCTCTCAGAGGCTGGCTGCTTGTTTGTTCGCATCGTCACACCCATGGAGGCTTTCCATCCAGGGTGTCCCTCTGTCCATCCGTGTGGCCGTGCTTGGAGGCGTGTAGGCAGGTGGCTGTATGCAGAAGTGTGGGTGCCTCTGCCCTTGTCCATGGATGTCCATGGGTGTCCATGAGTATCCCTTCGTCTCTGCAGGCGGGTGTATTTATCTCACCATCCCTGCGATTTTGGAGAGGCTGGGAGAGGAGGGGGTTGGGAGGGCTGTCTCCCGGATAGTTGATATTCCAGGTTCAGCCTCTTTCTCCGCTCTCATTCTCTAAACCCAGCCGGGGGGAGTGTCGCCCCAGGCCGAACATATGCTTCTTTCCATTGCACTAATCCACCTTCAGCGTGGAGGAATAATTGCTCGAGTGTCCATGGCTCCTCGCCGCTTTGTCCCTCGCTGGCTCCCATCAGCTTGGCACACGCCATTTCAATCAAAGCCTTTCAGAGCCCTGTCTCCTTTTATCACTGCCCCGCTTCACCGAAAGGAAAGGAGGGCTGCACCCCGTCCCGCAAGGTGGGGGGGACGGGGTTGAGGGGGGCCCAACCCCCTCATCCGCCCCGCCGGGAACAAAAGGACAGTAAAAAAAGAACAGTACCGGGCTGAGTTTACTCTGCCTGCATGTACGGCGTTGGAGTATTTTTGTTGTTGTTGCTGATGGAAAAAAAAAAAAGGGCGGGGGGTGTGGGGGGGGGGGGAATGAAAAAAAAAAATAAAACCGGCCCGACTGCACTGCAAGTGGCGACCGGCATTTCCTTTCCCCACGTTTGGGGTGAGCCCAAATGAGACGGGACGGGAGCGGCCTCCTCCGGCTGGATCCGACCGGGGGGGGAGGCAGCGGGGACAGGAGGTGCCCTGGGGCAGGGGCAGCCTCCGCAGGGCTGTTGCAGCACCCATCCTTTCTTTCCCTATTTTCCTCCCTCCAGGCAAGGGGGTCGTGGGTGTTGCGAGGGTGGGGTGGAGGGCTTGAAAATTCCTCCCAAGAGCTGAGGGAGAGAAAAAAGGAAAAGGAAAAGGAAAAGGAAAAGAAAAAAAAAGAAAAAGAAAAAAAAAAAGAAAAAGAAAAAAGAAAAAATGAAAAGCAATCCAAGATCCTTGGGATTTTTACATCTTTGAGGGACCGCCCAGCTTTTTCTCACCTCCACTTTCCGCGCAGCTGCCCCCGCCGGGTGTAGGGGGGGGGGGATGCTCGGTTTTGGGGGGAGGGGGTCCTGCCCCGACCCCACCTGCAAAATGCCGGCTCCCCGGGGGGGGCGAGGGTTGGGACGAGCTTTGACCAAGCGAGAGGGGTTTGCTAACCCCCCGGCGGGACAAAGAGCAAAGGGAAGCGGGGCTGGATCCGACCGGGCACCGTGGGAGCGCACAGGGGAGATGCGCAGCGCTCGGGCAGCTCCGGCTTTTTCCCCTCGCATCGTGAATCTCTGGATAGTTTTGTTAAGCACGGGGCTTTTCCGCTGCTGAGAAATATCGCCTTAAAAAAAAAAAAAAAAAAAAAAAAAAAAAAAAAAGGCTAAATTTCCCCTCTCCGCTAGGTTTAGGTTTAACCGCAACACCCACAGAAAGTGCCTTATGAAAACCAGACTTTTCTATGAAAAGACTCTTCTGGCAGCAATTAGTCTGGCTTTCTTTAACAAAATTCTTTGTAATGTCATTCAGAGGGAAAAAAAAAAAAAAAAGAAAAATTCCAGGACAATTTTGATTACTTACTTAAAAGAAAAAAAAGTATAAAAAAGTATTTTCGGTTTTGCTCTGAAAAAAAAAAAAGCATTTAAATCGCCCATTAATCGGAAAAAAAAAAGGCTAAAATTTTGCGAGAATGGGTTTTCATTGGAAATGAACTTGCTCGTATCATACGTGACGGGCGTAAAAACACACCCAGACGGTACGGATTTATTTAGGGGGCTTCAGCACCACCTTGGTTGGGAAGGGGAGGGAAAGCAGGGGGGCTGGGAGGCGCATTTTGGGGCCCATTCATATGCACCCGCCGAGGTCCGGCGCTCAGAGGCGGTCCCAAAACCACCCCCGGCAGGCTGCGCCTGGAGGAGCCGCGCTGAAAATTGCTGAAAATCGCGGCGCTCCGGAGCGCTCAGGGATCGGAGCTCCCCCCCGCCGCGACAGCAGGGGCGAGGGGCGGCGAGATTCGAGGCCGCCCCCTGCCCACCTTCAGGCGGAGGAAGAGGAGGAGGAGGAGAAGGAGAAGGAGGAAGGGGGGCGCCTACCTGGGCATTTGTGGCGGGTGCTGGGGCAAAGCTGGTCCCTCTGTCTCATCCGCAGTTTTTTTCTGCTTCGCTTCTCTCCCCCCCCCGTGCTCTGGTGAAAGGTTGTGTGTTCCAGCCCAGAGATTGAAACGTTAAATTGCTAAAAAGTCGGAAAGAGGGGTGTAGAGGAGGGAGGCGTGTTTATATTTCAGATCTGTTCAAAGGTCGGCTTTAATTAGGTTAAATACAAGTATTATTGGCCCAGAAACAAGTAGTGCGTTAAGCTCGTTACAAGCCTAATTGCAAGGCAAAAATAAATAAAAAGAATAATAACAAAGTACGTGGGAAGAGGAGAAAAGCTGTGCTCCTCCATCCCTACCCGCGGACCCTGCGCCCACCTGGGCACATCTCTCCTTGAGGGGGGCGTTTTTCAAGGCCCTGCCGAGACCCTAAAAAGGTGGGGTGGGGTGTGTTTGGGGTGCGTGAACCTGCTCAAAACTTGTGGGGGGCCTGGTCCCACGCGATCCTCCAAAATCCATCACCCCATCTGGTCCTGCTCGCTCAGCCCCTTGACAGCGCAACTTGGGGGGGGGGGGGGGGAGGGCGGAGAAAGGGGAGGAGAGGGGGAAAAAGGGAGACATTTGTCCCGAATCACGAATTTTCATGGCTCGGAAAGAAAAAGGTAAACCTCGTGTCTAGCTCAATTAATAAACATGGTAATTTCACACCCAAAAGGAGGACATTATTTCATGTGAGTGCTATCGGCTCCATCACAAAGGGTCACAGCGCAGCTGTGGCGAGCCCGGGGTTATTATGCAGCCTGATGATAGGATCCCGCTTGCCATCCCGGCTCCTTCCTCGGGGCTACCAATAGCCCCCGGCAGGGCTCGTGCCACCTCATGATAAAGGACTTACCCAATGCGGGAGGAAATGGAGCAGCTTTCAGATGAGAGGTAATCAGCTTGCAGGCGCAGACCCAGCCTCTCTTTCCCCAATCCCCCCACCCCTCGCCCCCTTCTCCTGCCTTTCCATTTAACTTTTTTTTTTTTTTCTCCCTCCCCCAGACCCAAACAAGCCCCCGAAGTTGTTTGCAAGCCCCCGAGCGCAAAGCGGAGCTGGGAGAGTCCCCTGCTCGGCCAGCGCCCCCCCAACCCCGGCGCATGGGATTTCTGGTGTCAGGAACCGGGTCCAGGAGCCGTGAGGCGACACATTAACTGCGATCCCATAATCTCTTAATCACATTACGTTTTAAGTGAGCATGTGTAATTTCACCCATCAATGATTTATTTAAGCATCGGAGCACAATTACTCGTCTCGTATGCAACCGCCGGTCGGGGAAGCGTTATTTGCTCGAAATAAAATCTGGGGTCTGGGGGGGACTGCCACTACCTCTGTGCTGAGACCCCCGCAGCCAGGAGCTGCCGCTGGCTGCCTTTCTCTCCTCTCTTAAAAAGCGAAGCCCCCCGAAGCACTCCTCAGCAGGAGGTTTGCTAGCGGCCGTGGGACGGGCCCCTGCTGCACCCTTTTGGCTGAAGCAGGTGCAAACTGGGGAGGGGGGGGAGGAAAGGGACTGATTTTCACGCCTGGGTGGGGCCGGTTTCACCCTTCCCGGATCCTATATGTTACCCATCCCTGGCTGGCTGCCGCTGCCGCTCCGCTGTGACAAACGCCGAAAGGATGCTGGCAAGGAGCGAGGCGGCTTCCCTGGGGGTGGGCAGAATCCTTCCTCCTCTTTTTTGTCCTTTTTCCAGCCGCAGCCCACCCCATATTCCCGACGGCAACAGATTCAATCCGTTCCCCCAGAGGGGCTGGGGGACACTCCGCCCGTCACCGTCGCATCGCGCCTAGGGGCCACGGACGTCGCTTGTCCCTGCAGAGATGGGGCAGAGGGGGGCCCCGAACCCCCCGTGCCGAGGATAGCACCCCCCAGCACAGGCTGGAAGTATTATTATTATTATATAGTGTTATTATAATTTTATTTTCCCGCGGATTGCAGTGCTGCGGGCCGGAGGAAAAGGCGTCCCACAAACACGGGGGGCTGCTGGGGGCTGAAACCTTCCCTAAGCCGTGCTGGGCTTTCCCAGATTTTTGTTCCACATGTACCAGTATTTTTGTTAAATCGTCGATACAAGGAGATGCCTGAGAGAGAAAATCTTTGGTTAAAGACAGAAAGAGATGTCCTTCCCTTATTTTTTTTTCTCTTTGCATCCACTTGTTTATTTATTTTTTCTTTCCTAGAGCTGCTTTAGTCAGGCATTTGGCAGATTTAACGTTGCAAAGGAAACAAAGGAAAAAATGTAATTACATTTTTGGAAAACAAACAATAATTACACGACACAATCGGTATAATAGTAAGTGAAACACAGCAGCGGGAGTTAGAAACAATATTCAAGCCGTGGAGATGGGCTCTGCTGCTGACTCAGCGTTTCTGAATTCTACAAATTATCCTTACATCGGATTTCATCGTATTCAGCTGCAGTCTATTGGCTTTTAAATGAAAACATATCTCACTGATTAGGCACATATTAGCTGCCTAAAATAAAAATAAAATAAAAAACAAAAGGAAGGAAGCAGGTTTGCTGAGGCACAAACAGTTTTGGTGAATGGAAGATATTTTGGGAGCCCTGCCTTCTACCTGTGCCCTGCTCCCCCTCTATTAGTGCCTTTGGCTGGGGTGAATTTCTGCAACACCTGTCACCTGGGAAGGCTGTGGGTTTGCATGGCCCGGGGCTGCAACTTCATGTCGGGGCACGTTATCCCCTGCCCTGGATAGGGCTGACAGTACCCCCTGACATCCACTCCACAGCTTCGTCCCGGCTCTTGCACGGAGATTTAGTTCTGGGGGGGCTCTCTGGGTACCAGGAAAGTTGTGCGTGTGTTCATCTGTTTTTCAGTGGCCTGGATTTTACTTTAATTGAGAGCCTTTAGGATTAGTTGTAATAATAGGAGTGGTTAAGATGGGAAGGTCTCAAGGCTGGGAAGAACTCTCTTTGCCTCCGAATAAAATACCAGACATCCCACAGAAACAACCTTGTAGGGTATAGGTCTTGTGCAGACAGAGGGAAATCATCGGGCTGTTGGTGTGCTGTGAAGTGTATGTGAAATCAAGCATTTGCTCAAGCAGTCCTTCGTTCTGCTTTCTATTAAGCGCCAAATCAAAAACATGATCAAAAATCAAAAAAGAAGGAAGTGAGAGATTAAAAAAAAAGAAGAAGAAGAAGAAGAAAGACTACTTTTAGTGCCCAGCACTGAAGCAGGAGAATCCCAGGGAGAAGTTTGGAGCTGTGCTGCTGCTCAGCCCCCCAGTTCTGCTCTCTGGATTCCCCAATTCCCAAGCAAGCAGGCGCATTACCGGCGACAACAGCAGCAGCAGGAACAAACACGAGGCTCCTTGCTGCCCGCTCCTTTGAAAACAAACACGGTCTATTTTTGGTCAGGAAACTCCAGACAGAAGTGGCAAGTAAAGCTTTAAACCATTTGGAAATTCCTTTATGATTTAAAGAGAGAGCCGGGGGGCTTTAGTCCTCTGCCTGCCATTGGTTGCAAAAAGGGAAACAAAAGAGGTAAAATGCATTCTCCAACTAACTGGCGAAGCGTTTCATATGCATCAAAGGGAAAGAAAGAGCTAATCCGAAAATGACCACTTTAATGTACACAAAACCGTTGCAAACCCATGGCTACAGCGGCAGAACCGAGGGGGATTTTTAACTCACTACCACAACAAAAACCTACACTTAATGTCATAATAACAGATATTAAACAAAGGGGAATGAAAGGATCTCACGCTGGTTTTTCTGCATTCTTGACTCTAATTAAAAATATACAGAAAGAAGACATAGTTTGGGTCAAAATGGCATGAGAGCTGCCTTGTGCCAGCAAAGGGTCTACAATTATCAGCTTAGAGGCTGGACCTGAGAGGTCTCACTCTCTGGCTCTGGGGGAGCCATGAGCTGGGCGCGGGGGTCAGGGTGGGATGAGCTTGGCAAGGGCTGGGGGACAGGGCACCTAGTCCTACCCCTAGATGGCAATGGGACATCAAAGAGGGGCTAAAACAAACATTCAAACATTCAAGCTTTTTTTTTTTTTTTTTTTTTTTTCTCCTCTTAGTTTTGGAGGCTACTTGGACAGCCCTTCCAATTTGAATGGCGCCGGGGTGTTTGCCCAGCATCAGGTGGTGACTGCTCCCATCCAACAAGTGCCCTGCATGACAATACCTACCCAGGGAGAAAATGCCAGCACAGAAGGAACTTTCTCTGAAACTGGGGGCCAGGAGCTGGAGCCAGGCACATTCAAATGTGAGATAAGGCACATGCAGGCAATTAACTACTTGAATAAGCTACTGAGGGCAGCAGCGGTCTTGTCCCTTGCTGTATTTTGGCAGAGGAGTGGATGATACTGTGGTTTAGTCTAATCCAGGTGCCCAGGCTCCACACAGAGGCAGCTAGGTACAGCTCAAGAACCTGCAGTATGCAAGAGGTCGGATGGGGACCTTACAGCCATGATTCACGAGTGACTTCAAGACTTTTTGATTTGACCCCATAGTAATATCCATAGTGGTGTGTGCTTTGTGTTACTGATGTTTCAGTGTAGGAAGTGCCTCTTCCCTGGTTTGTATGGAGGGAAGCATCTTTAATGCTTGTCTATTTTACTTTCAGAAGAACCAAACTTGGCCAGGTATCAAGAAGACAGGTCTGCTGTGAAGAGTCACCAGTCTCACTGCTCTCTGCAGGCCTTCTTCCATCTTTGCAGAAGACTTTTAGGTGCCTGCAAGCATCCTGGGCTACACTCAAGATATTCTCATTCACCAGCAACGGGAAAGGCTCCTTCAGTTAAGGTGGTTGAGGAAACCTACAGATGGTGCTCCCAGCCTGGGGAAGGGACAAAATTGGAAACTGAGGGAAGTCAAGCTGTAGGGGGAGGGGAGCAGTGGTGCTCTCATCACACAGTGTTCACACCTGAGCTCATTGTCCCATTTACCTGCCCCCAGAGCTGGTCTGAAGGACTGACAAGGAGCTCCTCCAAGAACTATATATGATCTCAACAACAATATATGCTTCAGTGAATAAGGAAATAGCTGAGAGCACCCTCCAGACTTGCTACCTGATCCAAACTTGCATCTTGATATCTTTAGCTATTTCCTTCATGCAGAAAGTCCTCTCATGGTCCTCCAGAGAGGCCAGAGCCTCATTGTCTGTGCCTCATCTTCAAAGGCTTCAGCAGCCCAAGTTGTCCTCACCTAGCACAGTCACACAGTTGGTGCTACAGGGAGAGCAGTGTCTTTCCAGCAAAGCCTACCTAACCTGAGGGCCTTTGCGAGAGGCACAGGAAAGCTTCCCCCATAATTGTAGGGTGCTCAGCTTGGGGCTGCCTGTGTAGTGCAATTATCTTTTACCAACACAGTGACTCCTGCTCACCCTGCAGCACAGCTGCCTCGCAGGAGCAAAAGGTTAACTATTAATTACTGCCTGTAAATCCAAGAGGTCTTCTCCAGACAGCATCACTAACACTTCCAAGACTGGCTTTATACATGTTGAGTAAAAGCTGTCAGATGGCGATTTCAGCTAGCATCATTTTTCAGCTTGTAAAATCATAAATGGGGGAGAGGAATACCTGATATTTCAGGGCTTGAGCTGGGGCTCTTTGCCTGCCACTCTGTTTATGGCTTTGGAGTGACACCTACACAGCAGCGTTTAAAATATTTATGTGCTGTTTTCGGTGAACACCTGCAGAGGAATCCCACTCCTCATTACAGAGGATGCTAGCAGGACGGGAGAGAGAGGGGTGAGAAAGCTGATTTTCCTGCTGCAGGTGTAGGCTCACGCTACTTAATCCTGCACTCATCTTTGGCTAGGGCACTTGGGAAGTGAACCCCGATACTCAGCATCGCAAGGGTGCAGCTCAGCCACCCCCTGAGATGGATGCCACTCTGCATCCCCTCTGGGCCCATGGTCTCCTGTACCAGGCTATTAAAAATATCGCTACCTGGTCTCACAAGGGGAGCAGTCCTGCCTCAGACAAGACAGCTGTGAGGCAGCTCTGACACTGTGGATGCTTTCTGTGTGGTGGGGTGCCCACCAGACACACGAGGTGAGCAGGATGCTATGAGCATGTCCAAAGCACACTGCCTCTCTCCTAAAGATAGGCTTTTACCTGCAGCTTGCAGAATATTGATTTTGGAGGTGCGTTTCCTTAGTTCCCTTTGTAAGAGACACAGTGTGTGTTGGTGTGGCTGAAGTCCTCATCAGGACAAGTACATCAGAAATAGCAATGGACAGATGGATTTTAAAATAAAAATGATTTTGTGCAGCAGCAGCTTTGTATACAGTTATTTCTTGGAGAGATGATCTTAACTAGCTATCCTATTGTAAAGCCAGTTGGGCTCTTGAGATAAAAACAACAGGAGGAATTTGAATCTAATAATAAAATTATCATCATCATCACCAAAGGAAATGGTAATGACAGCCAGGATGAGCTTGACCATTTCTCCCAGGCTAATAAAATAATCTGGTTTGCCTTGCTCATATCTGATAGTGCCTAATTGCCATGCCAGTTGCAGTCCTATTGCCAGTGTAATTTTGAAGCGATTTAGCATTTGTCTGCAAAAATTTGCCCTCTTGTGAGTCTTGCTTTATACATTCTTCCCCAGGATGTGCTAATTTTCTTAACCAAAATTGTGCAGAATGATCGGTTAAGCCATAAAAATAAACACTGACATATTTAGGGCCAAAATGTGTCATCATTTCACTCTTAAGGGTGTGAGCACTCACGGCATGTTCTGCACGGGCAGGTTTTCTCATGCACCTCTTGGCCAGCTTGATGGCTTGATGGATGTGCTGAGATGGGGATGGGAGGAAGGGCAGTGGGGAAGCTGGGAACCAGACCAGGACGTAGGAGACCTGCACTTGCTTCTGTTCCTTCTACAAGAGGGAATAGGCAGGAGGAGGTGGGATCACAGCTCAGTGTACGTGCTATGCTTTTTGTGGTCTGCTTGAGGAATATTTCTACAACATAAATGCAAGCTCTTGGCACATCAGAGGAACAAAAGGCACCATACCCCTTCTGTAGTCAACAAGTTTGTTCTTCACATTTTTCAAGTACAGAGGTGCTGAGATCACATTTATGAGCCTGTGCCTGGTCCTTCTGCATGGAGAGCAACGGGAAACAGCTAGGTGTCTCTCTGCACTTTCAGGTGCTTGAATGCTTTAAAAATCTGAGCCCTGTGTGTCTGTGTCCTTGTCTTAAAATAAGTCTAACTGCTTTGGAAACAGTAGGAAATATTACCACAAACACTCAGTGGCCTGTTTCTAACTACATGTTAGAAAATAAAGACAAAAAGGGTACTGTGAATCCATGCTACCCTTGCCAGGAGAGCATCTAATAAGGCCAGACGGAGAGCTGAACCCTGCAGATGGGATATGTGGGGTTGGCTGTGCCTGCTGAGTGTGGGGGGATTGGTCCTACCAGGAAGGCTTCCCACACCTCAGCATTTGGAGACCTGGGCACAGAGGTGGGGCTGCCAAGGCACTGTGCCATCCCTTGCACCCTTGGCATCACCTTCTGCTGCTCTGCAGATTTTTAGTGAAAAATGCATGAGAAGGAAAATTCTCAAGGAGAGGAAGCAAACCCCACAACCCTGCTTATAATTAATGCCAAGATTTAAACCCAAAATGATGGGGAGCTCACATTTTAAGCTGGGCCTGTGTCCTGTTTTCTCCCTGTTGAGCGAGAATGCAGTACCGTTACTTAAGATTCCTTGTTTGCTGTGGCACTGATAGTATCCAGGGTGGGAATGGTTGCAGTCATCTACTGCCGTGTTTCTTCAACGACAGAGTTGTTTTTCTCTGGCTACTCCTCAAGTGGCCTATTTGTCCTTAAACTCATTGGCCTCCATCAGACCCAGCCTCTGAGATTCGGTATGAAACTCACTGGTAGTGTCCTTCCTGGTGGCCTTTAAGGTAGGGTCCTCTAAGTGACAGACAGACCTCTAGCTCCTCAGTCATTGCCCTTCATCTTGTCCCTAAGCGCCTCCTGTGAACTTCCACAAAAGGACTCTGAGCATAGCTGCAGAGTGTGATACGTCTTGGCATCCCTGCCTAGGCTTCTTCAAAATGTGCTTCCCCTTGTTCAGAGCAATCAGTCCATTCCTGATGATGGTTCAGCAATGCCTCCCAGGCAAGTGAGGGCATGATCGGTCCTCCTTCTCCAAATTTTATTGCGAGTGAGTCAGATAAATCAGCTGGGCATGGAGAGGCTCTGTGAGGCAGGGGAGAGCAGAGGCTGCTGGTGCCTGCATGTCCCTCACAGAGGAGACAAGATGGCTCCTGGGGCTGGGAGGGTTTGGTGCCAGCACCCCAGCACCAGAGGCCACCACACTTGAGGCATGAGGCCACCATGCACCACAGCTGAATTTAGGGATTTTCATGGGTCTTTTTTTTTTTCTGTAGAAGCAGACCTGTTGTTGCATCCAGCTATGCCTTCTTGAAAAGCATGGATATCTGGAGGTACGGCCATGTGTTAGCAACAGTATGATGAAATCTAGAAGTGACTCCTCTGTCAGTTATCATAAAATGCCTTCTGGGGTAGCAACAAGCTTTTGTTTTAATGGCAAACAAAGAAAAAAAGTGTGTCTCTTTTCATTGTTAGTTGGTGTGTCAGTAATCCATTAACTTTTCAAGAGAAATCCTTTTAGGATCCAGGTTTAATTTTATTCACAGTTATGTACAGGACAGAAAATGGTACCAAAAAAGGACAGAGTAAGAAACGAAGGTGTTTTCTATGATTACTTACTTTTGAGGTAGCAGATAGCACACATATCCTATCCTCTCCAAAACAAAGAATCCAATAGATAATTTTTAGATGGTAAGTTGCCACTGAGAAACTTGATTAACCCTGGTCATGGTCTAGCATGCTAGCACTTCTCCTGTCACAGCAGTACATCTTAGACATGACAGCTGCTCAGCCTTAACACTGCTGCGGCTGGCAAAAGCAGAAGCAATTTCCCTCAGCCCACAGACCTCACTCAGCCAGCTCACCCCTAAATTAGCCTCTAGTTTGCGCACTTCTTGTTACCAGGAGAAGGCCTTGGGATCAGGCCATCTGGGATCTGGGGCAGCCTTGAGCAGAGGAAGAGTGAGCTTTTGCTGTTCTGCCCTGCAGCAGAGCGATGCCATCAGCAATGACAGCCACACGTCCGCTTTGTACTTGCAGTGCATGGCACCTCTGGCTCAGGCGCGTGGGACAGTGCTGGTGCTGTCCTCTGCCAGGAGGGGAATCAAAGCACCGGGCTGTTAAGGGAGCAGTTCAAGGCCAAAAATCATGCCCCACACAGAGCTGGGAAGAAATGCAAGACACTTTCCTCTCAAACCCTGTATAAACCACCCTTCCCCCCTGCAGGGAGGTATAGGATTTACAGTGGGGAAAATAAGCATGGTGTAGACATATAGAATAAAGGGAAGATGTGAAAGGATTTGCACAAGACTGCAGATTTTCAGGGAGCAAACTACATGTGCTTTGTAATTGCTTTTTGAGATTATTGGGTGCAGAGAAGGGTTTGGTCTGTTTCCATGTATGGGAATCACAAGTGAAACTTGCTTTAACTAAATTATGCCAACATGATATCCCTGTGTGCTTTTACTGCTGGCATCAGGAGGTAGGCTACAGCTATGAGCACAGTGTTCAAGACATGCAGAAGTTGAATATACTGCAAAAGCAGAAGACATGAATAGATGTTATACATTCAACTTTAACTCCTGCTTGATATGTGAATTTGCATTGCCTAACTGGTGAGGGGTGGGTGTTTCTTTTGCATTACTTGCTCTTTAAGGATGTGATCAAAATGAGGCTATAAAACATCCTGTGTTTTATTCCAAAGTCACCTAGTAGACAAAAAAAGTGAGAATATCCTGGGGAGTGTCAGTAGTGGGACCATCTCCCATCACCAGAGTGCGTAAGCTAACCTCTTCACAGCACATATGTAAAACTTTGTCCATTGTCCGGTGCTGGGTCTATAAGAAATGTTTTATTAACACCAGGACAAATCAAAATGTCTGCACAAGACCTGCAAAGGATGGCATATGTTGAACATCTCCTCAGCACCTCTGCCCCCAGTGTGGTGATGTCCCCTTAGGTATGTAGACAGCAGCCCCCATCACTGCCAGTGAACCCCATGGGGCTCCAGAGGAAGGAAAATCCCAACCAAAGCCAAAAGTTAGCTCTGCAGCATTATCATAAAAAGTGTAGTTGCACAAGGGGCTATTCTCTGGTTGTGTTTATGTGGCTTGCCAGTTAGTGCTAATAGCAGCTACTCTTGTATGTCCCACAGTGGGAACAAGCCTCTTAGTGAATAATGTAGTGTTAAATTCTGGGTAAGACATCAAAGTGCCAGTAAAACCAGTGCTATAAGATTACCTCTGGCAGCTCCAGTTTGTGACCAAGCTATTTTTAATATTATAAAATCTGTTGCTCCCCTCCCATGAATAGGCATACTGTATTTTGCTCTTTCAAGTCAGAACATGCCTTTGTGAATTTTTTTTTCTCTCTTGCTTTCTCTTTTTTACGTGTCTCAATACTTTCCCCTGTGCTCTACAAATGAAACTAAAACTGAGGGCTCAAAGATGGACGTCAATGAAGACCCTACAATTTTAAGTCATGGGTGAGACCCTCATACTAATCTTTGAGGGCAGGCTGGGCATTTGTTGTAAACCAACAGCAACAGCATGCCTCAGTATGAATGCACATATGATACCTACAAAATATCATGTGCTTCTTGATTTGGGACCTCAGCAATACCTTAGCATACGGAGAATATAAGAACCACAAGAAAAGGTCATGGGAAGAGGAAAAGTCCCTTTTAATTCCACCTTCCTGCTTTTTCAACCTCCTCCCCCATCCTCTCCTCCAGCAACAAATGAAGGTGTCTGTGCAACTCATTTACATGCTTTGCTTAGACTGCCTACTCTGATAATTTATTCCATATGTTTATTGCCCTTTGTGTGCAATACTCCTGCCTGTGTTCCCTATTTGCTTATAATTTCTGAATTTTTCAGGTCCTACCTCCTGTTTTTTGTTTCGTTTTATTTTGTTTTGAACCTGCTCACCCATGTGTGATCTCTGTGAAATTTCTGCTTACAGCAAAGTTAGCAGCCGATGTTACTTTTAGCCTTTGCAAAGCAGTGCCTTGTTCAGGGGGACTATGCTGAGGCTGCGGACAGGATGGGACCTACTCGGAGATGTAATTAGTGCCAGCCCTGCTTTGGCAAGTCAGCGCTCCCCTTCTCTTCTGCTGTTTCAGGAGCCACAGCTTTCCAGAATGGGCCCATAAGGAGAGGAACTAACTGTCAAGGCACCTCTCAATACATGGCTGGGTTTAACAAAGCACTGAGCTATGTGAAGCAGCTCCAGCTTGAGAAGGAAATGTTCTGAGAGTGTGATTTTGAGCCTGAGATTTGGTTTTGGAAATCTCACCTGTGCTATTTTCAAGAAAATGGTGGCACTTGCCACTGCCACAGTTCTATTACACCCTCATGCTCATTCATGAGTTTAGTTTATAGGCAGCATCCATGTGGCATCTCCTGTACACCCCTCAGACTGGACACATTGATGGACACCCTGTGAGCATCACCCAGCCACAAGACTTCTGAATGCTTGGGCAGCTCAGTGCTTCCCAAGAATGCTGCCTGAGCAGGACTTGGAGGATTTGCTACAAAATGGGAATGCTGTACATAGTGGTGGGCATCATCTGCACCCAGCACAACCTAGTGGGAATGTCAGTGTCCAGTCCAGCTGTGGCAAGGTGGGAGCTGCCCAGGAGGCTGGTAGGTGCTGGGGTGGGATGTGTCTCTGGGGCATCAGAGGGTGAGCCCTAACAGGCATGTGACATTTCTCAGCACCCACACTGTTTGTCAGGCAAGGAGCTGCTGCCAAGCTGGGTTAGTATTGCCTGCAACATGAACTCTTTTCCTGATGGCTGCTAGGAGAACATCAATTATTTTTTACTATGGAAAAAAAAAAAAGTTTTTTTTTTTTTTTTTCTCTGTGTGTGCATGTGTTTGTGGGGGCACTTTAGAGAATTTCTGTCTCTGTTGGTAGATATCATCCCTGTTTTTCTTCCCAGTGATGTGAGAGTGCACATATTTGTGGTCCCTTTTTGTCTTGTTGGCTTCAGTATTTCCAAATAAATGGAAGTGATTGCTTCAGTTGTGGCTGAATTCTTTGTGCAGAAAGACGCTTAAACTTGTACTCAGCTTTAAACTTGGGAGTTATCAGTTTGACTGTGGGTCAGCCCCACAGATTCTGGATGTGCACCCATGCCATCACTTTTCGTGGTGTTGCGTAACCTCTTCATAAATTTCTCTTATATATATATCGATGTCTAGGTCAGGATCTGTATCTTTTCAGTAAGCCATTCCAGAAGATGCAGTATTATATACAAATAGATAAATCAATAAGTACACACACACATATATAAAACCAAAGTGTGCAGATGTAATTTGCTAGAGAATCCTGACTGTAAAAAGTCTTGCAGTAACCTATGTGTAACTAAATATGAAGTATTGGTATGTCCCAAGACATATTCTGTGTCATTATTTCCATATCCATGTCATTGCTTCTAATTGTCATGCAATACTCTTAACCGTGCTTCATGTTTTTCTACCAGGGATGGAAATGCATCCTCTTTGACCATCACTATGTGGCTCGTGTGAGGGACAGTCTCCATGACATTGCTAAGGATTTTGGTTCAGGTAATGCATCTCTGCAATAGTCCCATTGCCTCTGATTTGACCTTAAATCTTAAATTTTGTGATTGTGGTGTAAGAATTTTACATACCGTGATGTCAAGCTTTGCCTTCCAACACATTAAGCAGCCCCCACCAGAGACATCACCTGTGCCCAGGGACTCTTCTTTTGGGGGAGATTTTTATTAAAAGGGGCCCAAGCAGCACATGCACGTACAAACAGATACTGTGGGTGTGTAAGACATGGGAAGAAGTGTGCGTGGGGAGCATTTTGCTTTTGTGAAGGCTCAGATTAGCAAGGCTGCCTTTGCGTCATCCCACCCTTATCCCAGGGCTATTCATCTTACCCAGGGCTGCTCCTGGGCACAAGGGAGAATCCTGGGATGTAGTACATCCTGTCAGAATTTTTCTGATCTACACAGGAAAAAAAATCTGACCTCCTATTTAGAAGTTTTTTCTGCAGATCCACCTTGGTAATTTTCCTCTTGTTTTATTTAACACGTCAAATTGAGACTAAGGTATTCACTCTCCTGGTTTTTAACAGTTACTGATTTTACCACATTTGGTTTGGCAGTTAAAAAAAATCAACAGAAGGATTACATTTCAATGGCACAACACCATAATCCTCAGGCAAATGATTTGTCCAAGCTTAATATGAAGTACTTAGGATGTATTGTTTGATGTAAACACTAGTTCTAATAAAATGGTGCCTGAGGTACAGTTCTTCAACTTGTAATACCCTATTTGCGTTGGCCTGTACACATTGGATTTGAAACCATTATAATAAAATATATCCTCTTCAGTCTGATAAAAAATAAAAAATAATAATAAAAAAAATCACAGTGTAGGGCCTCCTCTCCAAGGGAGGACACAGAGCATAGCCAGGAGTCTCCTTTGCACAAGGCAGGCCATGTTAGGGTCAGCTAGGATTGTGCCCCATCATCCACAACGTATTTCTAGGGCAAAAATCAGCTCTGTCCAATGGATTTTTCCCTTGCATGATGCATGCAGGGCAATCCCCACAACACTCAGCAGGCAGAAGGTTGCAGCAGGCATGTGCTTGGGTAGAGCAGTGGGGCTGAAGGGAAGCAGGTTCCCTCATCCCCATGCTGTGTCCCACATTTCCTGCCCCATCATGGTAAGCAGGGCAGGGAGTGTGTTTGGTGTGTCAAGATGTCACATTCACCTTACCACCTCATTAGTACACGAGTGACAGAAAGTCACCTCCAGCCACCTCCCCTGCTGCTTGCACTACTGGGTTCCTCTGAAAGGTTTTCACAGAAATAACAAAAAACGTGCTGTTCTGGCAGGGTTGCAGCAGTGCAGCTCACTGATGACTGAATGCGTTTTGGGACTAAATACCTACATTTTGGATGAGTTTCCTCATTCTTGCTGAGCTATGACTTGCTCAAAGTAATGTTGTCTTTATATCTGTCTTTAATGCTGTCTTGTAAATCCTTTTAAAAAATGAGGCACAAGTGATGAGGACAGAGACATCTCTTTTGACACAAAGGTTTTGGTTTTGACGGGAGAGGAAGGGTACCCTACATCTTGTTCAGTAACATTTCTGTTTTCTCCAAGGAAAATCAGAAACATCAATTGTGTAATGAGGAAACATTCAGCTTTCTTGCTCAATGCCCCTGAGTTAGCTTGTGGGACAAGCTAATGAAACTGGAGCATGATCAGATATTCCAATTTCCAGGGCTCACTGTCTGTTGTCACATGCATCAGACCATGTGGGACTGAATAAGTCAGCCCAAACTTTGTAGGGAGCATAGCAGAAAATGCCACCCAAAGCTACAGGGGCTGACTGGTCCTAACAGTCTGTGTGGGTTGAGACAGGTAAAAAGGAAAAGGAAAAGGAAAAAGCTAATTCCCCACACTGGCTCTAGAAGATGAACAGGCTTCTGTTGGGGAGGAGCTGAGGAACAACAAATGCAAATAGCACCCAGCCTTCTTCCCCTTTCTGGAGTTTTGTTTCACAACCAGCTTTCCTGTGAAAACAGAAAAATGTGGGCATCAAAACACAGGAAACAACAACACCGGAAGATGAGTTTCTGCTCTTTCCTCAGAAGATACCACTCCCTTCAGGACCTGTCCCTAACTCTGCGTTAGTTCTCAGCTTTGCCTGTGACAGCTGTGGAGAAAGCCTTTTTGGGGATCCCTTTTTCAAAGATGTGGTGTGTCCATTTAATTGTTGGTTGAGGGAGAAGATAGGCAGAGTGGTTGGGGAAGGTGACCAGGTGTCAGGATTTCCTAAGCAGTGTGGAGATGCCCTCTCTCAGCTCCAGCAAGATGAATTGAAACACCATTGCTGCTGTTCATGGCCATGCACTGTGGAGGAACAGAGGCTTGGACAGTGCCAAAACCACCCTGTGGAAAACCACCAGGGTTAGCTCCAAAGGTTTGCCTAGGTAGTATAGGGAGCCCTGTGTGCTGGTGGCCATGCCCCTGCCACCACCGCTACCACCTCTTGCTCCAGCGGCCATGTGCCCACAGCTGGAGGTCCTGCTCCCGAGCCATGACCCAGGTTTGTGGGTTGCAACCTTTCTGTGCATGTTCTCAGGCGTTTTTAAAACAAGCACTGCAATGTTTAGTCCCAGACCTTGCAGGGAATTATGCATGGAGGCTGATCAGATAAAAACTGTGCCTTCCACTCCAGGAGCAGGGGCTGAAATTACACCCTGTAATTATAATGTAGTTAACCTGTGACTGTGCTTGGTATTTTTTTTTCCTTCAAGCCAATTATTACTAAAACTGTAAACTCAGTATGACTGAGTTGTTTATCACTGCCCTGAGAGGAAATCATCATTTGGCTTCACACTCCTCAGGAGTCAGGTACTTCTTACCTTACATTTACACTGCTGTTAAGATAATGTTAGCATTAATACCGCTATTTTTCCTGTATTAATGCAACATTGTTGGTATTAATAATATTTAATTCAACTCCTCAGTTCCTTAGGAGGAATCAAAGCCCAGAGTTATTATTAAGTGTGCAACTGGGTAATAAGCAGCTTGTCCCAGCAAAATTACAGCCTTTATGGCAAGGTGGCAATAGGCTGTGGAAGCCTTGCCTGCTTGCTGAAGCTTAGCAGCAGCTAGCATTGCAGGGGAAAAATAGTATTTGGTCCTATGGATGGAAGAGTTGGGCCTGATTCCTCCAATAATTCACTTGGACTACTTTTTTATTCTGCTCTTTGAGAGTTCATTTTACCTGCATCAGTATAAACCCTGTTCTGGACCTGAGGGGTTTCTCTAGAACACTCTTCTGTCTGGCTTTGGAATGAGAGCAGATTACTGGGGGTGCTCTAAATTCTCAAGGGAAGAGACCTGCACATCTTCAGGTGGCCCACACTGGGAGACTTTGCTTTACAATTCAGAAACCTTACACTGCACTTTAGCCCTCTGATCACCTGAGAAAGTCAGTCCTCTCTTTTCTCCCTCCACACATTTTTTTTTAAACTCCTTGGTCTGCAGAGAAAGGGGTCTGCTGTTTGTTTATTATAGAAATGACACAAGCTTAGGAAAACATTAGCTTATGCTAATACATATTTTTCAGCCTTTCTAAAAGTAACATTTTATTCCCCAAACCCTCCATGTGAAATCTCCTGTAATCTGTCAGAGATACCCCTTCCCTTACGCCACCAGATATGTAAACACATTTTTCTCTTCCAAGCTGCTCAAAACCCATCTATTTTGCTTTTGGTAGCTACATGCTTCCCTGTGCCTCCTCATACAGAAACCAGATCTGGCTCCACTGCCATTTTTTGCTCCAAAATACCCGGGCTGAGCACAGCACTCTGTACAGGGCTTATTAATAAAGTGCTCCTCTCCTGCCAGTGTGCTGACTCCTTGCAGACCCAGCAGTGGGCAGAATGTGATCAAGGAAGATGACACCGATAGATGCATCTCCCCAGAAAGCCTCCACATAATTAACAACATCTCAGTCCATAGCCTCAAGTTGGCATGCACTTGAGAAACAGTTTGGGTCTATCGCTTTTCACTCTTGACATGGATCAAACTGGCCGTAACGGGGCTCACTTTGAGTTTTATCGACTTCATCAATGCTAAGAAAGGATTTTTTATTTTTTTTAAAGCATTACTTTTTTTTTTTTTTTTTTAAATGTGCGGAGAAAGAGCATTCTGCCTTGACATCCGCAGTCAAATCTCCCCACCTCTTTGTCTACAAAATAGCTCGTCCGTGCCCAAACTCCCGGCCGCAGGGCAATTAGGGGGCGTCCCGCTGTGCCCCGGCCGGCGAGCTGCTGCTCCCACGGGCGGCCCCCTTGCAGCCCGAGGGTCCCCCACGCGTGGGCTGGGGACCCCACGCCCTGAGGGGAGCGGAGCATCCTCTGCCGGCAGCCGGCTGGGGCGGCCGGGGACTGAATTTGATGTATGAGCTTTGGCTCGCCGTTGTGAGTCAGCCCCGAACTAGCCGCAGGCGAAAGGAAAAAAAAAATCTTTTGTGATTAATTAGAAAAACTGGACAATTATGAATTGACTGCGCTCAGGCAGCGTGCGGCGATATAAATAGTAATGAAGGCGGCTAGATGTGATGGACGCGCCGTGTTTGTGTGAGCTCGCAGGGAAAAGGATCCGATGAAGCTGGTGTCGCCTTAAATCACGCAATTCCTGCTCTCTGACTCTTTGTTCGCTCCGTCCCCGCGATTAGATTTGAAACTTTACAACCTAATTTTGGTTGTATTGTCTAAACGCCGGGTTGTGCTTTTGCTGTCTGCCCACAACGTATGCTTCTTTTCAACGAGCATCTCAAATTATTATGGTATGACGACTGAATAAGTCCAGCGGTGCTGTAAGTGGTGCGCAGTCATCGTTGCTCCTTTGTGTTTGTCAACAGCCTTTGCACAGGGGCTGACAGGCTCCGCGCACAGGGAGCTGAGGGTTATTTGAATTACCCAGCTTCTTCCCAGTTTGTAGAGCGGGGGAGGGGGAAATAACAACAAACAACAACAACAATAATAATAATAATGACAATAATAATAATAATATCTGTAGGCAGCTCTCTAACGCACAATGGATAATTGCATTCACCGCGTTCTACATCACTCTTCATTTGGCCGCCGCCTAATTTAAAAAAAAAAATATATATATATATATATAAAATGTATGTATATTTATATATATATCGGGGATGAGATCGCGTCATTGCTCGCTTTTGCCCCCGGTTTCGGGGGAGCGGCGCACTTCGTAGGAACACACACGGCTTCTTCGTGTCGTGCGGGAAAAACCCACGCGGTTCATCCAGGGGCATCATCTGCCCCTCCCCCTCTCCCTCCGTCTGTCCGTCCGTCTGTCCGTGCTTGCCCTCGCAGCCCCAAAGCAGGGAGCGGTTTCCCGTGCTCATCTCTATACCGGTGCGGAGCCGTGCACGCAGGGGCACCGCTGGAGCCTCCTGCCGCGTTTATTTGCTAAAATGATCAGGGGTTACACATGCACACAACTTTTTTTTTTTTTTTTTTTTTTTCCCCCCCACCTTTGCAGCTTCGATTTTTGCCCTTTAGGTTTTGTTTTCACGGGGAAGAGTTTAACACCAACATTTCATGCTTGCAAACGTAATCGGGGTAAGGCAGTGCGTGGGCTTTTTGCTTCACGGCCCTGCCAAAAGTACGTGGGCACCCACGGGTGCTTTGCTGAAGAGGGCTCCTGGAGCCGAAATTACTTCTTGCCTCCTCCAACTGAAGAAATGGGGTTGGAGAGGTACACTCGGTCTTTGATTATCACAGCAATTCGCCAACCAAAAATGCAACACCGTAACATGAAGGCATGCCTCTTCCACAGTTTGTTGCACTTTTACTGCCTCTGACTCAAAGAGCAAACATATGATTGGGCAGGTTTGAGAGATAAGACAATAATAAACGTTTCTTCAGGACTACTAATGATCTTTCAGTAGATACTGTTGACAGAAGATGCAGATAACATCATGCAAAACAGGGTAAATGGCTCCTGATGGCATTAACTGTTCTCAGGTCCTATGCGGCGTTTTGGGGAAGGGGTGGGGTTTTTTACACTTTGGACCCTGCCTGAATTAACAGAGCGCTGATTAAAGGCTTTGAGTACAACTGCAAACTACTGCAAATAATAGGAAAGCAACTGGGGGCATTTGCTGTCAAGTGTCCCACATAGATGTAGAGATGTGCAGAGTGACACTACTGGAGACTGTATTTTTTTGCTGATACATTATCCCTAACATTAAATTTAATGAAACTCTGTATTGGTACATACCACTAGTATAATGTTCTAGTCTCACAAGGTGTTAAATGACACATCTTTGAAAATTTACAGAATCAGTCTAAATTTTGACTGAAGCCATCAGGCCATATTCATTTTGAATTCCATCTGGAAATGTAGGGGAACAAGGACAATATCAACCCCATTATCCTGCATCTCTACCAACTCGCCTAAAAGCAAACGTGGGTCTTTATCTTGCAGATCCTCCATGCACAAAATTTCCATTACAGTCGTGATATCTGACTTAGCAATTGATTTTCTCATTATTGTTCCCATGTCAATAACTCCCCATTCCAAGCCAGAGTGTATCTGCATTGCAACTAGGAGCCTGACCTCAGCACAACTGCTGCATGCTAGTTTTTTATCTGGTGATCTGGAGCATCTCTAAAATGCTAAGGCATGGCAGCAAGGGCTCCAACCTCCCAGCCATGTGCTGTGCATTTGCTGGGTTTGGAAGACCTCTGTAAAACACACAAAAGTGTGTTTTTATTTCTCTTTGCAAATTGTGTCCAGATTGCAGCATGGACAACCCCATGCACTTTGCTTTGCCATATTATGTCAGGTTCCTGGTGTGGTCCCTTGCCTGGACACCCCAAAACCTCCCTTTAACCCCAGAGATGCTCTCTGGCTGCCCCTCCTCCAGGATGTTGGGCTAACTGTGTCCCCATCTGCTCTTTATTCCCTGAGCAAGTCAATCTGTCAGAAATCTCTAGGTAGGTCATCAAAGTGATTTGCACTGCACTTGGTGCATTTTGGGGTGTAGCCAAGCAAATCTCACTTCAACCTGTGTCTTATACCCATGATATGGTTGACACTAACAGCACCATTCCTGGACTGTACCAGGGGTGCTCAAGCTTAGTGGTGGGTCAGATCCAAACGGCTGCAGTGATGTTTCCTTCTCAGGGTCCTACTCCAATAAACAAACAAACAAAAAAAACCCCACCAAAACAAAAACACATTTTGCTTTCCATTATATTATGTATCATGTTATAAGGTAGTCTTTTAAGGTAATACTGATTTAAACCTTTTTTTTTTTTTTTTTTTTTTTTTTTTTTTTCTGGGTACTTTTTCTGCCATTAATGATAGCTGATTGTTGTTGCTGTTCCTTTTACCTAGGACATAATTTTGTTTCCAGGCCTTGAATGATTGCAGTACAACGTCTGTCACCTAAGGTGATGCCTTTCACCAGGATTTGGAGGTTGCCTCTCTTTGCATCTTTGACAGGGAGGAGCTCTAATGATTTTGTGCCCTGAGCTCCTTCACTGAGCAAGGGAGAGGAGGATTATGTCCTGACCACAAGGCAGGGGTCAGTGTCTGTTCACTCCAGTCACTGCTGTTAAACCACACCTCTGAAAAGAGAGACAGAAAGAAAAACAGAATGCAAACAGAATGAAATAACAGAATCCTCTACCTGCTGCCCCCAAATATATGTTCATATGGTGGCAGGGGTGGGGAGAAGACCAGAAGCCCCTCAATGCTGAGAGTCTGTTTGGCATCACAGGGCTTGGGTTGCTGACCACTTGCTGGGCATCTCTGTGACTTTCTCATTCCATGCTCTGCTCCTCATCTCCAGCATCTGTTCAGCAGCACTGGACATCAGTGTTGCTTTCACTTTGTTGTTGTTGCAAGGTGGGCTTTTGTCACTTCTGCTGGCACAGGAGCCATGGCAACTTCTTTTGGGTGTCATCAAGGTACAGCCGGTAGCTCCCGGTCTTCCTACAGGCCTTCCTGTTGGCCAGGCTTCTCACATTTGACTTTGGCACAGCCACAACAGTACTAGGTATGTCATGTTCCCAAATACTTACTGAAATCTCCCATTTAGATAGTAGCTATTAGGCAATTTTGGATGTTGCTCTTGTCCTGGCATGACCTCCTGTAACTATCCTTAAGATTAATTGTATTTGCTCAAGGAGTTGGCAGAGTTGTGTTTTGCCTTCTGCTTACTTGCCCCAAACTGGTGAACTTAATAAAGTGTTGTGAGGTGTGTTGTGATATTCCAATGATGACAAATATCAACCTTTTTCATCTACCAAGACTTTTTGTTATCTAGTTCATCATCTACCATCTGCCAGCCTGTTTGACATTGCACAGTGTAGACTTGGCACATTACTCCTCACTGATATATTAAAGGGAATTGGTCAGAGGAACCACTTACAGCCTATGCTAGCTGTTTATGACTTAACTGGAAATGCATGTGATGCAAACTAGGATTTATAATTTGTTAACCTGCTGCTGTGTGCTGTGCTGTTCAACACCTTATCAAAATGCCCAGAACTAGAACTAGAAGAAGACAGCAAATAAGAGGCAGGTCATTCAGTGACATTTCTGTTTTCCCTCAAATAGGTATTCATCAGTCACATACCAAAAATTTTCAGGAATTTCATGTTGTTTAAGTGATTCTGTAGTATGTTGCCTCCTCCATTTATTACGGCATCACTTGGTTATCTTATCTCTGGTGAGTGCACTGCTATCTACAAAGGAACGTCTCCTGCTCTGCTTTTATGCCTCAGCTGAACGCTGAAGGCTGTGACTAAGATTTCTGACTGCTTAGAATGACATGATAGTGCCTTCATCTCCTGTTAGCCAAGGGAAGATTTTTATCTGGAAGTACCTAAACCTTGTCTATTGGCTGTTCATCTGGAGCCATGCTTTCAAAATCCTGTCAGGTTGGGTCAAGTTCTGGGTTTGCCCCAGCACAGATGCCAGTTGACTTTGGTTCAAATAGGACATGAGGAAATGTAGGGCTAACATTTACTTCACATCAGCCTTTTGAAATTCTTTGCTCCCTTTAAATTGAGTATGAGCTCATTTTGAAGTTTTCTGGTCAGATTTGTGCAGTTTGGGTACAATTTGATAAATGGTGTCCTTAATATGATTTCCAGTGTTTTATGGACTTACTCATTTTTACCGTGGTTTATTTCTGCCTATATTCATAGACTCAAGAGATTTGTCATATATTTTTTTTCCCTTTCCAATTTTCAATTAGAGTCTATTGTGTTTCAGGCTATGACTTGCTGAAAACAGCCTCCAAAACCAGGTGAGGTTGTACCAGGTTCTTCTGTTACTCTCAAGATTTTTCATTAGGAATGTTTCTCTGACTCTTTTGCTTAATTCCCAGAAGCTTTTTTTCTTGTCAGACATGCTAGTGGCACTCTGAATTATGCCAAAGACACTCTGAATAGAGCACTTAACTGAAGCCAATTAGAGGATGAATTTGCTTAGGTATGTTAAGTTGCCTGTGAAGGTATGGGAGACTGTCTTGATTTGGTATCTTTCCACTAAATAATCTTCAATTTACTTGTATTTTGCCAAGCTACTTTTCTTCTCAGTATGTGCTCTGTAAGTTTACGGCTGAATTTAGCTTTTCCTTCTCTTATGTTTAGAGTTCCATACTCACGCTCATTCCTCTTTCTACACAGCGTGACTATTTCTGACCTCAAGTCAGAAGATCATCTGAAATTGTGTCAGCTTATCTGAAACCTTCAAGACAAGAAACATTGCTGAGAATCTTTTTTTGTTGCCTGTACAGATTGTTTGCTATGTAGACTAGAAAAATTGAGACCTATTCTCTAGATATTACTCTAGTGCAAATAACCACAATTAACAGTTTGCCCATCTCCAAAGGAAGCCACCTGCCCACATACCATACCTACCAATAAAGGAAGGAAAGAAGCAATGGCATGTTTTTCCCATAGCAAATTGGATTGGCTAAAGACAATTGCTTGCATCCAGTAGAGGAAGTACTCCTATTTAGTGCAGATTGGCCATGTTTTCCTCTATTGTCTTTACCTCTTTCTCTGGCTGACATTGGTAATCAAGTCATCCAGAATTCTTGCCATTGACTCCAGTCAGAGAGGGAAGTGGAGCCCTGATGTTTGCAATGGAAAATAATGGGACTTGCTTGATACCCAACAGTGTTGAAAATGCTGTTCCATAATGGTCAAGGTGTGGTGTTGAGCCTCAGCATTAGGGACAATAAAATGAAGAGCACTGAGGAGCAATGTGCTGGAAGTTAGAGATGCTGCATGGCCTTGGTTATGTTATGCCTTCAGACCAGTGTGTTAATAGATATAACTCCAGAAAACTGCCTTTCTAAATTTGGTGATTGTTCCTATAATACTCACAGGTGGCATCAAGAACATGATTTGAGAATGCCTTCACAACACAAAGGGCAATTGAACAGAGGCTCTGAGAGGAACAGAGTCCCTCCCAGAGAGAGGTGGTCACTCCAGCTGAGGTACAGCTGGTGTAATTCTTGCCTCCACCAAGAACAGCATGAAGGTAAGAAGGAAAATAATATATTCTTTCCTGCCTTCTGTGTATCTATGAAGAAGCATCCAAAACCCACACTGCAAAACACTGAAGAGAAAAAAAAAAAGAAAAAAGTCCAACGCAGTCATGTACAATGACTGAATTGGAAAAAGGATGCTCCTCCCCCAGCCCTGTGTCTGTTCTTCCCACATCACCTTTGCTATAGCCTCCAGGAGAAAGGAGTGTCATGGTTGAGAGATTGTTAATATTTCTCCCATTTAGAAGACATGTTTATGAATTAGGGCACTTATTCTGGGCCTTGAAGAGGCTGATTTTTCTCTCTGCTCTGCCCCAGGCTCCTCATGTGCCTCTGAGTCAGTGACTTTGACATTTTTGGCAAGGAGGACATGCCTAACTTACACTACTTGTGAAATTTATGTTCTCTAACACCTCACTGAGCTGCCACCTGACTTGGAGACATCAGAAGCCTTAAAGCACTCAAGGATGTATTTGGTGTAGCTGCTGCAAGTCAGACGCCTCAGTTCCTGGTAGCACACTGCAGGAGCACAGGGCTAACAGCAACCACTGGTTACTGAAGGGCTGCACAACTCACTTCAGGCTGCTGCAGCTGTGTGACCAGCAATATCTGCAGAGAGAGCTGAGCAATCCTAAGTGAGCTTGCTGCACAGGAAAACCTTAGATTTTGGTTGTTATGGCCCATATTCACCACAAAGTCAACTTATGTACGCCCCTCCAATGTGTACACTGGGGGAACAATTCAAATCCCTGTAGCTCAGTGTGCTGTTGTCAAGGATGATCATTAGTGGTTGTTTAGGGGTAGAGTATAGGAAATGAGACAAACGTGGAGTGAGCCTTCACCTGCTCTTCTCTCCCTCAACCTCTGCCTGCTCTTGAAGGTGTTGGATGGACACTGCAGGGTGTTGGGGCTGTATCTCGCAGTGTGGTGGCCACAGAGTCTTTCTGCCAGCTGGTCTGACCGTGCGTGTAGCTGGGCTGGAAGGGCCTGAAGTGCTTTGAACTTGTCTTGCATCTGTGGAAAGTCCTGAAACTCTTCACCATTGTGGTGCCTAATGTTGTTTGTGGGTCTCACCAGCAACTCTCCGTGACTTGTTCTCACTCTGCAAAATGAGCTCATGGTACTTCCCTATGCTGGCATAAGTGTCATGAAAACAAACAAAAGATTGCAAAATGCAAGTATTAGAGCAATGGAAAGTCTTTAAATATTCCAAAGAGATGGCTTGAGTGGCATGTATACTCTGTTACGTCATGCAGTATTTTCCCTGGAAAAAATGGAGGACTCAAGCCATTGTTTATAAGTTGGCAGTCTGATTACTTGCTTGTGTAGTGATGTTGAATCCAGAAATTACACCACAAGTGAACCTGGCCTGATATTCTTTAACAAATTTGTTAATGAAGTCTGAAAGCCTGACTGTATTTTAGGATGTTCAGTTATTAATCAGAAGAATTAAACTTACAGCTGTGTCACCCCTGTGAAAAGAATACAGAAAAGTAGATCTAAAAGAAACCATAAAGAACACAAAAATAAATTTTTTAGGGGTAATGTGATGCTTGCTAACAGTCGGTTCCTGGGAGAAGTTGCCTGTTTTCTTGACAGCTAATTTCTTATTGTTTATCAGTTTAACTAAACCAAGTTAAATAACCTCTGGTTTTGGATGATACTAATGAAAGACATCAAGAAAAGTACATGTATATCTTTATATATATATATATATATATATATATATATATATATATATATATATATATATATTATTACTTAATTTGTTCCTTACATTATTTCACAGAAATATTACAGCTTCATGAGTTCCACCTCCCCCTGTTGAGGTTGTTTTGCCAAGGAGCAGCCTCCAGCCTGATGAGGTCATGACTGCACTGGCTCCTTCCACACCTGGTGCTCAAGTGCCATCAGCTTCAGTGGGAACAGGGGGCTTCTGGTGCCCCTAAGGAGCTGTTCCCAAAAGGCTGAAAAATGCAGAAAGTAAGAAATAGATGATGCAGAGGATGTTGTTGTTCGGATGTTCACCATCCAGGTGTAGATGCTGATGCTGTAACTTATCCCGCTGAAATCTCTTTGAACTATGGCAGATTTCTAAAGCAACGGTAATGCGTGCTTGCCTCTGGTAAAATAGGAGAGGCCAACATGTAGGCTTTTACTGCCTCAATATCCCAAGGAATTTCTAACGAGTCAGAGTTAACTCCAGTGTTTAAAAGTAAAATATGGTTATGGCTCTCAAATGCAAGCTACATTTAACAACCATATATTGATTTTTCCCCCTTGTAATTTTATTTCCGTGAACATTTCTGTTTTCTTAATTAGTAGCCTTTTAAAGAGAGATTTAACATTTTCATTATCAGAGGGTAACTTATGAAACGGCTGTATGGAGAGAGGGAAAGATAGAGAGGGTGGGACAAAAAAAAAAAGAGCATTGGTGAAAGACTTTCTATCTACTTAAAGGGGAAGCGTGCACACACATGCGCGCACATGCATGCACACAAGCTAACCCTGACTTTACAATTAAGACAAAATAGCAGTGGCAAAGCTGGTGACAAAACTCAGCAATTTCCAATTGCACAGTCACTCTGTAACGGGAAGAACTGTTTACCCCATGTTCCTTATTAAATTGAAGTATTTTATTTAATGAGCATGACTCATGCAAGGTGTTCCCATAAATCATCAGCTGGTTTACAAACTCAATAACTAGGCTTCCTGCTATAACTAGGCTGTGCACACCTTAAATTATTAACACGCCAGGGCCTTAAGGCAGATCTTTGATGATGATGATATAAACACTGTGAGGACAAGGTGCTCTCTCAGCAAAAGATTATTGACTCTAATTACCATTTACCACAGGAAAAAGAAAAGAAAAGACAATAAAATATGAGGGAGAATTTAAATCTCAGATTTAATTTTATGAGGAGTTTTAAACCCCAAACTTTTTGTTGTTGTTGTTGTTGTTTTTGCTGCTGCTCTTTTCAGCTGCTGCTGTTGCATGATACTCTGTAGTTGGCTGATCTTGAAAGCATGACGGTTGTTAAGAAGAAAAGAAACAAAAAAAAAATAAAGCATGAGAGAATGTTCAGTTGATGTTACGTACATTCTTTGAAAAGGATGGAAAAAGGCCAGAGGGAACAGAAAATGATAATACATTGGAAAGAATCCCAGCCTTAATTGTTTTCATGTATGTAATGTAATAAAAAGGTTAAAGCACTAATATGCCTGACTACAGTCATTTAGTTTGTAAACCAGAACTGCAGGTCAGTCTTTAAAAAAAGAATAGTATCCTCTTATTATATGCTTCGATTTTACTGAACCCTCATTATAAGAACACTTGAAGTAATGGTCTGGGGCTGAAATACAGTTATAGGAGAGCTTTACTTTGAATTCTGGCCAGGTGAAATGGCAGGGACAGTCCCACGTACAATTTATACTTTAGTTTGGTGAGTGCAAATTTCATTAGAGAGTGGCATGGTGAGGCAGCAGAAGCTGGATTCAGTGTAGTCACATCCAAACAGATGAAAATAAACCTTAGATTTCACTGCAAGAGGAAATGGCTTTTGTTTTAAAGGCATTTACAATGTTGTTCTTTTCTCAACCTCATTTTTGAATGTGTGTTTTTATTAATGTAAACAGCAACTTCGTACATTTTTAATGATACTTCCACGCCATCGGATCCCCAAGGTACTTGGCAGATGGTACAACAAGGGCTCGCTTTCTGCCTGCTGCTGAAATAAATCATTTGGGATTGGAAAAAGGCTATCCTCTTGCCTTATAATAACAGGAGCATGTCTGTAACTTGTGTAATCAGGAAGACTTCTCTCCTTCCCAACATTGGTGCACCCAAATCCTCCTGTTTCCTAATTTTTGTTTTACCTGTCAGTCATTTGCAGGTGGAAACAACAGCGCCCCTAAATTCACTCCTAATTTGTCACTGCTATGCAGCTACCAATGGACTTTGTGTGCACTGATTCTGCAGCTTATACATGCAAAGGAAACTGAGGCCAAACTCAGCACAAAAATGGAGGCAATGTATTACTATTTCTCTTCAAAAAGTGTTGGAGGTCAGACTTTATATTTCTCTTATAAACCAGCACCTCCTCCAGTGAGTCACAGCTGGAGTCCGGGTTCAATATTAAGCATCAGGGATATGCACTGCATAGTGAGCCACTAATGCCGTGTTCTGCTTTATTTAAGCTTTCCTTGGAGGTCCTCTATCCAAGCTCTGATCAGTCCCACTTCTACTTAGCATGTGATATATAACATAATCGCAGCCAATGGTTGTAAGCTACAGGCACTCACTGGGTATTCTAGTGTGGAAAGGTTTTAAGTACTGGTGCTGCTTCCATCTCCCTAGCAAGAGATGTTGGTGCTTTCACATTCTCTGAGGTTTATTGTCCCAACAATGAATGGGAGACTTACATGAGTAACTCGTGTTAATATTACTGGAAGCTAGGAAACCTTTACAATATGCATTGTGTATGAAACATATATAATGTAAAAAACGGAATGACCATGAACATGTGAGAGAGATGAAGAGAAAAGAAAGATAAATAAGTGTTCACAGATAATAAAGTAAAAAAAAAAAAAAAAGATAAAATAAAAAAATAAAATAAAAAAATAAAAAGATTTTCCAGACCCGCGGGAACGGGGTTAAGCTGAGGCAGGGGAAATTTAGGCTTGACATCAGGAGGGGGTTCTTCACAGAGAGGGTGGTTGCACACTGGAACAAGCTCCCCAGGGAAGTGGTCACTGCACCGAGCCTGTCTGAATTTAAGAAGAGATTGGACTGTGCACTTAGTCACATGGTCTGAACTTTTGGGTAGACCTGTGCGGTGTCAAGAGTTGGACTTGATGATCCTTAAGGGTCCCTTCCAACTCAGGATATTCTATGATTCTATGATTCTATGATAATTTATTTTTCCCTACAACTTCACTAACAAGGGATAGGGTTAACTTTAACTATACAAGTCAGAAAATTCGGAGTTTCCATAGAAACCTGAACTCTCTTTCCCTTTGTACATGCATTTCTAATTTATCTTTATTTGCTCACAGAACATAAATACAGTTTTACAGAATGAGCACTCTCTAGCAATAGAAGTGAATGCTCTCCCATTGTGTTGTATTGTGAGTGTGCTGTGTGACAAGGCTCATCTCAGCAGAGCACCTATGAATCTAAACTGCAATGATAGAGGAGGGACTCCATCATGCCCTTGTACTTATGGCGATGTGTGGTTTACCTCACCTTGTGTCACATTGCCCACTAACAGCCTCTTGAGAGAGTCACAAAGTGACGAGAACTTGGGAGCTTTGTCAATCAGGGACGAGGATTAACTGACTAATTACTGCCTGGGAGGTACAGAAAACAGAGCCTGCTGCTGGTGGAGGTGTAAGTTGTTGTGAACAGAGATGCAGGCCTACTGAAAGCACAGAGAGTGAAGGGCAGCAAATTATTATTATTATTACTATTACTATTACTATTACTATTACTATTACTATTACTATTACTATTACTATTACTATTACTATTATTATTATTATTATTATTATTATTATTATTATGAATAATTGAATGCAAGATGGACTCCAGGCATATTCTGGGCCCTTTGTGTTGGTGGTTACTTCATGCAAAGGAAGGCTGTGAGGAGAAATGCCCATCAGTGTCACAGCCACACAGCAAAACATCTTGCAAAGCCCTGCAGAGACAGCCACCAAGCTCATTTCTGAGCCTCACCATCACTGCTGCCCTGTCTCCTTCCTGCTGCTGAAGCTACCTCTTGCATTTTTCCCAGGCTTTGTGTTCCCAGCTGGCTCCACATCAGCTTAGATTTGGGTGGGAGAAACACGATGCCTGTTTTCTCATGTCCTCTCTCAGAACATAATCTCCTTGCCACGTCCTGCCCCGTTCAAGCCTCTCCACACTAACATGTATCTGTCAGCTCTCCCCCAAGCCTGAGAATATTACTGGTTAGAGATGCAGCAACACTTTCAGAAGGAAAGCTGTGAATAGACTCAAATCAACAAATACAAATAACTGAATGGTTGCATCCTGTCTCCTTTCTTCCCATTGAAAGAAGTGTTGGAACTGTAATACTGCCTGTTTCTCAGAAGGCTGTCTGCAGGTAGCCACCAGAATGGAGGCCTGACATTCTCTGGGACATCCTCTGCCTCAAAGGTGTGATTGCAAGGCTTCACTTTCTGCATCACTCAGTTGTGAGCTGATGGGTTTGTTTTGGGTGAGATGAAAGTCTGAGACAGAGAGCGAAATAATTTCAAATGTAAGTAACAGTCCTGAGCTGTTGTGGCATGACAGGCCAGGCTTCATCTCCATTTGGTCCATGTGTTTTGCAGAGTGGCTTGATTGTAGTAAATGGACACCCCAATTTACTGTGCAGTTGCTTCTGTGCCAGCCAAATCATAAATCTGATTTATGCCCTGTTTCAGTGACCGAAGACCCTTACCATGCAGTGGCTTGCATTATGGCATAACTAGAAATGGTTGCAGCAGCCATGACAGAGAGGGAAAACAGCACAAAGACAAGTGGTGCTGCAAATGAAATGACCCTACCAGGAAAAGCAGTTTAATGAGGGAAGTGATGGAGATGCATCTCTCACTTTTATTTTTGCATATGGGTGTGCTCCAGCATTGCTCTTTGTTATGTCATTGCTTTACAAATGATAACCAAGGTTTTTCTTGTGTTTTACTTTGTGTGTGTGTGTATGTGTGTGTGCTTTTTCTTCCCTGTGGTTGGTTGACTTTGTGAGTGTGTTGTTCAAAGCCACTGTAAGTTTTGCAACACTGGAAGACCTGGTAGGTACAGATAATCCAGCAGGGCACATGTGGCTGTCAGTTTAGCTACAGGACTGGTATCTCCTACTTTACCTAGAAAGATAGTACACACTCGCCACCACCTTAAGAATGGGAAGAGGGGTTCTGGAAGCAAGCACAGACACAGCTGCACATATAGCACAAAGCCATCACAACAAGTCATGCCAGGAAGAATTTCTCTTTTCTGGTGCAGGAAAATAAATAAATAAATAAATGAAATAGCACCTTTCCAGATAGAGGTCAACACTCCCAGCACAAGCAATGGGAAGCCTTGAACTTCCAAATGCATGTGCATTTCTGAAACTGAGAGCCACTGCATCTTAAGATGGTTGATTTTGCCTCCCAGCCTACACCTGGAGGAAGTGTTTTTAGGTTTGCATTCTAGCTCTTTCATTAAACGTGTGTAATAAACACTGTCATAACTTGTAATACAGGAACATACTAGAAAGTAACAATTTTAACTGCTTTTCTCACTTTTCCCACTCATTCATTTAAATATAGTAGTGGCTTTTAAACAAACAAAAAAATGGGGAGGAGAAGTATTAGGAGTTCTAGGCAATTTGTACAGCTTGCTTGTGTGTGTGAATGAGATGGAAATTTAAATCTCTACTACCAGTTTGTTGCTGCTCTGGGAGGAAGCAGCAACAACAAAAAAGTGCCTGTAAGTACTTGTTGAAATAATGGCCCCATCATACCAGATGTTGGCCAGATGAGCAGTCTTTTTCTATGTGTTCATATTTCCCTTGCTAATATTTGATTTCTGTGCAAAAATTAAAACTCACTTAGTGCCTGCCTACAAGCTGGCAAGCCTCCAGATTATTAGGATATTTTAACACATTTTAAACAAAAGGCTCAGAAACATTTGCTATGCCTTTTGTTAAAGGATGCTTAGGAGAACAACAACAACAAAACATCCAAAAGGCCTTCCCTTGCTGGAAGGTCCTGCTGAGGAGAAAGGCTATGTTATACTCGGATGTGTCATATAGAGCTGTGGATGTTGTCTCGTGGTCTGAGTAGGAGAGGCACACTGGATTAGGTGTTTAAGGCATCACTGAAGACTATCGACCTGCCACTAATCATCAAGTGCCTTTCAGTGAAGCAAGCCAAGTAGTAAACTAGTCATGATAACCTGACTTTTTAGCTCTTGCCAGAGAAACCTAATTCTTATGCAGTAACATAGAAAACGTTTTTATAATGAAGACTTCACAAGTCAAAATACCGCAGTTTTTGTGACTCTGGATATCCCAAGGGTAAAAACTGAATGAGTCATTAATTTCCTGAAAAAGCAATATATTCATGTAGATTTAAATATGTTCACAAGTCAGGCGTTTCCCTCTGTCATGACTCCCATTATGAAAAATTCAGAGTTCTTCTCTGACAGTGTCCTGGTTTCAGTTAGCACAGAATTAATTTTCTTCCTAGTAGCTGGTGGAATGCTGTGTTTTGGCTTGGGATGAGAAGAGTGCTGATAACACCCCGATGCTTTAATTGTTGCAGAGCAGTGCTTATACTAAGCCAAGGACATCTCAGCCTTTTGCTCTGTCCTGCCAGCGGGCAGGCTGGGGGTGCAGTAAGAGCTGGGAGGGGACAGACCCAGGACAGGTGACCCAAACTAGCCAAAGGGGTATTCCATACCATCTGACGTCATGCTAAACAATATATAGGGGTGGCTAGCCGGGGGGAGGGGGCCGGACTGCTCGGGGTTAGGCTGGGCATCGGTCAGCGAGTGGTGAGCAATTGCATTGTGCATCACTTGTTTGTACATATTATTATTATTTTCCCTATTATCACCATATTATTATTATTGTTATTATTGTTATTATTATTTTGTTATTATTATTTTCCTGTCTTATTAAACTGTCTTTATCTCAACTCACGGGCTTCACTTTCCATTTCTCTCCCCCGTCCCAGAGAGGGAGGGGGAAGGGTGAGCGAACGGCTGCGTGGTGTTTAGCTGCCGGCCGGGTTAAACCACGACAGTCTTTTTGGCGCCCAACGTGGGGCCCGAAAGGTTGAGATAACGGCAGATCTGACCAGAGTGTGTTAAACTAAAATTGGTGTAAGGATTAGACCTGCTTAATAGTCACTTGTCATAATGCTGATTGCTTTAATCTCAACTCTGCTGCGCCTGTTTTCCAAATTGAGTATTATAGTACATTATTTTCCGTATTTGCTCTCTGTCGTGTTGTTTATCCTCTCCGGGCCCTGGTTTCAGATCATTATGGTGCTGTGTGTTGTAGCAATGGCTTATGAGACGATGAAATACGTGGTCATGACTCTAACTTGTTATTTGTATTCAGTAACATCGTCGACTCTGTACTTTGGAAACTGTATCTTGGAAACTATTAGCAATTATACCTATTGTTTTTTTTCATTAGGGAGTCAATCTGTGGAGGGGAAAGGGGAGGATATTTTTCCTTACTTGCTTACTCTCCCTTTCTCCTTCACCCCCCCTGTATCCTCCTGGGTCACTCTGCCTTCCTCCTTCACCACTCTCTTATCCCCTGAGCTTGTCACAATAGCTCTCCAAGATATTGAATATTTCTGGAATACTCAGAGTACCATAGTCTTGTTGTTCTGCCTCATGAATGCACTTCAGATTCTGCTTATGGTTAAACAACTACTTGGGAAGCTCATCCGGATATCTGCCCGGAGGCAGGATAGTTGTGGGTGGCAGGGAGTATGGGCGGATATGGGCAGGCATCTAGAGCAGTTGGCACCCCCAGTGTGTTGGAAATTCACCCCTGAACAATGGCAAAATCCTCAAAAACTGGCAGAATGCTTGAAAAAAAGGTGTCATGATTCTGGCAGTTCCAAAGTAACACAAATCATTGTAACGTGCTGGGGCCTGGCTCATGCCTATCGAGCTGCCATTGATACTGCTATCAACTTAGTGACAGACCCTGCGGCCACTCCAAGCCCTGTGACAGATCCAACGGCCACTGTGACCCCTACGGTGGACTCGGCAGCTGCTCCAGATCCGGTTCCTGCAGCCACTCCAGATCCGGTTCCTGCAGCCACTCCAGTCCCAGCTCCTGCAGCCGCTCCAGTCCCAGCTCCTGCAGCTGCTCCAGTCCCAGCTCCTGCAGCCGCTCCAGTCCCAGCTCCTGCAGCCGCTCCAGTTCCAGCTCCTGCAGCCGCTCCAGTCCCAGCTCCTGCAGCCGCTCCAGTCCCAGCTCCTGCAGCCGCTCCAGTCCCAGCTCCTGCAGCCGCTCCAGTTCCAGCTCCTGCAGCCGTTCCAGTCCCAGCTCCTGCAGCCGCTCCAGTCCCAGCTCCTGCAGCTGCTCCAGTCCCAGCTCCTGCAGCCGCTCCAGTCCCAGCTCCTGCAGCCGCTCCAGTTCCAGCTCCTGCAGCCGCTCCAGTCCCAGCTCCTGCAGCCGCTCCAGTCCCAGCTCCTGCAGCTGCTCCAGTTCCAGCTCCTGCAGCCGCTCCAGTCCCAGCTCCTGCAGCCGCTCCAGTCCCAGTTCCTGCAGCCGCTCCAGTCCCAGTTCCTGCAGCCGCTCCAGTCCCAGTTCCTGCAGCCGCTCCAGTTCCAGCTCCGGCCGCTACTCCAGTCCCAGATCCTGCAACTGCTCCAGCTCCAGCTCCTGAAGCTGCTCCAGCTCCAGCTCCTGAAGCCGCTCCAGCTCCAGCTCCTACTGCTGCTCCAGTCCCAGCTCCTGCAACTGCTCCAGCTCCTGCAGCCGCTCCAGCTCCTGTGGCCGTGTCAGAGAAACGAGCTGTAGCAGTGCAAGTTGACCCTGCAGAGGGTATTCCAATTCCTGTAACGGGGTCAGAGAAACGAGCTGTAGCAGTGCAAGCTGCCCCTGCAGAGGGCATTCCAACCCCTGTGGCAGACCCTGTAACAAAGTCAGAGAAACGAGCAGTAGCAGTGCAAGCTGCCCCTGTAGAGAAGGTGAAAATATGGTACAGAAATTCAAGTCGTTTAGAACGCAGAGAGTCTTCTGCCAATCCAGGTAAGGCTTCTGCCAAAACTAAGTATAGAGATGACGAAGATGATGACGACGCTGGGCCATCAAGGATTCAGGAGGAGGAAGATGAGGATGCCGAAAGAGCAACAGTAACTACCCGAAGCCTAAACGAGCGCGAGCTACGAGATGTGCGAAAAGATTTTGGTCGCTGTATAGGTGAGCAGCTTGTCACCTGGCTGCTCCGGTGCTGGGACTCTGGAGCCAATTGTGTGGAATTAGACGGCAGGGAAGCCAAGCGGCTGGGATCCCTTGCTCGAGACGCCGGCATTGACAAAGCAATTGCAGATGGAGCAAGTGGGTTGCACTGATTACTCAGCGGGCTCGAATAGGAAACCCCAGTCGCCCAGGAATATTGGAAGTGATCATGGACTGGCCAGAAGGCAAATACTTTGGGATATCATCAGAGGAGGAGGTGGGTCGTGCTGAAGAAGCCCCACTGTACAACCAGTTGCCAGAGAATGAAAAGAAATATGCCCTGTTCACTGATGGGTCCTGTCGTATTGTGGGGAAGCATCGGAGATGGAAGGCTGCTGTATGGAGTCCTACGCGACGAGTTGCAGAAGCTGCTGAGGGAGAAGGTGAATCGAGTCAGTTTGCAGAAGTGAAAGCCATTCAGCTGGCTTTAGACATTGCTGAACGAGAAAAATGGCCAGTTCTCTATCTCTACACCGATTCATGGATGGTAGCAAATGCCCTGTGGGGATGGTTACAGCAATGGAAGCAAAACAACTGGCAGCGTAGGGGCAAACCCATCTGGGCTGCTGCATTGTGGCAAGATATTGCTGCTCGGGTAGAGAACCTGGCTGTGAAAGTACGCCACGTAGATGCTCATGTGCCCAAGAATCGGGCTACTGAAGAACATCAAAACAACCAGCAGGTGGATCAGGCTGCTAAGATTGAAGTAGCTCAGGTGGACCTAGATTGGCAGCATAAAGGTGAATTATTTATAGCCCGATGGGCCCATGACACTTCAGGCCATCAAGGTAGAGATGCAACATACAGATGGGCTCGTGATCGAGGGGTGGACCTGACCATGGACGCTATAGCACAGGTTATTCATGACTGTGAAACATGTGCTGCAATCAAGCAAGCCAAACGGTCAAAGCCTCTTTGGTATGGAGGACGATGGCTGAAATATAAATATGGAGAGGCCTGGCAGATTGATTACATCACACTCCCTCAAACTCGCAATGGCAAGCGCCACGTACTTACAATGGTGGAAGCAACCACCGGATGGCTGGAAACATATCCTGTGCCTCATGCCACCGCCCGGAACACCATCCTGGGCCTTGAAAAGCAAGTCCTATGGCGACATGGCACCCCAGAAAGAATAGAATCAGACAATGGGACTCACTTCCGAAACAACCTTATAGACACTTGGGCCAAAGAACATGGTATTGAATGGGTGTATCATATCCCCTATCATGCACCAGCCTCCGGGAAAGTTGAACGATACAATGGCCTGTTAAAGACTACCTTGAAAGCAATGGGCGCTGGGACGTTCAAAAACTGGGATACGCATTTGGCAAAGGCCACCTGGTTAGTCAATACTAGGGGATCTACCAACCGAGCTGGACCTGCCCAATCAAACCTGTTACGTACTGTAGATGGGGATAAAGTTCCTGTAGTGCATGTAAAAAATATGCTGGGTAAAACAGTCTGGGCTACTCCTGCCTCAGGAAAAGGCAAACCTATTCGTGGAATTGTTTTCGCTCAGGGACCTGGATACACTTGGTGGGTGATGCAAAAGAACGGAGAGGTCCGGTGTGTACCTCAAGGAGATTTAATACTGGGTGAGAATAGCCCATGAACTGAATTGTACCAGGTTAAATAGTATATTATACTGTATGTTATCACTACCATGATTACTATAGGTGACTAATTAGAATGTATGGAAAAAAGTGTAACCTGAGCATGACATAAATGGTATGGAATAAGGGGTGGATAGATGTCCTGGTTTCAGTTAGCACAGAATTAATTTTCTTCCTAGTAGCTGGTGGAATGCTGTGTTTTGGCTTGGGATGAGAAGAGTGCTGATAACACCCCGATGCTTTAATTGTTGCAGAGCAGTGCTTATACTAAGCCAAGGACATCTCAGCCTTTTGCTCTGTCCTGCCAGCGGGCAGGCTGGGGGTGCAGTAAGAGCTGGGAGGGGACAGACCCAGGACAGGTGACCCAAACTAGCCAAAGGGGTATTCCATACCATCTGACGTCATGCTAAACAATATATAGGGGTGGCTAGCCGGGGGGAGGGGGCCGGACTGCTCGGGGTTAGGCTGGGCATCGGTCAGCGAGTGGTGAGCAATTGCATTGTGCATCACTTGTTTGTACATATTATTATTATTTTCCCTATTATCACCATATTATTATTATTGTTATTATTGTTATTATTATTTTGTTATTATTATTTTCCTGTCTTATTAAACTGTCTTTATCTCAACTCACGGGCTTCACTTTCCATTTCTCTCCCCCGTCCCAGAGAGGGAGGGGGAAGGGTGAGCGAACGGCTGCGTGGTGTTTAGCTGCCGGCCGGGTTAAACCACGACAGACAGTAAAGCTGCCGCATGTGGGAGAGGAACTCAGAAAACATGATGCAGCATCTCCAAGACTTTCTTCTGAGTGTGTCACAAGATGTGGCACAAAACAATGGGGACAATTTATTCAACGAAACACGATGTCCTCACAGGTATTTCCTGCCTGGCATTATTGTATATTGATGGAAACTGGGGTTCTGATTCTTTGCACATATTTACATAAGTGAGGCTGGGTAAAATTCAGCAGTCAATGGTTTAACACTACTGCATGGCCTCTGACTTTGGGAGATAACCTTTAGAATTTGGAGTACTGTTTTTTCCAAAGGGCAGGGAACTTTCTGTTCAAATTATAGTAAATGGAAGCTCTGATAATTTTGTGTCACTAGAAGTTAGGCCCCTTGGTATTTCAAGCAAAACACTAAAATATCAAATTACTGCAACACTAAACTACTAAAACATCTCAGTTCTTCTAAACATTTTGACATGAAAATAATTATTGGTCCCAAAACAAACTGTACACTAGGCAACTGTGCTAAGAGTGCATTTTAGCTCCTATTCAAGCAAAGAATTGAATAGTCTCTTAAAATATGTTTGTGATGAACTATTCACTAAAGATATACTCAACCATGTAACTTCATCACACTTCTCAAGTGTTTGTATACTAAAGTGATTGTATTCTTCACAGCTGGGGATGATGGGGTGGTTGCATAAAGTCCTGATGTTGGCTCACCCACAGGTTTTTTTCTGAAAGTTCATAAACTCTGTCTGTGGCCAACTTCACTTTTACAGGTCCAAGCATCAAATGAAGTGTTCAAGTGATATCTGGATGCCTAATGCAACTCTGTGGGCTCATATCTGTATATTGCCCATGATGCTTTTCCAAATTTATGACAAAATTTCTAGATTTATGCACTCTATGCAAAACCCAGTCCTTCTTCATGGCCTTATTATATGATAAACCCTTGCTCCTTAAGGGTTTTATATATAAAGCAGCACAGATTTAATATAGCATGTGTTTTATTTTGAACAGACTCTACATTATAATGCAGCAGTGTAATAGAGCTCTTTTAGTTGACAAACACTCTGGTGTAAATGATTTAATTTACTAGCTGAAGCATGAGTCTACATATTATTGTAATGATCAGTCATTGCATACTAAAATCACTCATCCTTAATGTAATGATTTGGTATCCCTACAGAGAATTTGAGTCATCAGAAAGTCATTAGATACAGTAAAAAATGAAAATTACTATTACACAGCAGTAAACACTATTAACTGTTAGTTAAAACAGCATTTAATTTAGCAATGCAACAGTTTACAAATTTCTGCAGTTTACTTAGTTCTCATGTAATTGTGACTACAAAGCTAATGCTTCCAGTACCAATAACCTGAAAGCCATATCGGGTGGGGAATACGACTATTTCAGCTCAAAGTGGAGCACCTACACATTGTTACAGCATATCACGTTAACCTCTATCTTAAGGGCCCAGCCATATGAAGTAGAAGCCATGGCTGACTGAAGAGAAGGCAAGAAGGAACATTATGGTTCTTTAAAGCATTTAGGCACTGAACTATTGCTCCACAGAAGTATATTATTTATTCTCCTGTAGCAAGTAGAAAGCTTTCAAAGGAGTGTAAAGGAAAGTAGAATGCAATAAACTTCAGTTCTCTGATATGGTCTTCAGACTTAGAAAGTATATCATCTGGACACCTGTTATGGTTGGTTCATGTTGCTTCTAAGGAGCAAAATAATATTCTTAGGCAATGTTGAAGCTCCTGACCATCTCTTAATATGAGTACACCTTTTCCGGTGGTCATGATCTGAAAGCAAGATGATGGGGTCCCAGGCCTCTGGGAGTTTGAGTTCATCAAATGGGACATCATAAGTAATGATGTGGTAGATTTGATTACCAGGGCAAAAGTTTGGAAAAGGACATTCAGTGTTTATGAATGGCATGCAAAGTTTTTGCAGGTTTAATATCCTTCCATGACTGAAACTTCTACTGTGACCATCTCCTCTCATGGCTATGGCTAAATATTATGACATTTCTTTAAGCACAAACTACCGTGCAGCAAGTGTGGCTTGCCGGGACAATGTGCAGTGTGTGTGTGGTGGGGAATATTTCTCAGGCTTTTGCTCCCTATTAAGTATATGTCTAATGTACATGTGGGGATGTAAGTGTATATTACTGAGGGATATATTTGGCCTGGTGTCAGTAGCAGCTGAAAACCTGACTGGTGTTTGCTTAGCAATAAAACACTCCTTTGAAGCACTGTCTCTGTTTTTATACATGGATAAGTGAAGTACAATTTCTATAGGAAGACAACATGCATGTTTCTTTAGTTTCTGGTGGATTGGTCCTGATGAACATTGCTTGTGGTGTGTGAGATGTTGCCCCTCCTCCAAGAGGCAGCGGGGCTGGTACAGGGGGATGTGTGGGCCCTCCATCCTCACCGCCTGGTTGTGCAGCTGAAGCTGCTAGCCAGAAGGCTCCCACTGTACCCACTCCACCAACAGGCAGCTGCTTAAGGGAAGGGGAATCCCAAGCCAGGTGTGATTTCTAAAGCTAAAGCTGTCACAACTCTCCCTCCCTCCCTCCCTCCCTCCCTCCCTCCCTCCCTCCCTTCCTTCCTTCCTTCCTTCCTTCCTTCCTTCCTTCCTTCCTTCCTTCCTTCCTTCCTTCCTTCCTTCCTTCCTTCCTTCCTTCCTTCCTTCCTTCCTTCCTTCCTTCCTTCCTTCCTTCCTTCCTTCCTTCCTTTTTAACGAGAGTTGTTAACCATTTGGGGAATATGTTTTCCTCTGGTACAGTTTGGCTTATGTAAGTTCATGTAGGGTTTTAAGCAGAGATTAAAGGGCATTTGCACTAGATGGAAGCAAAATGTGCAAAATAACAGTTTTCCCTGGTAAGGTGTCCTTTTGCAGACAAGGCCCAGGATGAAGGTTTAATTCTCTTTTTCTTTTTCTCATATGTGAAACTTGTGGCAAACCTCTGAGTAGAAACCATAGCTCCCAAGTCCAAGATTAGCTCCTTAACCACAGGGTTGAGGTTCCTTTTATGTTGTTTTCCTTTTGTCACACAGTGTTGTATAAATGTCAGGGGCCAGTTTTAATTCTGTCAACCATAATCAACACAGGTTGCACAATGGACTATCTTCTGTCATCCTGTAATTCAGCTGAAGTTGCTGGAATAACACCAGAGGTGAATCTAATCCATCACTTTGTGCATGCACATATATACTTTGTGGGTTCTGTGTATATATAAGCTGGGAAGTATTGATTTGATATGCAGAGGATCAAATGTTTGTGCTTAGACTTCAGAGATAAAATAGAATTGTGGGAATTCTCTCATTTTCATATGTTTGAATGAAGAATTGGCTGGAGGGGCATTTTTTGTTGGTATCATATGAATGTCTGGTGATACTTTTCAGTTAGCAATAATTACATTACATCTGCTGTGTACATAACAGGAAACTAATTCTTCTTATGAAGCTACAGTACATGGATATAGATTTTGAGTTTTGTACTGCTACATTTACTAACCACATAATTGCATATTTAGTCCTATTACTCTAGATCCTGAAATGCTATGGTGCAGGGTATAATTACATCATTTACTCTTGAAGAAACCCTCAAGATATAATATAAATAATAGGATTGCAGATTCATAGAAATTAGAGATGGGAAAAAAAGCCTATTAGGTCATCTACAACCCAGTGAGAAAAATTATAGCAGTTAGCTGGAGTGCATCTTATCATAGGCATTGATTTTTCTGCCTCCTTGTGCTAGAATTCCCCCAGATCCCCGCAAAAGTGCTGCTTGCTGCCCTGCGAGAGAGACTGAGAGACGGTGTCCCTGCACAGGCCAGCAGCTTTGCTGTAGGGTTGTTTAGAGGACACCAGTTTCACCTAGTGGGGGGAAGTCTGCCCAGAAATCCATGTAATGGTGCCTTCTCTTCACCAGAGTCATGTAACCCAGGGGCTGCATTGGTTGCTGGCAGATGTAGGATGAGGGCTGTTTTAGGAGGTGCACTGAGGTTTGTGCAGGTCTTATTATTCTGTTAATTTTTAATTGAGACCTTGGTCTTTTCCTCCACTTAGTTATTTAACTGGAGCGTAAACAGCAATTATAAAGTAGCCACAAACAGTAACAGCAGCTCTTATCTAAAACAGCTATCTTCCCTTCAGCCCCTTTTTCTTTGATAATGGACAGCAATCTTCTAAGAGGTACAAAGGATGGAGTGACCATGAACTGACCCAGCAGTTGTCCAGGTTCTTCTCAGTTTGGTATCTCTTCCCACCACTCTACTCTCCTCTAGTAGGCACAGCTTGCTCCATCCTTTTTGCACTTGTCTTTACTGTTTTTCATATTTCTTCTCCCTTCACTTTCTTGTCTTTCTTAGAGGAGCTGGTTCTCCTTCTTCCTTCTCCCTTTCTTATGTACAGGGAGACCAGCCTAAACAAGAGAGTGTGTGGGCAAAACCACCTTCTGCACACACACACCTGAGGCACATTTAGATGTGAGTGGAAGGAAGATAATTGTAATTGGAGTTTTATAGCTTCAGCCGGCTTCACCTTTGTTAGCTCTTACCACAGATATGTGAGACAGAAGGTACTGCTGTCATCCTGCCCATCCTTCTTCCTTGTTTTCCAGACAAGCCCCTGGTGATATGTTTTCCACACTCTTCATTAGCTCCTGCTCACTGCTAGGGTATTGTTATTACTGTCTCTCCTTCCTATGGCAGGGATTAGCATGATCCCTGGAGGGCTCTGCAGCTCCTGAAGTGGTGGAAAGTGGCCATATCATAATGCAGCACCCCTATTTATTTTCTTAATGTGGCCATGTTTTGGGGAACTGGGTCCTTTCCCTGGGATGAAGCCAGTGGCACATCATGGGACTGGCTGTGAGGGGCTGACAATACTTCTTTTTATTCATGTTTTCTCAGGGTCAGAGCCTGACCTGCTGATGATGATCCGTTGTGCCTTCATTAGCTTCAGGGGATCTCCATTGGTGATCTGGCCCTTTTTCACTTTATGGTGAACCAGTGGCGCAGCATTCCTGAAGGATGACTAAAATGATGAGGCAATTAATTACAAAGCTGACTTAACTTTGTGCTCAGGTTTAAACAAGTTTACATCACTAACATTCCCCAGGTAATGGTTTTTCAAGGAGTGAGATCTTCTGTGTTAAAGAAAACAAGGGGGCAGAGGGGGCTTCAGGGAAGGGACAGTGTGGCCAGGGCAGGGGGAGCTGTATGCGTAGCTTCAGCTCTCCAGGAGCACTGCAGCCCAGCAAGACTTCATGGCTTTGGGTTCAGCCTTGGTGGCTGCCCTGTGAACTGAGGCTGGTTCTCTGCAGGACAGGGTCAGGTTGGTTGCCACAGCTAGGATGACCCTCCTAGATATCCCTAGATATCCCAATAGACCCATTATCAAACTGGTAGCTGAGAATAGCTGCAAAGATGCATAGGAAATACTGGTTCTTACTGATGCCTTCCAGAATGAAAGGCCATGTGGCTTTAGCTCCACAGAGTTAAAAACCATGTCACCACTTGTCATGGGTTGGTGCATGCAAACAAGTGGACACTTGCATGTGCTCCTCACCCGTGGCACTCACCTCTTTCAAGATCACTGACCTTTTTTGTGCCACCACAAAAAAAAAAAAAAAAAAAAGGCTGAAATGCATGTGAGACAGAGTCAGTTAATAGCTGTCTTTTGCAAAGAGCAGGAGCAAAATTTATGTGACATTAAAGGCATTGGGAAGTACTTGGAATCATGGGAAAGGACACTTTTCAAATTATTGATGCCATTGTAACCAGTAGCTCCGACTGCTGCTGTACTTTGGACTTTCTAACCCATGTTGGAAGCTTGTTTCAGTGGAGCCCTTACATGTGTGAGTGAGTCCTCATCAGCCTGAAAAAAATGATTGCTTCACTGAGAGCAGTGTGTCTTTGCTTGAGTAGAGTCAGGTCGCTGTAAAAATAAATAAATAAAAAAAAATTGCTTTGTGCCAAGATCTGCTTTTAATGGATTGGAGTCTAGGTGGAATAGAATTTCTGCACACAGCCAGCTGTAGCAAAGAGCAAAGTTGGTCCATGCTATCCATGATGGTTATAATACATAGTAATTCTGATTTCTAGCTCTGTTTTTATTTAACTCCTATCTGTAGATGTATCTAATAAACAGTAGTGGTAACTAACTTATATTCTAAAATCTATTAATTTAATCATACCCATTATATAAGTCAACCAATAAATAGCAAGTAAAGCAAGTAGAGTGAGCCAACCAATCTAACTTAAATAATGGCAAGCACTGCAATCTATAACAAAAAATCACACGTTAACACTTAAACAGCATTTGCCTTTTCATCCAGTAAATATACATTAAACACCAGTATACTAGGTTTTCATTTTTGGTGTGACAAAAGTGTGGGAAGAATAAAAACAAGTGCTTATGGGCAAAATTCAATCACGCATATGAAGACAGGATAAAATCTTCCCCATTTTTTCAGTCCTATGGAAAGCAAAAGAAGAAGAGCCACTGGGTAGAAAATGCATGTTTCTCGGAGGCAACAGCGATGGCAGAGCCATGAGGCCAAGGAATGAGTCCAGACTCAATGTGTCAACGTCTTGACATGGAGGATGCTGAGTTGCTGTTGTGGTCCATGAGACTGGAAGAGCAGCTGTTTCAAAGCTTCACAGCCTGACTGTGGGAAGTAACATCTTCTCTGCAGTGTTTTAAAATGCAGACATAAACTGGAACGTTTCACCCCAGAGAAAGGGTAACCTGGTATTTTGGGCACAAAATGAGATTAGCAAATCTGGGTTTTTCTCCTTTTACCCACTGAGTCTCTTTCTGGCAAGAAATGTCGCTAAGCTACAGCTTTTTCTAGAGCCTAAATGTGACAGCAGAGCTGGTGTTTATGGTGATTTTACCACTCTGGAGAGGCAAACTGAGCCAAGAGCTGGTGATGGCTCTCATGGTTTGTTGGCAGTGTCTGTAGTGAAGACACAGATCAGATAGGACCACAGAACCTGGACTCTTGTAGAAACTCTCAGATAGTGGAACATCTTACATGAAAGAATGACAAGACTTTGCAGTTAACACTTAGGTATGTTTAAAATCATACCTCACGAATGCACCAGACTGTTGTCTGCTGCTCCCTCTGTTCCTAAAGCAGTGACCCTTTAGCCTCTGCAGGCATCTCCATGTCCTCAAACAGCAGATGAGCTTCATGCGCATAGATAAAGCATTGTCCATTGTGCATCCACTGATGGTTAAGAAAAGAGCTTTTTACCCAAGGGTTCTACAGCCCTTGGATGTTTTTACAGAGGAGTGGTCATGGTTTTAGAGAATTTCTCATTATTTCTTTCTGAGCTTCTCACCCCAATTTCCTCCTGTCTCAAACAAGTCCTGAGTGCAATGACTCCTCCCTGAGGGAGGAGATTTATTGTTTTGGCAAGAACCACCCACTGGCCAAGTACTTGCATAGGTCAGTTTGTGAGTGGTAAAGCCTATAAATAAATTTGTTTAGAGATTTGGTGATGCCCCTGGGAAACTTTAGATCAACACATCTGTGTAGAGGCAGTTCCAGGCCTATGCCTCCCTCATTCCTCTTATTTTTAGAGACTTTTTCCCGAGAACAGCAGACTTCTTTCTTGGGGCCATGTTTTTTAAAGTGGTCCTATCTCAACATCCAGGTATGAAACTATAATAACAACAACAACAACAACAACTAATGGTGATGATAAGAGTAATACCTTTCACTTATGTATTTCTCATTGCTCTGATTTGCATTACATCAGAAAAGTACAATAGGGGCTCTCTGCCAAGCAGATAACCAGTGTTGACCTGAAGAAGTTATGCTCCAAGACATAAGCAGGCTCCAAATAAAAATATACATGCAAAACTATATACATCACATATATGGAGTCAATCTGATTCATCCAAAGAGATGAAAGCAGTTGGCAAACAGCAATTAACTCATTTTCATGCATCAGATAAGCATCATCTTTCTATCTGATGGATGAGCAAGACAAGTTAAATGACTTGCCCAAGGTTACACAATGCATCAGGGCAGAGCTTGGAAGGAGTATAAAGGAGGCCTGATTCCTTAATCTAACCTTCCTCTCTCAACTTTCATCTGAATTTTCAGTGCACAGAGGAACAGACTTTCAGAAATGTGCACACACACACACATTTGTAAACCTGGAAGATAAAAAGATATTAAGGTTGGGCTGTAAGTGTATATGGTTAGCAAACTTCCCTTGAAGATCTGTACATTTTCCATGGCCTCTTAGTTTGCTTAATTTAAAAGACGAGGGCCGATTAACATTTGATTTTGAGTAACAAATCTTCTGTTGCAACAGAAATTAGATCTGTGTCTCTCTTGATGTTGTAATTCTCAGTTTGAATGTCACAGGATTTTGGCTTTGGGTAAAGAAGAAGCAAGAACTATTCTGGTGAACTGCTGAGATGCTTTTCCTAATGTCAGAAAGATTGTAACCACTTAACTTTTTTTTTAATTATTATTATTATTTTATTTTTTATTTTAAATTTTGGTCAGAAGAAAGCGCTCACTCTTAATCTCATGAAGTAAATAGTAAATTGCAAATAATTCTCACACTCCCATAATATTATCTGTTCAAAGATCTTTAGGAATATTATACATTCAGTATGACAGCACTGCTATAAAGGTGCATGGGGCTTCTCTGCATGTTACAAAGGAAGAATTTTACAGAAGGAAATTTGAAGACCAGCTTGTTAGCAACCATGCTATATGAATGGTATGTGTAAAGAGACAGGCATAAATGTAATCCTCCACTTCCAGGGATGCACAGGAATATGCATATACGGCAAGCTATTGTATCCAATAGCTGTGAAATTAAATATCAGACAAGTAAGTGACTTAAGATCTCAAAGGAAATCTATGGCAGAATTGGGAAAGCGTCCCGCTCTTGTACTTGAGCCACAAAACCACTCTCCTCTTTGAACCTCCAATCAGCCTTTTCTTTGATATAAGGTTGACTGAGATGAGCTGATTAAGTTTCCATGTATCATCTGGAAGCTTCAGAACAGTCTTGTTTTGCTAGACATTCCCATCAGCCCCCATAGTTTCAGGCCTTTTGATTATAAAATGCTTTTTACGTTAGTCTTCATGGAAACTCCCTTTTTCTTTTGTTTTAATCATTTACAAGCTGGAGCCTTGCCAATTTATGTAACATGGTCTCATCCTACTCATTATTTCATCATACTCCTGCCAGATCTTTATTAAATGTATTTCTCCCCCCACTTTTTTAAAAAGAAGGGATGGGTGCCTGGGAACCTGAACATGCAAAATGAGTGGGAATTCAGAATTCTTTCCCCCCCTCCCCCCTTTTTTTTCCTTTTCTTTCTTTTTCTTTCTTTCTTTCTTTCTTTCTTTCTTTCTTTCTTTCTTTCTTTCTTTCTTTCTTTCTTTCTTTCTTTCTTTCTTTCTTTCTTTCTTTCTTTCTTTCTTTCTTTCTTTCTTTCTTTCTTTCTTTCTTTCTTTCTCTTTCTTTCTCTCTTTCTTTCCTCTCTTTCTCTCTCTTTCTTCCTTCCTTCTTCCCTTCCCTTCCCTTCCCTTCCCTTCCCTTCCCTTCCCTTCCCTTCCCTTCCCTTCCCTTCCCTTCCCTTCCCTTCCCTTCCCTTCCCTTCCCTTCCCTTCCCTTCCCTTCCCTTCCCTTCCCTTCCCTTCCCTTCCCTTCCCTTCCCTTCCCTTCCCTTCCCTTCCCTTCCCTTCCCTTCCCTTCCCTTCCCTTCCCTTCCCTTCCCTTCCCTTCCCTTCCCTTCCCTTCCCTTCCCTTCCCTTCCCTTCCCCTTTTCCCCTTCCCCTTCTCTTTGCCCTTCCCCTTTCCCTTCTTTTTTTTTCTTTTTTTTTTCCCCACCCTCTTTTTTTCTAGACTCAGAAATGTCAGTGGGAAGGGTTATCTTTCTCAGTTTTGGTATAGCAATGTCTGACAAATTTAGGTAGGTTATTAGTGAGAAAGCAGGGGTTTCACCCTCCCAAACTCCATGTTTCCCACTAGGCGGGAGTCAAGGCACTGATGTTAAGATTGGTAACCCTGACACTCACAAAATCTGTAAAATTTTCTCTATATGTTAATGGAGAAAGGTTAGCTTTGTTAAATAGCTCCCAAGAGTTGTGTACCTGCAGTTCAGGTATTCTAAGGTCTTCTGTCTCCTTTTATCACATTGGTACTTTCCTTCCCATCTCATCTCCTATTTTTAAGATTTTATGTCTTATTAACTGAAGGAGCTATAAAGATCCCCATGATCTTTCACCACCGACCCATATTTTTTCATTTGAATGCCATGAGTGCAACACCTACAGTGTGATGCAAAAAACTGTACCCAAGAAATCCTTGAGGGACATAGTGGTGCTCTTGACTTGGCCAGACAGTTCAGGGAGCAAGAGCATGGGAAGCAACTGAATCCTGCTAGTGAAGCTTGGCTATGGTAGTTGTTTTGTGAGGACTTGCTTGAGGACTCCTGTTGTTTTAAAAAGACTCATGTTATGAGGAAGTGGCCATAGGAGGCTAGTCCAATACTGTAAGCTGTGTTGTACATACTTGGCAAAACTACATTTCTGTTTTGAGTTTTTGGTTTTAGACTCAACCAAAGCCATTGAGAGACATGTATGACGGTTCCATGGAGCTGTTCCTGGATCAAGCTCCTGCTGATGGTGTCCTAGAGCAGGCTACAGGTCCCAGTCTGTGCTGTTATGTGCCCCACCATATGTCCAGAGCCAGGTAAAAGTGGCTGCCATGGGTTCATGTTACAACTCCTTGTTGACAGCTACTAGCATGTACTGGGTCCATTCACTTTTCCTTGACATTTTTGTCTGCCATAGCCCCTGGATAACACAAGGTTCTTGCACCCTGTGCTTGCCTCCCATGGTCATAGACTGTTTTGCTTGTTCCCAGGATGAGAAGTTTCTGATATATTTTGCATATATTTTGAACCACAAGCTTTTGTACTAGTTTTTGAACACTAACCCATGGTTTTCCATGCACCCTTTACCCACAGTGTTTTTCCTGACCTTATGTTTGTGAAACTATCTTCTCTTCAAGGTTGGACTAGAACAGGAGCTCCTGCAAGTTAAACCTGTGGTGTTGCAAACATTTTAACAAGAAAATCACACAAAGTTTTTCCTTTACTTTAGGCATATCATGTCCATGTTCAGAAGGGGGTTTGACTGTACTTGTACAAGATATTTGTGAAAAACAAGATGTGTACATATAGCACAGCATGGTGCTCCCTTTGTGTCAATGGAAATGTGCTGTCAGCTGAGACAAGGATCCCGCTACAGTGTGTTAGGAGTATTTTCCTTGGATCCCCCTTTCCCCACAACTTATTTCAGTGGATTTTGAGTACAAACATGACTGCTCTTCAAAAGTACTTTTATGAGCCTAGAGGGTAAGTTATCTCTGGCAGGGATGATTTAGCAGTGTGTTTTTGTGAAGGTGAACTCCAGCAGAGGCAGGGGAATCACCCCCACACCCTCACAGAGGTGGTTGCAGACCTCATAATGCAGATCCCTAGAACCTCTTCTTGCCCCTCTCCGGAACAGCTCCAGGCAGAACCAGGGGATGCAGATTAGGGCTCTGCATTGTACCAGAGACTTGCAAAAGTAATATAAAATGTGTTGTGGGCTAGATGTAAGTCCCTGCCACTGACAATTGAAGGCACCAAAAATTGAATGCTTGAACTACATTCAGGAGGACAAGGTGGCTCGTGTGTAGCCCAAACAACGGGAAGGCAATGTGGAAAGCATGCTAAAAACCTATGACTATGTGCTAAAGTCCTATCAGAGAGGGGAATGACACCATCTCAAAGACCTTTGGCTTCAAGGAAGTGCTCACTGGAGGTAGAAAATGGTGCCAGCAGGCCAGTGAGAACAGGGAAGAAAACCTGAGACAAAATACAATGGGGATCCCAACAGTCTGTAAACACAGGTCCATTGGCCAGAGGAAATGGCATGAAAGCTGGGCCCCAAGTGTTGTCAGACACTGTGCTGAAATTATTATTAAACTGGTATCATTTCAGACGTGGCTTCTGTCCCAGCTCATAAGCGGTTCTAGAAGTAGGAAAATATATTGGGATAGCAAGAGTACCACTGCTTGTCTCAGCTTGGCTTTTACCTGCCTTCTAGTTGGCTCCTTGGTAATTGCTGAATTTGTGTTCCAATTTTGTCTTAATTCATGGAATTAATGGTGTGGAAAATGTGAATTTCTAAGGATCTGCAGCAAACTTAAGTAGGAAGTAACTTTTCAAGGAGTTGTGGTTATTGCATGATTATTTGTTACTTCGGCTCAGAACACATTGCTTGTGGCTTTATCATCTCCAAAGTACTTGCAAGTACGAATTCCAGTACCAAACATTTTGATAGAAACTCCATTCAACAATCTCAGTGTCAGTGAAGGGAGGATCACCAGGACTGGCCTCATGGTCTATATTTGCAATGATGGATTTTGCTCTCTTGTGCTTGGCTTCTGGATGCCAGTGATGGGACTGGGATGATTACATCCCAGGTCTCCTCTGTTTGGCAGGAAAAGGAGCAGTGGTGGCACGGGCAAACCAGGTGGGAGGGTGTTTTTCCATAGTCAGTTCTGCATCGGCTGATTTATCACAATGAATCACATTGCTCCCAGCACAGCCCTTGGGGACAAGTGGCTGCTCAATGGTGAGACATGCCAGAGAGAGACATGGAGCTAGGCATATTTTAGCTACAGACTCAGGCCCAAGTTTGTCCTGTTCCCTTTGCCGTAGCATTCCAGAGAGCCTTCGTTCTAAGCACAAGCTTGGTATTTTCTCTTTGAAAAGTGGCAGCCTGCAAAAAAAAAATCACTGTAATTTTAACACTGGTGACACCCTCGGTGACAGGGCTCTTACACCTTTGTTTCACAGTGGCTTGCAGCCATCTTTTGGGAGGCTCCAGACCAAGTCATCAATGTTGGTTGTGATATGCAATGGAGCAGCACGCTCACAAGACCAACATGGCAGCTGGTGCTGGGGTTTCATGGACACAGAGCAGCCCAAATGCCAAAAAGACAAGGAAAAAAAATCTATTTAAGCAATTTTTTCCTCTCTATAGGAACTTAGTCTGTCAGCAGCATAAACACTTGCAATCATGCACTTCCTAGGATGCATGTGCTATCGAAAAGGGAGGTGTTAATTGCTGTGCTAATTACAACATGATTGCTTTGCACTTGTTTTGCACTTGCAGGTGATTAAATTTTTAACGAAGCATATTACTTGGCACTGTTAGCACAGTTAACACGTTTCTCTCCCTCTCTTTCTCCCGCCTTTCTCTCCCTCCTCCCTCTCCCTCCTCCTCCTCCCCCCTCCCTTTTCTTTTTATGCCTTGGGAGAAGTCCCGCACCGTAGACCCTTTGCTGGCTGCTTGTGCTGTTGTGCTTGGAACAAGACCCATTTCAGCTGTCAGCGCCACTATCCCGGCTTCCCGCTCGGTAGGAGCAGCAGCCTGTTATCATCAGGCTCAGCATGACGGCGCTGGCCAGATGCGAACACAGAACCCACCGAGGTTTTAGCTAAAAATTAGGCAGGGCTGCTGACACCAGTCTCGCAGATTTCATTTAAAAACTACGCCAGCTCCAGCTAGTCAGGTGGCAGCAGTGGAAGGTAGTGAAGTGAGGGAAGGTAGTGAAGTGACAGCGAGTTCCCCGTGATTTATTTCTGCTTTGCTGAATGGGCTCCCAGCTGAACTGGAGCACGGGAAACTTGCATCTGTTCAGCGGGCAGGCTCGCAGCTCTCCAGCACGGCGGCAATTACGGGAGGCTGCGTGAGTGAAGGGAAGCTGGGTGGATGGGTCAGCTGGATTCGTTGACAGCTGTAGATGGATTATTTTTTGGCCACTTCATTTGTGAACACTCTCCAAACTTGTTGATCCTGGCATGCTTGACCTTTCTGATCCCAAGGGAATGGCGGTCAGCCCTCAGTGGATATTGTCCAACCTAGTGGATTGCTTTTGCAGTGCTGGGCTCTGTGGACCTTTGGCTTTGGAGCCTTTCAGATCTATTTGTTATGTTGATGGAAACATTTTGAGGCTCTGGGTCAGGCTGTATGAACAAACTGGACAGTTGCTGGTATTATACATCAAAAAAGCATGTGATCTAGGCCTGGAAAGAGTTCCTTAGAGAAGAGGCTGAAAGGTCCCTACGGGTTCTGCTTAGGGCTAGAAGAAATAAAAGGAGAGAAACTAGTAGGAAGATGAGGAATAGTGAAGAAAAAAAAAAAAAAAAAAAAAAAAGGAAAGGTAACACCATTTTACCAGTTTTCTAAATTCATGAACAAGTCACTCAATAAGGAAGTACGAAAGGAGAAAAAAAAAAGATTCAAAAGTGATAAGGAAATATTTTCTGACAACACTTAATTAACCCTGGGAACTCACTGCCACAAAACACCATTGAGCCTGAGAGATTAACAGGATTCAAAATGGGCTAGACATTTGTATGGGTAACAAGAACTACATTAGACTAGATTAACAAAATTCAAGGGATACAAACTCTCATGCTCCACAGCACTAGGAAACAGCTCAGTGATGAGAACTAAGAAAAAACCTTCCCCTATGGGCAGATCATACTGTAATAATTCATTATAGGGTTTCTTGCTGCTTTCCTCTGAGGCAGCTGGGCTCATTTTCTGATGGAGATGGGTATGGAGCAAGGCAGAACAATGGTCTGATCCAGCACTGCTGATCCCTTTGTTCCTGCATGGTATTGTTCTGTTCCCAGCTCGAGTGAGGGATACTTTTTACAAATAGAAAAAGGGAAATCAAAGAGATGACAAGGAAGCTGTGCAAATGCTCCTGACATAAATCTTTGCTTCACACATACACACTCACACATCCCAGTGAATTAGTAGGAACAAAGGAAAAAAAGTCACTGGTAAGATTGTTTACATAATATGAATTAAAAAGGGCCTGGGAACACCTTCAACATGAATTAGCTGGATTTGCTTTGAGCAAATGTTTGAGAACCCCTTTTAGCAGCATGCAGAACTTTACCACATTCAGGAGGCAAGCATACCTTGGCAAGGAGAGAAATCCCAAAGGAATTGGGATGTTGTGTTTGGTCCCTGGAGAACTGGGAAATAAGAGTGAGCGGTGCAGAGAGCCCTGTGCTAGGTAGCTGACTTGTTAGCATTAAGTGTTGAATTGCTGGCTTATAAATTGCTGTGAGGTAGTACTGTGCTGTCATGACTTGGAAAGTTCAGCCTTGAAGTTTATGGACACTTCATGGACTCGTGGACTCATGAACATTTCACAAATTCTCTTGACTCACTGCCCTTCCCCTTTCCCACAATTTTATCCATGGGGTGGATCCCCCAGATAGGAGGAAAACTCAAATGCCCAAGCCCTGCAGCCCTGAGTGCCTGGCCATGAGATGCCGCCAGTCCCAAAGTCCTTCTGGGCCACCTCAGGAGATTTTGGCCAATGGTGAGCAGCAGGATCCAGCCTCATCAGGTGTAACCCCCAGAAGCCAGAGGAGATGGGGAGCAAGGAGGTGGCTACAGAACTTCAGGGGCTCCACCAAAACACCTTCAACCACAGGATCAACTCTCGCTTGACTTTTCTGTGCTGGCTGTAATAGATGTGAATCGGTATCACTTTTAACTGGCAGGTTTCATTATCTGCAATTTCATTAAGAGCAATATCTGCTGAAGGACCACTGACTGTTTTTTTTATTTTTTGCTTAATGGGTTCAATTATATCTGTGGCAAACCTTGCCATTTTTCCCCCACCAAACTTCATATTCCAGTCTATTACTCACTGCCTGTCTGGCCCCCATTGCGCTTTCACTGCAGATGTCATAACAGAGAAGAGATGAACAGGCAGCTCTTACTTCCCAATAAATTAATGTGCTGCAGTCTAATCCATATCCCAAATGATAAAGTTAACAACAGTTTGCAAGCCTGTCACATAATCTAAAAAATTCAGATGGATATTTTTCCCCCTCATGTGGGAGGAAAAAGCTGTTTCGGGGATGAGCGGTTATTAATACGTTTAAGCTACAGCAGAATGTCATGGAAATGGCACAATTAATTCCTCCACTGCTTCAATCCGGTGGTGAAGCAGTGTTTTTAGGAGTGGCTCTGGGGCTGCAGTAGCATGTCTTCCTTCAGCCAGGGCTTGCTGCAGCTGGGCTGGGCTTCACTCAGCTGCTGGCCTTTTGGGGTGAATTTCTGTGCTTTGGGGTCAGTCACCTGTGGCTCTCCCAGGCTCCACAGCATGTGGTGATGGGAATGTGGAACTGAGGGCTCAGCAAAACCCAGTCCAAATTTTCTGCAGTGCCCCAGCCATCATGTGCTGAGGATCCAAGGGCCAGATCCTCAGGAGAGAAACTGGCTTTGCTCCTTAAAAACTCAAGGGACTGGGCCAGTTCACACCAGCTGGTGATTAGCCTCCTCTGTAGAGATGTGTGTGGGATGTATGTGTACAACAAAGGGTCTGTTTGCATAAACATCCCCAAAATGGGAATTTTCCCTCATTTCTCAGGCTGATATTCTTTCAAGGAGGATGATTTCTTTCTCCAGTCATACTGGATATAATGGGAAAAGGCATTTATCCTAATATATCCCAGTGATTTTAACCACGATGTAGAGGTTAAATAGGTAGGAGAATGAGAAAAAATAAAAGTAATAATGAATATTTGGCAATCTTTCTGTGTTATGAAGTGATCAGCTGAGGTACGACGTCACAGAAAGGGCTTGAGGATCAGAGAAATCTTCACAGCAAGGCTACAATATATATTTTTTTCTTTCAGTGCTTTGTTCTGTTATTCTTGCCAATTCTACAGGTTATTTTTTCTCCTGATGGTAGGAATGACTGACAGGAGATGTAGATCTGAAGTTTGCATTGTGGTGCTGCACTGTAGTTCTCCCTTTGGCATGCAGTCCCATTTCAAAATCAGGGCTAAACCAACTTTCAGGGTGCAGATAAGTGGTGGGTAAGAAGAGAAGGGAGAAGGTCAAAGCAGGCACATTCAGGAGGTTAATGCTCATTGGATGAGCACCCTGCAAACAGCCCCTTTTCCTCTTGGATGGTTCTGATGCCAAATAGTGTAAGGCAAAGTGTATTCCTGAGGCTGACCTATTTCTGTGGAGCAGCTGCACACCAGGATAATAATCCTCTTACTGGGTGAGAAACCCACAGCAGCACTTTCCACACAGGCACTGTCTCACAGACGGTCCCTGTCAGCACCTCCCCTCAGCTGCCTGCAGCACCGGAGAGGAAGGTCTTCCAAAGGATGGAGTGATGTGGGTTACTGAAGTCTGTGCTTGAAGTTTTACCTAGGGGTTGTTTTACAGAATACGTTACAAAATGCCCAGGACTGCCAAATTAACGAAAACTGGAATGTAGTGGTGTCAGTAAAACATGTTCAGAGCATGACAATGTCTCCAGAAAGGAGTCATCCAAGAGCACAATTTCTGACACCTTGAAGTTTGAAGGTAGCTGTGGCTGAGGGGTGGCTGGTGACTCCACAGCTGCACCTGCAGCCTTGCTTGGTGGAGCACAGATTGACCCCAGTGTCCAAGCACTGATGATCTTCAGCTATGTCACCAGGTCTGGTCTCATAATGAAAATATGGTGATGGAAGGAGAGATCACTGCAGCTCTGTACAAGACCACTTAGGTCTTTGGTTGTATACCACCCTGCTGCATTGCTGTTTTGGCTGGTTCCCTCACAAAATTCAGATTAAGAAAGTTTGGAGTGCATCAAATTCCCTACTGCTAATTGAGCAAGCCACTAATGCCCTTTCCATCCTGAGGTCAGAGCAGGGAGCAGTTCTTCCTCCTTCGGGGCCTGGGTGGGAGATCTAGGATGTGGAGACCTGTGGTTTATGTGTTGCTGCTTGAGGCCACAGTGAGAAAGCCATTTCCTACTGACCAGGGCATGTATGCAAGAAAAGTACCTGCTCAAGCCTACCTTGTTACCACCACATTCCTTGCAACAGTTCCCACTTATTAGCACATCTTTCCCATATCAGCAATGAGGCAACTCTCACTCATCCAGTTAGCCGTGTCTTCCAGAAGCCTTCCAGGCAAAAAGCAAGGTTCTCCATTGGACAGGTCTGTGCTATTTGAATGCTTTTGCTGAGCATTCCCTGGCGAAAAATTACTTTACCCCAGGGGACTCCTGCGCCCCAGGGTCCACATAGTGTTCTGCTGAGCACATCAGTTGAGCACTGACAGAGGGCTAAGACTAACTTCTCTTCTGTTGTTGAGGACCTATGAAGAAGAAATTCTGTGTATCTGGGTAGACTGTGGAACTTGGTATTTCAAGAACCACATTATAGTTTATTCTGGACACAATTCTACTTCTTCCCCATCTTTTATTAAAAAAGACCCCACAATTAAAAAATGGCACAGGTTCTGGCAGATTTTACTAAGTACTAAGTATTCCCAAACTACCTGGAAATCGTCTCACATAGCTTCATCTCCATCCATTTTATCCAGGTAAATCCCTTCAAGCATTGGGTCCTAGGATATCAGGAATACCATTAAGGATAGATGGGGAAAAGTACTCTGCTATCTTTTTCCTTCTTGTGTTAGAGCATTTTTCCTTTCTATGAAGTTGAGTGCCACACAGGCAATACCTAGGTTATTAGAGTCTCAGAATTTTGTGGTTTGCTCATTTCCTGTACTTATGCATAACATAGGTTTGATTGTATTGGGTATTTCTCAATGTCATTGATAATCAAAAAAAAAAAAGTAAATTATTTTTTTTTCTTCCTTTTTTTTTTTTCTTCAGTAAGTTCAGGTTTTAAAATGTCTTCTGTTTCTCCCTACACCCCAGTTTGTGTTTTTATTGTTGTTTGGTGAATCTCCACATTTATAACAAATCCAGTTGTTAGTGCTGGAGTCGCAATAACCAGAGAGGAGCTGACCTGCTTCAGAAAGCTGATGAATCAGCAATGGCCCAAATTAAAGCACTGTAAGTCACCAGGCTGATGGGAAGATATTATATGTAGGATCCAAAACAGATGAATGTAAATGTGCCTTAAACAATACAATCAGCCATTGTGAGGATTTCATGAAGATAGGCTTTTTGCAGAAGAAGAGTTGCTTTGGTGTTAGCCTTTTATATTGAAATCTTTTATGAATACAAAACATAATTAAGCAAATAGTTCCACGAGCACCAGAAATAATGAAACCTGGTGTTTAGAAAAGCCCTCAGCAAAGGGGCTAGCCCAGAGACTGGTCAAATTTTCAGGAGTGTGAGGTGATAGTACCCCCCAGTTGAGGACTGACCAAGAGTTATGGTGTAGACGACTCCTACAGAGTTCAGCCTGGCTGCCCTTTTGCCTGCAGGACCCCACGTGGAAGAACCTTTCTGTAACAAATTCACATCACGCTTCAGCAGAGGAAAAAGAAGTAGATTTTCTTTGTTTCTTGAAGCCAATAGGAGGGGCAAGCCTACTTCAGAGGACAAATCCATTTTGTGAGTTGTCCCCAGGGTATTTCTCCAAATGCAAGAGCAGAGGTTCTTCATCTGCAGCAGCCCTGGAGGAGCCCTTGGAGATCCTCTGGGGGCTCTGAAGGTTGCTTAGATTTCCCAGGATGGGAACTCAGGAAGATAAGCTGGCCTTTTAATCTTATTTTTTTAATTAAAGAGGTTGATGACATAAGCTATTCTGATTACCAGTGATGAGTTGTGGGCCAATAAAAGATTGGATTCAAATGTGAGCCTTTTATAGCTTAGACCTATCTTTCAGGTCTCAGAAAGAACAAGTGCATTTTTATTTCCCACTTTCTTCAGGCACATAAAAGCATCTCACTCCAGAACACAGTGAATATAATGTGATGAAACCACATTATTTCATCAGTTTGAAACCTGTGTAATCTCATGTGGTTTTCACTGAAGTTACAACAGACATGGAAGACCACATTTTCATTAACTTGTGAATATATACATATTTTACAATTCTAGTTGAGTTTGGAAGCAGGTGACCATCTGCAACATAGGGGCATCTTGTTAACAGATGTTATTTCTCAAAGAGGTTGAACTTACACTAGTAACAGTACTTTTATTTTATTATTATTTTTTTTACATATGCAAGACACTGAACAAACGGAAAGACACAGTTACTATACTACAAGTGGCAAAGGGTTTTCTAATTGAAACTACTGTATAAAGACAAATTGTTTTGTATTTAGTAGATGGAGCTGCCCATCTGAAAATGCATCTGTGTGTGTGGGAGCTGATATTGTGAACCTGTTTACGTAAGAAGTGATTTCCTAGTATTCTAGGAAATTCATGAATGCAAAACATATAGATAAAAATCCCAGTTTGTGTGGGTGAGTTTGTTGAGCAATGTTGTCACATGTCTGTTAAAAAGAAATAACACTTGCATAGCAGGTTTTCACAGATACAGTATATTAAAATTGTTAGTAAAGCATTTGCAAGACATTTCCAGTAGAATGAACATGGTGTGAGTAATCTGTAGATTTACTATTTTGTGGCCGAAACACCAAAAGTCAGAATTTAATCTTAGCTGTGTATGTGTTTTTCATTCCTAGGTGAGCTGTGTGAGACTTCTAGATTGTCTGTGAAAAATATATCAAGATGCTTGTCTTGAGAGTTGTATGTACTAAAGTTGTATGTACTAAAGTTGTATGTACTAAAGGATGTAAATTACAAACAGCAACAACAAAAAAGAAAAACAAACAAACAAGGTTGCACCCACAAGGCAGTACAACCACTGTGGTCATTCCCAATGGAAATTGGTTCTTGTTCTCAGGCTCTGTTGCCACTTTGCAGTGTCAGACTAAACCCGCTTCTCCTATTTGACTCTCCTTTCCTATGTCACACATTTGCAGCTGGGAGGAGACAGGCTGCAGAATACATCAAGGGCAAGGGCAGTTCGAGTGAGCTTACTACAGACTGCCAAACCTTCATTCCCAAGGAAACAGGAAGATGTACAGGACACTGGGCAGAAAACCTTCCCTGATAAAAAGCAGCAATTGGAGATTTTCCTTGTTTAAAGCTAGACAAATGAGTTCTTTAAATGGGTGAAATCTACCTTCAAGAAGGTAATGCAGAGCATTGGTGGAAGAACACATGGTTTAAGCTCTTGGTCTAAAATAACCTTTGGGGGACCTTCTGGGCATATATCAGGAGATGTTTATTACAGCCAGTATTTGCTACCATTCTCTTACGCTTTCTTGCTGTAGTTAAAGCTTTAAGTGCAACTCCCGTTCATGAAAATGTGTTATCAACTTAAACTTCAGAATATTTTTTTAAATTATTATTTATTAGGGATGGAGGGGGACACACTGGTTTCTGTTCTTTTCAGTGGTGAAATAAGACCTCTGACATTGACCTAAACACATTCTGAAGAAGAAAAGCAAAAAGGATACAAGACCATATTTTGAAAAACAATTTCCCTTCCCTTCCCTTCCCTTCCCTTCCCTTCCCTTCCCTTCCCTTCCCTTCCCTTCCCTTCCCTTCCCTTCCCTTCCCTTCCCTTCCCTTCCCTTCCCTTCCCTTCCCTTCCCTTCCCTTCCCTTCCCTTCCCTTCCCTTCCCTTCCCTTCCCTTCCCTTCCCTTCCCTTCCCTTCCCTTCCCTTCCCTTCCCTTCCCTTCCCTTCCCTTCCCTTCCCTTCCCTTCCCTTCCCTTCCCCTCCCCTCCCCTCCCCTCCCCTCCCCTCCCCTCCCCTCCCCTCCCCTCCCCTCCCCTCTCCACCCCCCTTCCTCTTCCCTCCTCTCCCCTCCCCATCTGCCTACTCTCCCCTTCCATTCCCTTTTCCCCTCCTCTTCTCCCCTTTAAAAAACAAAACAACAACAAGGCTGTAATTTTACCCTGATTAATGATTTTGAATGCAAGAGGTTGAGAAACAGGAGTCAATCTGAATAAATATATAAAATAAATAAATACAGCAAGACTGATTAATACCCAAAGCACTAGTATTCCCAGACATATGCATACACCACCTTCACCCTGATTAATCAGGTCTGACTGTACTGCATAATACTTGCCATTTTTTTAATTAAAATTGAGAGCTCTAACTGTCCAGAGTGCTACATGTGTGTTCTGTGAAAAAAATACAGCACAAGCAGAGGCCATTTTTTTTCTACTCCTGCTACAAATTTTGTACTGAACTTTAAAGGCAATTTCAGGTGCAGCCGAATACTATCCATTATCTTTGCCTGTACTCCTAATCAGAGCAGCGCAATCTGCCTCCAAAAACATTTGTTCTCAATGGTTGCTGATTCTGAAAGCAGATGCTCTTGAAAATGTAGTTGTCAGTAGCTCTACTTACTGGTGTTTTCTTATGAAGAAATATTCTAGTTAAGGTTTACTTGGATTTAACTAAATGTTTGTGATTGTGCTGTCAAGATATAATATTTTTTGCTCATGTGCATGGAACAAATCAATAAGCTTCTTTCTCATGACCCTAGTTTTGCTTTTGCTTCTACCTATATAAATCAGGAGAATATCTGCTCAGATGCATAGTTACACCTCACTAAAATTGCAGGAGATGAGAATCAATTCCTTTGTTTGAAGTAGAAGCAGAAGGAGAAAATAAACAAGTACTTCATGGTTGCCTTCCCTCTGCGCTCTGTTTTCCCCCATTTTTATTATTTGAACATATAAGATTTTACTCATATATTACACCAAATCAATGACTCTGTCTAGCTTCCCGTAGTACACTTTTTATAGCAGAGAATACTCCTTTCTTGTCTTGCTGAAGCACATATTTTCACATGATTTGCACTGATAATATAACTCCACTGAGTAGCTTGATAGAATATATCACTCTTCACAGTCTAGCAGTCCCCCTCCTTAAATAATGGAGGTGGTAGACTCCTGGTAGGCTTGATTTTAAACATTTTAAATATATATAATGGTTTGCATACTGTGCAGTGATTTGTAAAATGTGAATGCCTACAAAAACCATGGTTACCAAGCATAACATTATCTTATTTTTACTTACACAACCAGTAAAACAGCTGGAGGTCTAAAATCATGGCCTGGCATTAAATGCATTACTACATTTTAACCATGCAGGATGAAGCTGTCCTTTCTGTTGGGAGATAGGAAGAGAAAGAAAATGCAGTGATTACTGGAAAATTAACACCTCCCATTTTAATAGACTGATTTTACCAACAAGACTTAAATCGAAATCCTTCAACTGAAATGAATTAAAATTTTATCTGTCTATCTAAGGAGTGAGAAAGGCACCAGTGGCTTTGAGCTACTCAAATCATAGTATCAATGTTTGGAGTAGAAATGTAGAATTAGTGGAAATGGAGTATTTTACTAATGGAAATTATGTCTTTTATTTAAATACCCAACTGTATGACACAATTTGAATTTGTTTTTACTTTTTATTCCTATACTTAAAGAATATCCATATCAATAGCTGTCCCCTAGTTTTTAAAAAAATCTTTTAAACATAAATAATTGTAATCAACTTGTAATAAATTAAGCCTTGAGCTATAAACCCAGGTCAGTACTGTGTACCTACAAGGTTTAGGACTAGGATACTTTGCCTCATTAGTGACACCGAGCCATGTCAGTAAACCTTCACAGAAGTTGTGTCAAAGAAGACAAAAATGTGCTACTGTACTTGGTGCCTCAGAACTAACAACTAAATATTTATTCCAAAAATATGCCCCTGTGGACCTTATTGAGGTGCTCAAGCTCTCCTGGGAAGCAGTTTCACTGGGGGGGTTTTGCCCAGTGGAAGGCAAGGTGCTGACACCCTCTGAGACAAGGGAAGACTCTTCCCCTGCATTAGTTGCTCGAGTCTAAGAGGAAGAAAGAAACAAGGAAGTTTCAAGCACCAGCTGACAGAGTGTCCAGCCCAGCTGATCTACCAGTTGGTCCCACAGCCAGTTGCAAGCAGTAATGGCTCCACTCCTTTTAATGACAGACCTATTTTTGTGGATGCTGGGAGATACCCTTGAAGTTCTGGTTCAAGCCCTGATTTTCAGGTCTGTTCTCAAGGATCAGGAGAACTGGATGCTTACTCTTCATACAGTTACCCCACTCCTTAAGAAAACCATTAATAAATATATAGGACATATGGAAGGTTACAAGAATGGGCAATGTGGCACAGCTTAAACCAGAAGTTTCTCATAATTAAAAAGATGTCCTTCAGAGTGTTCATTAATTGAAAGGCCCAGGAGTGGACGGCCCAGGAGTGGACATTTCTCTTTATTTCATCTTTATTTCATTTATATCTCACACTTTAAGGCAGAAAAATGACTGGACAAGGGGGAATGGTTTTAAACAAAAAGAGTAGAGATTTAGATTACAGGTTACAAGGAAATTCCTTACTCAGAGGGTAGTGAGGCACTGGTACTGGTTGCCCAGAGGAGCTGTGGATGCCCTGTCTCTGGAGGTGTCAAGGCCAGGGTGGATGGGGTTTTGGGCAACCTGGTCTAGTGGGTGGCATTCCTGCCTGTGGCAAGGGGGTTGGAACAAGGTGATATTTAGTGTCCTTCCCAACCCAAGCCATTTTGTGATTCTGTGATTATATTATTAGGGTACTTCTGGGAATGCTCCCAGTTGGATCCAGAAATACACTACAGCAAAATCACTCTGGAGGATTCCTGAATTCCTCAGATTTCAGGAGTCTGAGGACTATCAACATGTGAAGATGTCACTTTACACCTAACTAGTATGACTCCAACATCTGATCAGTGATGCAGGTGCAGAGTGAAAGCCACCATCCCTTTCCAAACAAGCCCCAAGAAGCTGCACAGTCTTCCACAGTCTTCCAACTATAAGCCCATTCATGGCACATGGTGGCTGCAGAGGGAATCAGTAATGTTTGGAGATATTCTCCAACCACAACAAAATTATAAAGAAGAGTGGCAAGGATTTGATATACTGCTTTCTTGCTCAACTTGTTCAGGGGAACAGCAGCCGGTTCAATTAAACCTTGTGCTTGTGACATTAGGAGGCTGAGATCTTATTCATCTGCCTGATAAAGCTTTGGACAAGGTACACGAGGAATAAAAAGGGTCTGATTCTTGTCTTGCAACAGAAGTTTTACATTGCTGGTGTTACTGGCTATGTTTGCACTGGCAGCCCAGCCAGCTCTCAGGATCCATGAAGTCCATTAAAAGAAGCTTCTGCATTCTCCTGCAAAGCCTTTGCTCTTGCTCCCCAGCTCCTCGAGCACCAGCACTCTCCAGCCCCTGGCCCTTGGGATCCAAGGGAGAAGGAGTCCTTCCACTCTCCCAGGATGCCAAACCAGGGGCAGGGTGGGAGAGAGACTGCCACAGGAGCACCTGCCCCAGCTCCCCCAGCACTGCCCTTGGATGACAGTGTGAGTCCATCCTTTGATGTGGGCACGGCCATCTTGTTTACTTCAGAGGATCACAGAAGGACATGGATTATGCAAGCAAAAGGAAGAATGCGGCTAGTTAATAGTGCTGGCAAATAACACAGGAAAAAAATCTGCAGTTTTATTCAAAGAAGAAAATGAGCATTGTAGTAAATATGCATACAATACACACCAAACACAAATCTAGTTTCTGTTTGTAAATGTGTGGTCTAGCTGCTAACTTTGAAACAGCTTTGAAAGCTGTTTCAGCTTCAAATGAATGTAGTGTTTCTGAAATAGTTTAAACAAATGTGATCTGTCCATGAAGGAAAACAATGGATGTAGTAAACAAGCAAACGTTGTCAATAGCTGAGCGAGAAGGCTGCTGAATATTTTATTAAGGGAGAACCATGTGTGGGATTTCTGATGTTACACCTGTGTAGGGCCTGTGTTTGGTGAGTATAGGGGTGGGTTTATGGCTCATGGAGAATGTCAGCCCTGGGAACTCCAAAGTCAGAGGAGGGACACCTGCTTTTAGCAGTCTTCAGCCATACCAATGGGAATGTGTTCAAAAGCAGGGATCAGCTACGTGCTGTAAAAATGAAAAGTTGCGCATTCAGTGCAGTTCAAATGCAGGTTTTTTTAACACTTGATTTTAATTAACAATTTTTTTAACACTTGATCTTACGATACTGCCTCAAAAGTAGAATATAGCTGTCTTCATTATGACAGAGCTTGGTAAGGTGGCCTGGTTCTCCTGCCTTTGCTATCCCCCTTCAAGTTCTGCATGAGCTGTGAGTACAAACACAACACAAAGGGTTGTAAAGAAGGTGTCCTCTTATTGTTTGAGCCAAACCCAGTGCTGCCATTAGGAAAATCTGAGTAACATCTTCGTGCAGCTGTATGGGAGGTGCTATCAGAAGAGCACAGCATTTTTCTTTCAGAACAGAGCATGCATTTTTTTTTTTTTTTTTTTTTTTTTTTTTTTTTTTTGTAGCCTTGTCATTTCATTGGTGTTATTTTTACACTTGTATTCTTTAATGTTTTTTAGGGTGGCAAAGAAGAATCTCAGCTTACTGTCTTCTGCCAGCCAGCTGCTAAGCCCTTGGCCCAAAAGTGGAAAGCTTGTGCAACTTCACAGACTTTGCCAGATGAACCCCAGCAGTTTCTCTCTCCACACCTAGTGGGGATGTGGATTTATAAAAACAGTTTAAGAAGTTTAGTCTGAAACTGAGCAGTTGACCCTTTTTAAAATCTCCACACATTGTTCTGCAAATCCAAAGGATTTCATTGGTTCATTCTCTTCAAGTTTCCACAGAAGAGACTGTAAATGCCTTGGACCAAATAGCTGTGCAGTTAATGAACTGTGCATACACAGGCACTAAGTCCAGCTATGAGTTCACAGTTAATCATTTAACAAAGATGTCTGGCTTCATATGGTTTTCATTCCTTTCCAAATAGTGATAGACTTATCAATTAAATCCATCTTTAAAATAGATTTTAATGAACATATGTACTGCCCATTGTAATTCATTTAATGTTATCTTTTCAATATGCTTTTCCAAGAGAAATAAACGACGGAATATTCTATTATAATAAGAGGTGTTTTTTTTTTTTTTTTTTTTTTTTTTTAATTATTGTTATTATTTTTAGGGAGAGACCAGTGTGAAAATTCAGTCTCAAATGCACATAAAGCTAGATTTTCAAAAGCATAAGCATAAGCTGCTGCCTCCATTTCTGGATTTCAACCCAAGATATTCAAAGTATGATTTCTGAGGGATGGTGAGTTAACCCCTACTGACTGCAGCTGTATTTCTTTTTGTGTTCTCTACTGCTGCAAATCAAACTCTGCATTGCTAAGGGAATGAGAGAGTATTTCTTGAGCAGTTTTTACTTCTAATATTTCCTTACTGTGAAAATAGGCTTAAGTGGTACTTGATGGCTTTTACTTGCAGATGACACAGCTCATAAAGCCAAAAAAATATAAAATTCAGGTGGTGAAAATCCACCTCAGTGCGTGAGAAAGAGTGGAGGGGGAGAATTTGTGAATGAAAGCTTGACTATTTGAAAAGGAGGCAGATGGTTTGCATCTACCGGCATGAATATTGCAAGCTTCAGGTGTCTCAAAATGCTGTGAAAAGCAACATTAGAAATTAGAGGCAAATATGTCCAATAGTAACAAAGAAAACAATGGCTTTTGCCACTACTGAAGGTAATTCAGGAAAACCTTGGGAGTGTTTTCAGAGATCATGAACTGCATTCATGCCTGGAATAGAACTACATTCCTTGTCTTTTCGCAACACTAGCCTTCATTTTTTGAGAAAAATCTCTTTGCTGACTATGAGAATCGTGAAGACAAGCTGGTTCCATTATAATACCCTACACATCTGAATGTATTTTTGCTATTTATTTTCAATATTGTTGGATCATACCCCTCCTAACATGCCCTCGAACTGTCCCTCCCCGCCATTCCTTTCTAGAACTTTTAATCAGATCCTTTAACTCCTCCAAGCAGGCAGTCCTTAACTACATTTTACAGACACACCAATGTAGCACAGGCTGGTCAAAACAGCTGTGGGAGAGTTTCTGTTTTGAAGAAAATGTTAGTGGTGAGGATAATTTTGCAGCTAAATGGAGTTTTCCTTCATTTGTATTAACACAGTATCTTCTATCTCCTCCCAGCCAGTTTCCATGTGTGTACAGATAGGCAGCATTTTCTCCTACATATATTAGTATCTGCCTTGGTTTTCTGCATTTTCAGTTTCATAAGCCAATATTCAAATGACGATGTCTACTGCTAAGACTTTGAAGGTCATAGGGGGATCCAAATATCACTGAAAGATCTCTATGAAGTTACTTAAATATGATAGTATATATTCTTTTATGGGATACAGGGCAAAACCTTCACAAAATTAGTTCACAGATCTTAATTTAGATTTCTTAAAAACTGAAGAGACCCACCAACTTTCCCTTCAGGCAAAGGAAATAACAAGAGCCCCACGAAATTGCAAAGCAACCTATGGGAGCATTTCACTGTGGTCTTGGTCAAGCAGCTCTGATCAATCCCTGTTACTGTGTTTAAGCATTGCTGCTAGGTGAGTTGTGGCTGGATGGGTTCTTACATCAGTTCATTCTAGTTAGTCTTGGAAACCTGTCTGACCTGAGCTCAGCCACCAAGATAGAGGTGACATTGATCTGTGTTCGCTGACTTATGAGCTGGCTCCAGAAGGTTCTGTAAACATGCAGAGCATGTTTGTAAGCATTTTCCCAACAAACAATGGAAGGTGTGATTATTGTCTCAAGCTGGCTTTACAGTGGTGTAGATTTGTTTACTTGCATGGGGTTTTTGTCATTTACAGCACTACAGGAAGAGTGTACTGCAAGACCCTAAAGATTAAGGCAGAGTGCAAAATAAATTACCTCACTGAATCACAGGAGTGTGATTGCCAAGCTAATGTTTGCAAAGCATCCTTTCTTGGCCAAACTGATTTTTTCTGCCTACAGAATTTCTTTCTATAGTAGAATGGTGATACATAACAAAATATACTCCATAATTTGTGTTTATTAAAATTTTCTTTTCACATTTCTTTTATGCTTTTGTTATTAGATCTTTTATTGAATGTTAATAGAGGTTATTCAGCTTGCAAGGGATCCTTAAGATTTTTTCAAGTAACTTATTTAAATCTGAATTCTACCATCCCCATTTTGTTCTCATGATGCTCACTTTCTACTGTTCTTTTTCACTTTTTATCATGTAGCATTGTAACTACATTAAATTAGTAATGAAAAATGAAACCACAGGAGTCCACTGTATTCTAGGTAATGACTGATATGACTTTACACTTGTCTGCATTACATTATAGTGTCATAACTTTCCTTTAGACCCAATAATATTTTTCATTATTGCACTATCCACAGCACAGAACTGTAGGGGCTTGTTCAGATTCTAACAATATTTTCCTTAAGTAAATCCATATCTAATAACAGCATTTATTTTCTCTCTCTCTCTCTCTTTTTTTTTTTTTTTTTTTTTTTTTTTTTTTTTTTCTGTAGCGGAAGGCAGAGCAATGATTTCTCTTAGACCTCATATTGGTTTTACAGGTGTTCAAAAATGTCATCGATGGATATTAAAGGAGATACATCAGGAAATAGAAGAGGCCAAGGTACAGTGTTGTTCAGGGGATACAAAATCTTTAGCTTTGTGCCGTGGTGTCAAGGGCATTAAATAGGAATTTGCCATTAAAGAATGTATGGAGTATGGGACAGTTAGTGGCTTTTGAACTGAAACCCTCCCTGGGTGAATGTGTGGAGGCTGCCCAGGTGACAATGATTCTCCTGCTTACTCGGTAGAGATGCATCCCATATCACTGCATCAGATGCTGTATTTAAGAACATGTATTTAAGGAAGGGTTGTTTTTTTCTTAATTTGTTTGCTCGTTCTGTTTCTTTGGGTTGTATGTTGGGTGGTTTGCACACCGGTGCAGGACTTTTATTTCCAGTGTTGCCTTTCTTGGGATACTTTTCCTTTGTTGGCTTGCAACAGAGCTGAGCTTGGAGAGGTGATTTCTTTGGTTCCTTTGGTTCAGTGCTACAGAGGAGGCACTTTGCTGTGACCAATGAGTTGCTTTGTTTGACCGTGCTCTTCAGTGTAAAGTGGCTCTGCTGTCTTTCTCTGCCTTGCAGTGTGCAATGTCACTGAGAGACCTGACTCTGTGGTGGCTTTATGGCTATGTGCTCATCCTAAATACCAGATTTATGGAAATAAATGTGGTCTGTTATAAATGAAGTCTCAACTCAATCTGAATTTAGTAATATTTATAAAAGGAATATTTATAAAAGGTATAACAGGCAAGTAAACAGCGCTGGGTGCGCAGGGAGTCTACGCTCCCCCAACATGCACACACAAACATCAAAAACTCTAAATATACAGAACATTGCTTTTACATACTAAACCCAACTATGCCTATACTAATGTACAATCAGGAAAGGTAACAAACAATCCTTTAAGTTCCATGACTTAACAGTCTCCATTTTCCATTCCTTTTCTTGATTACTAACAAGTCTCCATTTTCCATTCCTTTTGAACAATATGTCTCGCTTTAAGTTGTCAAGCAACTCGGCCTTCGGGCCTTATGTATCCCGTTCTTCCCGAATCGAAGAAAAGCATACCCATCTCCTTTTCAAGGCCAATAGGCACGTTCAAGTCAACAGGGGGCGTAACAGCAAAGGCCTTCGATGGCAGTCGCGGTGGGGGGGCCGATGGCGTAGCAGAAGGATCAGTAAAGGAGCCCGCAGCTCCCTCACTGTCTGGCAAACCCCACGTTTCTGACTGTGGCCCCACATGGCTCTTTAAGGCCTCAGAGACTGCTTGCCAGGTGCCGAGCAATCCCACTGCAACCTTGTCATTTTTAGTTGCAGAGTCCCACACCTTGACCTCAATTTGGTCCCATGTTTCAGGCTCATAAACTGTCCGATTGTTAATAAGGAGAATAAGCTGTAAGGTTACCAGGACAGTCTTTGTTCCTTAGGACGTATGATTCCCCATAATGCGCAACTGCTTACCAGCCAGGGGCAGCTGTGTGCACAGGTCCTCTTCTCTCAGCTTGAGCTTCTTCCCAGCTCTGGTGTGCCCATTTCCAGCGACTTTCTGTACGAGCTTCTCTGAGCAGTTTGCTGAGTTTGGCTGAACCCATCTAGATGAGGCAATCAACGAGCCTGTTCCCATCCTGGTCTCCGTTCTGCTAGCCTGTTCCTTTTCATTCCTTCTTTCTGCTTCTTTATTGATGACATAACTTCATCACATCGTATTGCTTTTTTTTTTTTTTTTTTTTTTTTTTTTTTTAATCTTGACTGCAGGCTCCCCTCTTATACCCTTCTCCCCACAGCAGTTCTTTTCAAAACAACTTTTCATTGGTCAAACGACTTTGCAAATAACAGCAACGGCAAACACCCAGAAACTTCCATGCCTTAGTGGCTGGAGAACAAGAAACCTGAGACTGCATCGAGTCTCCTGAAATCACCCTTCTTTGTTCCCTCCAAACTCTTTTATATTCCTGATGGCCTCATCGTTAAGAATCTAATGTTACCATCAACCATGGGGCTTTATGACCCCCATGGCCACACTCTCAAATCTCCCCCTTCTTTATTAATATCAACCATTTTCTCGACACAAATTATCAATCCATATATAACATGGTCTATATTATCATGAGTGTGTAGGAAGCCTAGCAGATGTTGGAGAAGGCACAAGCCCACAAACTGCTCAGAGCCTCTAAGGTCTTGATGTTTCCTTCCTGTACCACAGTTATGAACTAAAGGACTGTGATGGAACAGGGGGCATGCTTCAGAGGTGGGCTTTCTGGAGCTTTGAAGCCATGTGGTAAATTTGGTTTCTTGTTCTCTGACTGTTTTGGGTATTTCTGCACAGATAACGTGTAAAAGCTGCATGCTTCCTCCTGTAGGAGTAAACTGGAGGAGATGTAAAGTATGTGTGCAGGGAATCTCCTGCCTTCCCCAAAGGGGAGCTGTTAAAAAGATGAATTTCCTGAGAACCTGCTAAGTAATAAAAATACACTTAGTGGGTTGAAGTAACTGAAATAAGTCGCTTCCTTAACGTTTGTGTTCGACGATGGATAACCTTAATTCTTCCATTAAACAGGCACTTCCTTATGAAAAGGAAAACTCTGGAGCTATTTTTGAAGTTGTCTCTATGACCCAAAAAGCTTGTCCCTTAGGGTATGCTCCCTTCCATGGGGCCTGTCCCTTGCCTGTGCAGGGATAACTGGTGGGTGGGAGCAGTGGTGATGTGCCTGACCTTAGTCCTCACTCTGCATGTCTGTGGGTACTTCAGGAGCAAAACAAGCAGGCTGCAGAGATGGGAGATCCCAAGTATGGATTCTTCCCTTCAATTGTTGTAGTGTTTGACACATCTTGTTTCTCCTGGTCTGCCACTGCTCCGTGCAGCTTGTTTTGCAAATGGCAAGCTAGAAGTGAAGGAAAACTGTTAATAGCTTTTACTTTAAATTGTAAAATCTTTGCATATTGTGCAGGGACACAAGGACACAACTGTAGTTTACATAAGTACCTGTCACTGCTTGTGGTTATGTAAAGCAGGGATGAATACCTAAACCCAGGATCAAAAGCCTTCTACACATGAATGAATCTGTGAAGGGGAGAAAGAAAACAAGGCAGAGCTGTGCCAGTGAAAGCATGGATCACTTCACATTTCAGTTTGTGGAAGAGCTGAAAGTAAAGACAAACAATAGAAATATATGGTGTTTCTCAAACATGAGGACAGTGGGGAAAGTAATGATGGAAAAAAAGGCAACCCTCCATGTGTACACACACATACCATGCACAAAAAAATCCACTTAATAGCAGATAGATGCCAGGCAAATTTTTAAGGTTGGTTTTAATGGATGAAGGACAAACTATTGTTTAGTGGGCAGTAACTCCAACTACCTAAACACAGCACATACTGCTGCTAAAAGAACAAGTGGTCTGGTACGTGTCTCTGACTTCAGACTCAGCTTGGGTCCTGCTGGATGAAAAAGTTAGTCATTTGAAGGTGTGGGGAAGAATGGGGACAGCCTCCCTGAAAGCTTTGTTTTTTAGTAATGCCTCCATTGCTTTCAGATGGTTTCGGATGAAAACTGCTGTGCTCAGAAGTCCTTGGTGTACTTGTTGCAGCAGGTGTGGATTATTTGTTTAACTTTGAGTGGTGGCATGGGAGGCTGCCTGACACAAAGGGTTGGTGTCTGCTCCAGTTGTGGACCAGACTGAGAGCTGCAGGATGTTGTTTTACCATGCATGGCTATTTCTCCTCCTGCAAAATATGTAGCTGATAACAGAAGAGCAAAACCTTCCCAGCAAAATATCATCTTTGTTCCAAATTGTGTGCGTGTGTCCAGCTCTGCTTTGTGAGCTGGGTACTGGCTGCTACTGTGCCTTGTTTTTTGCTTGCAGACAGAAATACTGCTGCCAGTGTACTTTGTGATCTCAAATAACTTGCTTGTGGCCCCATTAAACCAAAATGGATGTAGGATGCACAGGTTGCATACCTTCAGTGTTAGCAATCGTAGGTTAGCCTCACCTGTGCTGGCTGTGAACCACATGAAGAAGATAAAAACTATTAGGGCAGTTCTCCTTGTGTGCCCCTTCTTTCTGCTTCCACCCTCATCTTCTCATTGATTTCCTATCCTATGCAAAACTCCCCTAGAAGCACTTTTCCTTTTGTACCTCCTGCAAAAGTTTCACCTCCTAACATGGACTTCAGCTGTGAGAAAACAAGGATGTCTCTGTTTGCTGCCAGGGCCAGAAACAATTCAGCTCACTAAACTTTCCAGTGCAGACCCTCTAATAGCATTTATACACAGTAAAATTCCTTATTACAAATGAGAATTTTAATTCCTAGCTTAGCTTGATAGAATGTAATTTAAAGCCATTTAGGATGGCTTAGCCTTCAAAGCAAACTCAAGATTGTTTAATTAGTCATGCAAGCCACTGAACACTACCCATAACACAAAACAACTAAAGTATTTATTAGTTTTAGAGCTAAGTTAAGCTCTATGTGTTCCAAATTTTCAATAAAGTGCATTGAGTGTTAAGCAAGTCTTGTTTTTTCTATCTTCCAATGCTCAGTAAATTTTATCTGTGAATTAAAAGCATAGCCCAAGTGTTGCACGATGTAAAAGGAGGACTAAATTTAGCCAGCTCTCATATGCATTAGAAGAAACAATGGCAGTAGCGGTACCTAGGATATCTTGAGACTTTTGATTTACATTTTTATATTCTTCAGAACAAGTATGAAGCAGTCCAGACTTTGTATAATGGTTTCTGATATTTTTTCTAAACTTCCTGAAGCAAGGTGTGGAAAGTACTAGTAAATAGCCAATTGAAAGCTGTGGAATGCAGCAAGGAGGTAGTGAATGTGTGATAGAAAATCTCTCCAAAGTTTCTTTGGCATTGCCCTTGCTAGCACCTTCCAGAGTTTAAAGGCTTAAATTGGAAACACTTCTGATGTAGCCAAGCTAGAGTTGTCAAACGTTTTATTGCTTACTTGTAAGTATTTGTATTTGTATCTATGAGCTCCCAACTGGGAACAGGAATGATGTTCAGAACTGGGTTATCCCCAAGTCCATGGAAACAACATCCCAGCCTTCTGACTTTGGGGCTGGGGCACAACCTGATTTGTACATAAAAAAAGGTCTGGCCTTGGGTTCGGTCTAGGTTTTAAGTAGTGTGTTTTAAGTGGTGTTGGCTGGAGATCAACTTCCCTGAGGTTTCTTAAAAGATCAGAAGTTCTTAACCTTGATTGCAGGACCAGCCACCTTTCAAATGTCTCCCAGCCAGAAGCCTATCTCAAACAGCAGTGCTTTGGGCCTGCGTGTGAGGCTGGATATCCACTGATATCAGACAAGAAAACAGAAAGACTGGGAAGGTCAGCGTATGTAAGTAGGAAATGTGTGCAGTTCTCATGCAAAATTAATTTTATTAGATGAAATTAGACCCATCAGAAGGGTTTTACCTCTGTCTTCATGTACTTTCACCTTGCAAGAGAGCATGTAGTGTGGTGCTGGGAATGTAAAGGGTCATAGCTTGTGCTATGCTGAGGCAGGATTTTGTTGGTGCTTGACTAGATGTGCAATTGACTTGGTGTCCAAGAGCCTGATCCTTGGCCATAGTATCTGTTTGTTTTTGTAGAGAAACCTCTCCCTCAAATGTTAAGGAAAGTGTTTCCATCAGGACTTGACTTTGCCCGCATGACCAATGTTCAGGAGTGCCTTGAACCAACTGGTGAGATGAATATTAGAACAGTGCAAGAGCCATAATTTCCATAATTGGTGTGTAGGGAAAAAAGAATGAAGGCTGTTTGTTTTAGTATTTTTGATTTTCTTTAGTGCTTCAGACATATTCTTGGTCACAACAGTCGGCTCTTTGCAGGTGAATTGTTTTCTAAATTCTGTTGATATTTACAGTGAATTATGTACATACCATCAGTAGCAACAGAAGGAAATAGGTTACTTTCCTCCATGAAAATCAAGCCTAAAATAAATCTCAACAAATTAGCTGCATCATTGGAATGGAATTATATTGCTGTTTGGAAGCTTTATGTTTTTATGGCTTTTTTTTTTTGTGTGTGTGTGTGTGTGTGTGTGTGTGTGTGTGTGTGTGTGTGTATGACAGTGGTAAAGCATTACCTCTAACCATTGTCTTATGGACCTTTTCCCTGTTTTCCTAATTTAGATCCCTCGAGTCTCCTCCTTTCTGTAGTCAAACAAAACAAAACAAAACAAAAAACTCTTATATTGGTATATGGAAAGAGGAAGTATATTGTAGAAGGCTGTTGTAGAAAAGGGATTGAGGCATTGTATGAGACGTGTTGTATTGAGGCTATTGTAGAATAAATTATTTTTATTCAAAGAACAATTCACATATGGGAAGCAACAAGTGCAGCCTTAACCAGCAGACCATTTTCAGAAAGTGTGCTTATGATGCATGTGAAATGTACATATGAGCAGACATTTTTTTCTCTCTGGGCTGCTTGTTCTGGCTTGTTTCAGTCAGGATTTGGGCACTGTTGAAATTTCAGGGCTGTTCCTGACTTTGGAGACACACAAGGCATGTCTGCACTGTGCTATTGATTGCCCTGTGGAGATCTGAGAAAATGGAGACCTGAGATGGTGGTTTGTGGCTTAGGGCAGTGCTGGAGGAGACAGCACGGGTCCACGAGCCATTTAGATGTTTTATATTTGCACTTCTGCTAGTTTTCTTTCACTCTTAGACTCTGAGAATGGAAAAAATAGATGTCCCAGTTTCCATAGCAAGGTCAGGAGGCACTGAGGGCCATGCTTTAGAAGCTGGGTTTCCTGGTGCTTTGTTTGGACCTGTCAGCCTAGGTGCTCATGTATTAATTTCCAGCAGGATTTCTGAGGTTCTCGGTTCCCCACAGCTGGAGGGTTAAAAAACCCTGGCACTCCTCACTTCATCTGGGGCTTTTAGAGCCTTGGGGTTGTAGAATAAACCCTGGATATGCCGAGCTTTCCTGATGAGGTTGCCTGCGGCTCTGGCAGCCCAGAGTGTCTGGCCACAGAGCATCCTGACCAAGAAACAAGGTCTCTGTTAGGACAGTATTTGTGACTAGGCAGAGCTTGCTCACAGTCGTGACATTTTGTGGAAATGATACTGGCTTTCATGGTGGAGTTTCCTGACACAAACGTTTAGGAAAATCCCCCACTGTCTCTGCCTCAAAGGCAGAAAGCAAAACAAGGTTTTGGGATACTGGGTATCTCTTGATAAGATCTTATTATATAAGGACAAAATGTTATAAGTCTATTGCTTGTTGATTTCACATCATGTGAAATGTTAGTTTCTGTGGTGAATGAGAGAAACTCTTACATATTATCAGTCTTTAAGTTACTCTGCCCTAAGGCTTTGGTAATTTAACTTCATCCCCTTTCAAAGTTTTTTTTTTTTTTTTTTTTTAATTTTATTTTTTTTAATTTGAAACTTAAGGGGGGAAACCTTTCCAAACCTGCCCCCACTCCCTCAGGTGATATTCTTCTGAAGTGTAAATGCTCAATTATGCAAAGATAAGAACATGAGAAACTTTGGAAAGCAAAAGAAGATTACCTTGATTAATGAGTAAAGCTGTGTTAATAATGGATTTATAGTCTCATGGCCAAACCAAAGAAGGAGTGGGGGAAGGGAAATAATCTAATTGAAAGTAGTGCTTGCATAAAGCCCAGAGTAACACCAGGGACAGAAGAGAAACACAGACAGCTGGGAGCTCTGCTCATTTCTTGAGTCTTTTCTGATCTTTTATTGTGGCAAGAGGGACTCAGTGCTAATACACATGCATGAACAAGTATGTGATGCAGTTACTGCTAGGGTGGAAGGCTGCAGAGAAGTCTGTGCAACAACATTATTCTCCCCTGCCAGGAGAGGTGGACAGGGACAGGGCTCTTCTAGCATCTGCAGTATTTCTGTATCACGTATTGTGTACCATGTGAGGCTGGAGTGTGTCTGTGCTGCTCCACACAAGCTACCCTGCAGACTGTGTCTTGCCTGCTAGAGGTCCCCCAAAGGGCTATAGGGAGTATTTTGGAAGGTACAATTTAGGGGGAAAAAGTTATGAGGAAGAGATAACTGAGTCTCCATAATTGTATCTCCTGTGCCATCCACCACAGTGTACCCTTATACAGAAACAGTGTACTCTTATACCCTTATACAGAAAAATGTACATGTACAAATTAAAGGTGGCTACCTTGACCACTGGATGTCTTAAGTTAATCCAAGCATTTATTTTTAAACATTATTTTCCCAATTATGTCTATTTCATTTGTAGCATGATCCAAACTGATATATTGATACTGGAATTAAACCTGCTTCTCAATATGTTATTACTTGAAAGCTGCTAGATAAACCCAGCAAGTAAGATGATTTAGGTCATGAAAAGCAATTTCTTTAAAGCAAGTTTGTTTTTGGAATTCTTGCAATTTAGAGAACACAAATCATGCACTCAGCATACAGGTATGAGATACATCTGGAGTCTGGTATTTGAGCTTGGTACCATCTATCATGCTGTCTGCTTTAGGTCTGAGCATGTGAACGAGTACTGGGATGTCGGTGCTGGATAATTCTTCTCCCAGGAGTGCGACAGATTTTGTTAATGGTGTTCAGTCTCCTCCCTCCCTCATTATGCTTGGGTGGTTTTTATCTTTTGTGGGGGATCTATTCCTTACTCATCCCTTTGCATGTCCATTTCTCTTTTCAATGAGATTATCTCACTCTGTTTATGTTGTAGAGTGAATGAGGCTCTCCTGTTGTTTCCCTCTCTGTAACTGGTGTCCTTCATGACTGTGTTGCCCGGTATGTTTCATGTTACAAGTTATCTTTTGTTAGAAGTCACCAGTAAGGGAGATTTGCTTGCAGAGGTACCATGATGCTCCATTTCAAACCACAACATCTGTAAGTGCCTGACTATTTGTGGACAAATGTTTATGAATTCATATTATCAGCATGGTGACTTTTTTAAACCTTTGTTTGATTAAAATGGATATAAACTTTCCCAAGCTTTAGAAAGCTTCACCAATTCTCCTTATGTAAAGCATCTGTGGTATAGAGTCTTGTGTTAAGGAAACCTTGCCTATGTGCTTCTCAGCCACTGAAGCCAGACAACATTCAATTTAATACATGAGCTGCTAAAAATACTAAATGCCTATTTAGATGCATGTCTACTGCAAACTTTTCTGTACTGTGGTAGGTTTTGTTCTGCAGCTTTGTTACCAGCTTTGAAAGTTTGAAGTTGCTTAAGAGATCCATGTTAATTGTTGTCTCAACTCAATCTGAATTTAGTAATATTTATAAAAGGAATATTTATAAAAGGTATAACAGGCAAGTAAACAGCGCTGGGTGCGCAGGGAGTCTACGCTCCCCCAACATGCACACACAAACATCAAAAACTCTAAATATACAGAACATTGCTTTTACATACTAAACCCAACTATGCCTATACTAATGTACAATCAGGAAAGGTAACAAACAATCCTTTAAGTTCCATGACTTAACAGTCTCCATTTTCCATTCCTTTTCTTGATTACTAACAAGTCTCCATTTTCCATTCCTTTTGAACAATATGTCTCGCTTTAAGTTGTCAAGCAACTCGGCCTTCGGGCCTTATGTATCCCGTTCTTCCCGAATCGAAGAAAAGCATACCCATCTCCTTTTCAAGGCCAATAGGCACGTTCAAGTCAACAGGGGGCGTAACAGCAAAGGCCTTCGATGGCAGTCGCGGTGGGGGGGCCGATGGCGTAGCAGAAGGATCAGTAAAGGAGCCCGCAGCTCCCTCACTGTCTGGCAAACCCCACGTTTCTGACTGTGGCCCCACATGGCTCTTTAAGGCCTCAGAGACTGCTCGCCAGGTGCCGAGCAATCCCACTGCAACCTTGTCATTTTTAGTTGCAGAGTCCCACACCTTGACCTCAATTTGGTCCCATGTTTCAGGCTCATAAACTGTCCGATTGTTAAGAAGGAGAATAAGCTGTAAGGTTACCAGGACAGTCTTTGTTCCTTAGGACGTATGATTCCCCATAATGCGCAACTGCTTACCAGCCAGGGGCAGTTGTGTGCACAGGTCCTCTTCTCTCAGCTTGAGCTTCTTCCCAGCTCTGGTGCGCCCATTTCCAGCGACTTTCTGTACGAGCTTCTCTGAGCAGTTTGCTGAGTTTGGCTGAACCCATCTAGATGAGGCAATCAACGAGCCTGTTCCCATCCTGGTCTCCGTTCTGCTAGCCTGTTCCTTTTCATTCCTTCTTTCTGCTTCTTTATTGATGACATAACTTCATCACATCGTATTGCTTTTTTTTTTTTTTTTTTTTTTTTTTTTAATCTTGACTGCAGGCTCCCCTCTTATACCCTTCTCCCCACAGCAGTTCTTTTCAAAACAACTTTTCATTGGTCAAACGACTTTGCAAATAACAGCAACGGCAAACACCCAGAAACTTCCATGCCTTAGTGGCTGGAGAACAAGAAACCTGAGACTGCATCGAGTCTCCTGAAATCACCCTTCTTTGTTCCCTCCAAACTCTTTTATATTCCTGATGGCCTCATCGTTAAGAATCTAATGTTACCATCAACCATGGGGCTTTATGACCCCCATGGCCACACTCTCAAATCTCCCCCTTCTTTATTAATATCAACCATTTTCTCGACACAAATTACCAATCCATATATAACATTATTTTTCTTATTTATTTATTTTTAATAAGCACAAACTGACCACTCACTTCTCCAGACAAAGAACCTGATGGTTATCGTGCTCAATTGCATATCAGAGAAGTGGTGCTTTTGTGATTCTAATGCCGGTTCTGATGCGCAACCTCGGAGAAACAAAGGTAATTTTAACTTGTAGCAGCCCATTGACCACAAGGTGCAGGAACTTTAGTTGTAAGGGACTGAAATTCCCTCTGGATGCTGCAGCAATAAAGACCATGGGGTTGAATATATCCAAAAGTACATAGAAAACATGCCAAAAAGAACAGAGCTTTTCAAATAATGCAACAGCTCTATGTAATTCACAGTAGGGCCGAAGTATTGAAGGACTAGATATTTAAGATAATTTAAATACCTAATGGTTTGGAGTGTTTAGTGCATAAATGATATAGTCTTATCCTGTGTCTGTGTCACTGAGGATTGTTTTTGGTGTGAACTGGGGGCTATGTAAAATGTTACTCTCCAGGCCTAAAGGTACTTCTGCCACGGGTCTCGGTCTGGGCTCAGCCGGGTGCTCTCCTTGCTTGTTCTTGGTGCTTCCCCCGCCCCTTTTTTTTTCCTAATAACTAATACCCACCCCCTCCACCTTTCTTAAAACCCTGCCTTGAGGAACCTGATTGTTTCAATTAAATGCAGTGTGGGGTTTCTTTTGTTTGAGTGCTTCATCTGTGCTTGTTCTGTGGCTAGAACAGCTGTTCAGTGGGAGCTGTGCTGCAGATGTAAGGCTACCTGTCAGGCAGCTCCCTGCCAGAACTTGAAACCCAGTATTCGTCTCAGCAAAGCATGAATAATATAAAGGTGTCAACACTGTTTCACAGGTACAGTTTTGTCTCTTGGTATAAAGAGCACTCACAAAGCATACAATAGGAGGACTCTCTAATGGACTTACTGTTTTGCATGAGAGAAATATAAATTCACAAAGGAGAAACTTTTAACATATTTAGTTTTATTATTGTCATGCATTTCAGTGTTTATTGACCTTCAAATTGAGAAACAGCAAGCCCCCCCCCCCAACATCACTTAGTCCTCAGTATCCTGTAAAATAGCCAGCTCCCCAATATTGCTTTGTCCTGTTTCCTGTAAAATCGAAGTAATGCACTTCCTCTGGAAGTGTTTCCTAGCAGCAACAGAAAACTAAATTAAAATAGAATATGGAGGGAATGTTATGGGAATGCAGCTGAGAATAAACTAAATGTTTTCATATATTTGATTACTTTGAAATAATGCCCGTGCCTCTGAATTAATAGACAGCCAGTCAAGTTAATTCTGTTAACTTCATAAGCTTCAGAATGCCATAATTTGAGTGAATAAAGAATGACAGCAGAGCTTGAGTGGAGTTCAGTAACATACATTTTTGGAAATGAATGGTTAAAGAGCAGTAAATGTCCCTTGTACAATATAGCCCACTTTCTTGGAGCATGTTTATCTATTTGGAGATGTTGAAATTGAAGACCCGATTGAGTGATACTTCTTGGGCTTTTTCTGTGGTTCCACTGTGGGATCTTTCAGTACTTTTATGATGACATGTATTGCTTAAGGCTTTTTTCACCTTATTAATCTGCTGCCACACCTCAGTAAGTGATCAGAGATGTAGGGTTTATGTCCTTTCATAAACATTGAGATTTTTTGAGATACGTGGTGTTATCTGTAGTCCCAAGGTGGTTGGTTATTAGCTGTGATTATTTAATGAATTAAGTAGTAGTCAGCTAAAAGTATTGAAATGGTGGTTGATCAATGGCAGAACAATAGTGAACAAGACAGCAAATGCAATTTGTTACAACCAGTGAGCTGGAGATCTAGTAGATATCAGGCCACTGGAATTATGCTCATTTGCCTGCCTCCTCCCAGCAAGGTTTTAATTTTCTGATGCACTTTTGTCATGTCTGATAATATCTTGAGAGCAGGGCTCACGTATGGACTGACTGGTAAATCAAAGCAATGTGAACGGTTTCTCTTGTCTCCTGAGCTCTAGGGTATATGTCCGGCAACCTGAGGCATATGAGTATCTGCCAGTTCTGGTGCTGGAAGCAAAGGCCGGGTCCTGGGCTTGCCCTCGAGCCCCCATTTGACCTTGCAAAACTGTGTGCTCAGTACTGGCTTTTAAACTAGCTGGCAAAAGCCAGTTTCTTGGACCTTTGCAGTACGTGTGTGCTCAGGATGGAGGGGTTTAGCAGCACAGCAGGTAAGCATGAAGCATGGGCTGAAGCAGATGACCCTGCTGCTTGCTGTCTACCCTTGCTTCCATGCTCATCTCATGTGCATGAGGTAAAAATACCTAATTGTAAATTTAAAGGATAAGCCAAGCTGAACACTGTGCATGGGAACTAATATGTTGGCAGTAGGTTTGGGAACATCGTGGTTTTCAATTAAAAGCTGACTTCAGGAAAGGATGCTGTGAGTTTGCCTTTATTTTTTTTGGTTTATCTACAGACGTGCATGATATCTGAAAAAGACTTTGTAGCTCATCTGTGAATAAGTGTGTTGTGGTTTAACCCAGCCAGCAGCTAAGCACTACACAGCTCTTTGCTTACCCTTCCTCCTCCATCTCTGGAATGGGGGGAGAGAATCAGAAAAAAGGAAGCTTGTAGGTTGACATAAAACCAGTTTAATAGGACAGAAAAGGAAGGAAAATAATGATGATAGTACTACTACTACTGTGCACAGTCAAGTGATGCACAATGCAATTGCTCACCACTTGCCCTGATGCCCGCTCTGTCCCCAAGCAGATGGTCCCCCCACCCTGGCCAGCCACTCCTATATATTGTTCAGCATGATGTCAGGTGGTATGGAATAGCCCTTTGGCCAGTTTGGGTCAGCTGTCCTGGGTCTGTCCTCTCCCAGCTCCTGCTGCACCCCCAACCTGCCCATTTGCAGTACAGTGGGAGAAGCTGAAAAGTCCTTGGCTTAGTGTAAGCATTGCTCTGTAACAACTAAAACATCAGTGTGTTATCAACATTATTCTCATCCTAAATCCCAAACATAGCACCGTGCCAGCTACTAGGAGGAAAATTAACTCTATCCTAGCTGAAACCAGGTCCAGTGTTCCATCCAAATCTTTTGGGTTGGAAAAGTGAGAGTAAATTATTTTTGTAATCTGTCTCTAAGGGAGATTTACATGAAATCAGTTCTTGTTCTCTGAGATATGATAATGCTTTTTGTTATCAAATCTCTAAAGAAAACACATTATTTTCAGGAGTAACTTTAGGTACCAGTGAATATTAATTTACTAAGTATTAGCACACAAAGTTGCTACAAAATTAACTGCTTTGTCATGAAAAAGTCCTTGCTCATATATTATATTCTGGATTCCAAAGGCAGCAACAAGTGATGTTAATGTTCTTTATAACCACATTGTATGAAATGATTTGTCAACCACGTCAGAACTAATTTTTACTGAAAGTGTAGTCAAAATGGACCTTTCACTGAAATGCCAATGAAGACCTTGATGAAATATCCCTCTTGAGAAGGAAATACAAGGGTATGGTAAATACAAGCAAAGCATTATCTCAGTGTTAGTTATGTGGAAAGAAAATCTATATTGATGTGTTTACAAGATTGGCGCCAGCCAAATTTTTAAAGTTGTTTTGTATTATGGGGTTTCTTTTCTGTGGATAACTTTTCCATAACTCTTCATGCTGTACTACAACAGTGTCATTTGACAGGTTGGTTGTTTCATTCTGTATTTATTAATTCAGTACTTCAAGATGCACTAATTGTGAGCTTGTGTTCTGATCCAAGTCTAGTATGCTGACTACAGACTTGTGCAGCTGCAAGTGTGTGAGTGGACCCAGTTATAGAACTTCAAATTATGCTTGATTAGGTCAAGGCAAATTTTACTTTTGGTTAACTCTAAGCAGTGAAAACAAGATGATTGATGAAAAAAATTGTAAATATTGAGCATTGCTAATGTGTAAATGTATGAATGCTGAGAGGTACAAAAGGCAGTGCTGTACCATTTCCTGGCTAGTCCATTTGGCTGGCTAGTCTTTTTGTCCTTGTCTGGTTTTGGAGGTCAATTTCCTTTAGTTCTGCACCAGCAATATAGGTTAGAGAAGCCTGTTACTAGCACAAAGTAATGCTGGTCTGGAGCAAGCAATGGTGGGGTCAAATGGTGCTAGGATGCAGCACAAGAGTAGGCTGACAATTAAGGACTGTGACAAAAGGACAGGTTACTGCTGGACACCCCTTATCGAATAAGCAAAAAGGGGGTGGGGGGGTGAGGTCAAGGTCCTGGAAGAAGTTTTACTTGAAGGCAATTGCCTCAGGATTTCTTGTGGCTTGCTTGTTCTGCAGCTGAGACAACTTTCAGACTCGTGGGTTTCCCTGGTTGGGAGGTGATGAAGCGGAGCTGTGCAATAAGCCAGAGGCACCAGTTTGATCTTCAGTCCGTTGTGTTGTGCCCCTCTCAAAGGGTATGATGGTCAAAGTGGCAGAGGAATATGGGTTGAGTGAGGTTGATTGGCCAGGTCTGAAAGTCAGAGGCGTTTGGCTCTGAGCATTTTCTCTTGTGTCTGAGAAAATCTGATGCTGAAACGAGCATTTCCATTTCTGTAGTAAGAGAATAATGGCAGGGCTAATAAAGGGTTGTGGAGGAAGTAATGCAGCAGGGATGAAGGAAGCACATATGAAACTGGGGTGTGAACACAAACTAAGAGCATTGAAAAATGGGATTCAAGTGCTATAAGGCAGGAAGATGGTTAATAAGGGAGAATGAGGAAAAATACTTCTAAACCTAAATGCTTCAAGCTTAAAAAAATCACACAGGTTACCTACTTGCATGGCAGTAAACATCATACACAGATGCCATCCCATTTGATAAGTCTACTTTTTCTCCACTTTATAACAGGTAGTCCTAACTAAAACTATTAATCTGGAATTTCTGGGGCTTTCACCAGACTTACAGTGGAGTTGTAAAAGTCTAATTTGACCTGGTGTTGAATAAGTTTTTAAAACTAAATGATTTTTAATTTAAGTTTGTGTTCTGGAGGACTGGCAAAAGCAAGGTACTATTGAATCAGCTTCTGTGTGAATGGACCAGCTTAAAAAACAAATTAATTGGACTCTTTAAGAAAACACTTTGCCTTTTGCTAAGGCTGCAGCAACACATATTGTAAACTTAGTAGCACTTTGGAACAAAACATGGAAGTAAATGTTTTCTTAGCTCTAACAGTCATTGAGTCCATCCTTGCTTGTCAGATTCCCTACTCATATGTTATTTTTATACTCCCAGCATACAGAAACAGCAGCTAGGGGAAGTTTTTATTTTGCATTTGACAAGCTGCATTTTGCTATTTTTCAGCTTTCCTTTTTCCCTCTTGCTGTGAGGAATTATGTTTGGAGCTGAGAAACTACAACTGTTTAGATATGTACTGAGAATTTCAACTTTATCTTTCCTGCTTCTGTATTGCTGTCACTTTATTGTTTAGATATTGGTTCCACTTCAATTTAAATCCTTTACTTGGGGGCTTTAACTTGTGTCATTGCTAACAATTTTAGAAGTGAATACATTTTAAAAAATTGAGATTACCAAGTGCTTTACTTACCACAGGAGAAGCAATTTAAGAAAAAAAATGTAGTTATTAAAAACAACAATTAACTGAACTTGGCAGTTGCAAATGTTTCCTCCTTCTTTCCAAAGTAGCTGAAATTGATATTTAAAAATTAATGTTGAAAATTAATCTTGATATACACCATATGCTTGCCATCTTTCCAGTCAGTCACATTGAATCAATTTGTCTCTACCTTTGAATTGGACTGTGATCCAAACTGCATCATAGCATGTGGAAAAATATAGAGGATATGGGTGTTTCATGTAGTTTTGCGTTATGTATTACACTGCAGTTTCTAATTCTAATCTAATGAGCCCTAATGTGACTTTAGCAGTGGGATGTCTGAATTACTGCATTTGGGGCAGCACACAAACATACAGTGAATGTGGGGGGAAAAATTGGTTTCTGCATGTATTCACAGATGTTTTATCTTGGATAGGTTGGATTTCAGACTAAATCAGACAAAACAGGAAAATTAAATCAAGAGCAAAGTTTATTTAATATAAGGGGCATATTTATATACTGTGCATTTAATATAAAAAGTATCCCAGCTGCATTAATGTGCTTCAGAATTTGCATATAAGAAATTGATAATGCCACTTTGTACACCAGTCTTCCAAATTTTCTTGCTTCCTTTTTTTCCCCAGTTTCATGTGAGGCTTAAAGCAGTGTGAAAAGCAAGCCAAGTTTTGCGTAAGACTGGCAATGTACTCTCCTGGCCAAAGGCAGCCTGATACCTTTGCAGCAGGCAGAGGGAGGAGGGGGAGATTGGCTGGCTTGTGTGCTGTGTAGGTGCTCCTTGAGCGTGTACTTGCATAACCTTCCCAAAAAGTCAGGCCCTGACAGCTCCAGAGAAACTTGGCTCATGGTAGTGCACGTATGCCACCTGAATTCAAGGGAGTTATTATCTGCAAGCTGGCACCTCTTGCATGGTGATTGCATTAGCAGCAGTAAAATGAGGTGGTAGGAGGGCAGTACACACACCAGGGATGCTGCAAGGCTCCCTCTGTGGGATGAGGTTGCTCATGGTGGCTGTGGCCTGGTGGAGCTCTTGGGAGGAAGAGAGTAGGCTGCTCTTGAGGTCTCTTACAGCTAATTACTTTAAATAAACGGACCAAATCAGCACTATGTAGCCTCCTCTTCTTAGGTCTGTTTTTTTTTAATCCCAGATGGTGTCTGTGCAGAAAGTAGGCACAGAAGAGAGCATCCTCTGATATCTGATGGCAGCACCCAGGGCCAGATCAACAAAGTGATTGGGCTTCCTCCATTCTATATATAGGTGCCTGAGAACAGCTGCAAAACTGCCTTGGAGTCAGGCACCCTACTCTGTTGATTTCAGTGAATATTTCAAAGCAGCTTACCTGCTTAGGTGCTTTGAAAGTGACTCCTTACATTTCTGAATGTCTAAACAGCTAAATCCTGATCTTCCTCTTTTATGTTTAGCTTCTGAGTGCTTCCACAGTCTGGCAATTCTAGTCATTGTGAATATATTCCAGATTTGTTAAACAAACAGTAACTTTTCTTGCGCTGGTTATACATATGCACATGTTAATGATTGTGCCATCACTCTTGATCATAAACCATAAGCACAATAAATTTGTGTAAGACTCTGATACCTTTGGCAGTTTCAATCTCTTCCATAAACTGCAGAAAATACATCAACGTAAATGAATGAAATCACCTCAGTCTCATCTGATTTTTAGATTGCAAAGTGCAGATTGCAACCCCGGGAGCAATTGCTTTTGCTTTGTTTGCTCCTATAGTTTTTTTAGCTCTTGAACTCAGCATTTGCTGTGCTCTAGATCAGCTTTCTCCTGTTCTTCTCATATCACTTGTTCATTTCCCAGTGTCCTTCTCTTGACTTCAACCTGTGGGAGCCATGAACATAACTTTCCTGAAATGACATGGACTTTGTGTGAAGTTTATCTAAATCACTGGTTATTCCTTTGAAAGTCAGTCCATGGTTACTCTTCATTCAAAGATATCACTTATCTATATTCTAGAATTAAAAACTGTCAGTTGGTTTTGGGACAAAATGAAATTTGTATCCATAGAAAGGATATCTTTAATCCTAGGCATTTAAAAAGAAAACACCTTCCTGTGGAAAACTTTGCTAATTAATTTAAATGAGAAATGAATGTTTGGTTAACAGTCAAGACCTCAACTTTTGGGGGTTGGGGAGGGTGGGGAAGATGAATGAAGAAAAAACAAAACCCAAACAAAACACCCTGAAGTAATTGTTGGGAATTGCAGTGGAAGCATTACTGACTGTGCCTGCAGCCATTAACAGGGACTGCAGGGTTGCCTTTACTCCTGGTGCACTCAGGAGAACTGAGGGGTCAAGTGGCTGCAGACATGACAGGACAGGAGCCACTCTTCTCACTCCTTTCCTCCTTGATAAGGCAAGGGATGGTGCTTGTATCCCCCAAGTGGACCTTGAAGGACAACCAGTTGGCAAGTTCCTTCTTCATGTGTGGAGCAGGGTGAAGGAGGGAGCTGCTGCTGTGGGTGCCTTTACATTCATTCCTCACTCTTTTATCCCTCTGCTATTCCTTTAACTCTAGATTTTTTTTTTATCCTTTATACCTTAGTCACACCTATGTAAATCCCTCTGTAGTTTGGCTTGGCTGATGTTTCATAGCAGTGGATTATACAGATTTGTGCAGTGTATTACAAGGTGGGGGGTGGAGGGGCAGGGAATCCATGTACATGCTTTTTCTTCTGTTGTAATAGAGGAATTTAATTTTATTAAATTAAATTTAATTTCATAAAACTTTCATTTAAAAATCTTGAAGTCCTATGACCTTCTCCCTCCTCCCATTGCAAGGGACTGCTATCCATTCGTCCTCATTCCTGTTTAGGAGACTTATTTAAATGAAGAAATTCTTTGAGTGTAAACATTTTTTTTTTTTTTTTCGCCCACATTAGTATTGATCATTAATTGGAGGAGGATGTCACAGTAAAAGCGTCTATCAGAAGTTAGGGAGCAGTCTTGCCCCAATGTTTAAATGAATCACTGCAGCATCCAGAGGACTGTAAAACTGTGGCATTGCATGTAAGCGGAGTTGAACTGAGATCTACCAGAAGGTAGATTCTTGTGCTGGCAAAATGCCTGGAACTTTTGAGGGATATTGAGGAATAGCCTAAGGCCCCAAACCTTGTGGCTTTCAAGGTTTGCTTCTTTCTGTCTTGCGCTGCTTGTTTGTCTTTATGTTTTTAGGAAAAGCTTTCAAGTAAAGTTTCTACCTGAGACCAGTACTTCTGGAAAGGTTAACTCAGCCATGAGGTTTGTTTGTTCAGCTCAGGGCAGCTTGCTAGCTTTTTTTTTTTTTTTTTTTTTTCCTCTGACATGACAGTGGATCTTTGTCTAGTCATTCTCATCATGTATGTGAACACTTTCCTTTTCTTCTGTGCTGCCTAGCCCAAACCACCCTTGTTGTTTCACATGCTTGCAAAAGATCTGAGTACTATGTGATGTTGCGTGCAGAGGGAGGAGGTCGGGTGCAATGTCTGTCACAGCTAAGGACAGCCCTTAAATTTTTGGTCCTCATTTACTGCTGTGTGTTCTCGTGTGAGATCATGCCGGTGAGGAGCTTCCATCCTGCTTTTGCTTGCCACAAGCACGCTGGCTCTGCTTGTGTAACTCTGGCCACTATGGCTTGCTGAGGCTCTGGAGGAGTTTCAAGAGGTTGGGCAGCCTTTAAGTAGGGCAGGATGTGCTGGAATGGAGCTTTCAGTGATTTGAGTTTTCTTATAATTGGGCTCTCAAAGGTGATTAATGTTCAGTTGTGGGGAGAATGTGCTGAGTGGTGAAGTGCATGTTAGCTTGTTTTATCTGTGTTTGAATGCCATTTTGTACCTGTTCTCTCTTTTGTGGGGGGAGAAAAGGGTGTGATATTTGGAGCATGTTCCAGGAAAAACACTTGTCTACTTCTCCCTCAAGGAGAATGCAAGTTGGCCTGTTGCCCTGTTTTGGACACTTCATTCCACTTCACAGGGCCAGACTGATACTACAAGAGGAAGAGGGTGAGGAGGCTGGCAGTAGAAGCAGGGCAGGCAGATGCAGGATAAGGGGACTTACTGACTCGGGCACCTGCATGACCTGGTGGGGCTGCACACCAAAGTGTTGCCAGGAAGCCATCAAGAGGGTGGCCAGGAGCACACTTCAGAGCTTGCTCTTTGCTGTGCTGGGTATGCAGGCATTTTGAAGGAGGCAAGTTGGGGCATGCATGGAAGCCTCTTCCACCTTTTATGATCGGAACAGCTTGCAAGGAGAAGCTGTCATTTTTTCCCAGGGCATGTGGAACCGGTTTCCCTGGTCCTGCGTGCTGCCAAGCCAAGGTCTATCATGAAAGGGGCTGTGATATATCTGCGTGCTAATGCTCCTGATTTGTGGGAAGGGCATGGACTGGAAGCTCAGAAGCTTTATGTGTACAGCCCCAGCCAGCTGCAGAACCATCTATTTTTCCTCACAGGCCTGTCACCATGTGGTGTTACAGGAGTATCAGACATTTCAAAGCACAGTTATGGAGCTGTTAGCCAAGCATGGCTTCCAGAAGGAAGGCTTTATGTTGTTATTTTATCACTTATGCTATTGTATGTGGAACCTCTAATGCCCCTGTTTCTCTAGCAAATTTCTCAGGGTGGTATTGCCAGCTTTCCTGATTTTTATTGTGTCCTGTGGCATTTGGTGTTTTTTTTTTTCCCTTGAAGTGTAAGCTCATTGCATTTTCTGAATGTGGGAATCTTGGGTTGCACAAAATACGCTTCTGATTCTGGTGATGAAAAAGACTAAATTTACTGGAGAGAAAGAAACTTATAAATGAAAGAAACATTTCCACCCTTTCATTCCCTAAATATTTTATTTAAAAGAGTGACTCATGATCACTTTAAATCCTTGCTATTGGCAGTGCTGCAATAACCACTGGAAACAGTGCTCTTAAATGGTTAGATCAGGAACCAGACAAGACAGGCAATCCCCTCCTAACTGTGACAATGTGAGCAATGACTAATTCTACGCACTCTGCTGCTGCAGACATTTCTTTTAACAATTCTCTGTGTCCCAGTGTACAGAGGAAACCTGCATGGGTTTTCTAATGATTCTTGCAAAATTTGCAGTTCTGTGAAATGAATGTCAACATATAGTTGCCCTTAGAGCTAAGCACTGAAATACTAAGGGCCTTTGTCTTGTCAAACTTTTGCTTGCAAATACTTTTTCAAGCTATTTTTCAAGAAAGTTTTGAAAGTCCGTGAATGTGATGTAGTCAAGTAAAGCTGGTCTAGACTGCAGGCTTGGTTTGGTAAAACTGCCAGCTATACTACTTATGGAATAAATAGTTTCTTCACCTTGCTATGATCCATGTCTTTTTTTTTTTTTTTTTGATCCCTTCTAGCATTGCTAGCATGCCAAGCTTGCCAAGAGGAATTATTTGATATAGGCTCAATCCTGAAACTGCAGGGGTGGTGGGAACCACCTTCCATTTGATTCATAAGTATCATGTTTTCAGTGTTGCACTCTGTCAACAGTGCTCATTACTAAGTACTTATTACTAAGAAATTACTCAGGATTTTGGGGATGATTAAAGATATGTGGAAACTTGAGCAACGACTTTTTCTTAAGAAAAGAAATAGAGGTGTGTTTGGAGTAGTTGGAAACAGTCTGGCTTTGGGACAAAGAATAGGATTCTGAATTTTCAAAGAACACTTGAATTCACCCTCTTTTGACTAGAAAAACTGAGAATGTCCAAATGCTTAATTATGAAATTATTTTGAAAAGGATTGAATCTGTATTCAAGACAGAACCATGTATTTCCTAGCCTTGTTGAAAGAATTGCTATTTCATTGGTATTTGTTTAAAAACAAATCAAAAACTTTCAAAGTTCTGTGAATGCTTGTGTATGACAGTGTGGAGTGCCCTGCTCACACAAGTACATTGACACAAATGCCTGTCTGTCTTTATCGCAGAATTCAGTAATTAATAGTTTAGACCATTTGTCTTGTCGCTCTTATGCAGCTCTGTAAATAAACCCGGAAAGTACTGTAGAAATAGCTAGAGAGTAACAAAAGTTATTCCCTCTTGCTATCTCCATTCTAATCAGATGTATTTCTACCAGTGAATTGGACTTCAGTAGGAGTTGCAGAACAAAGTAAAATTAATGAAAACAGATTTTTTTTTTTTTTCTCATGCAAATGATGTACTGAAGCATTGGTGTTTGCAGTAAAAGTCTTAAATCTTGATTTGTACTGATGGGTTGTTTGAAAACATCAGTATGCTCGAAGCACAATTGTTTTCTATCATAATTTATTTCCTCCAGACAAATTTCACAACAGTTTGCAACCCACCCCCAAAGCCTCCAGGCCACACTCCTTGATTTAACTGTAAGCATGTTGCACAGCCTGCAGGGTAGGATAATGCCATGTTCCACATATTGTGTTTGAAAATGCCATGGCTGTGCTTTTTGGTGGCCACCTGAACATCGGCATGGTGACAAGTCTACGGCTGTATGCTGAAGGCAGGAACAGTGTTCTCTAGCTAGGTGCTGCCCCAGCTGTGGAACTCTCCAAGGGAGATCAGTGCTGTTAGGATCTATGAGATGCCCATGTGCCCTGTGACTGAACAGGATGTAAAAGTCACATGGTTGTTCTTCTCTCCCTATAAGCATGTGGAACAGGGCTGAAAAAGCGTTTTTATTTTCTGCCTAAGATTGGGAGGCAGCGTAAATAACCATGTGTTCTAGTATCTGCATGAAACTGAAGAAATATCAGACAGGTGTTTTAAAACATAAATAATTAATTGCCACTCTAATGATAGACAGGGAGGACGGAAAAAGTTTACTGTGTACTTATTTTGCCTGTGGGTGTAAGTCCAGGAAATCTTTCACGAGAGGGATAATTACACGACAACAGTGCAGAAATGCATGTGGTAGCACATGTGAATGCTGACCTGGTGGCTCCTGACAGTGGTGGGATGGCATGATGCTCAGAATCACATTTCCTCCTGGGAAGCTGGAGAAGGAATGACTAAGGGAGGGGAGTAGAAGTAGGAGGGGCTTTCTTAATTGTACATCCTCAAATTTAAAATCATTGAGCATTTAGGGGAAATAACTGATGCTGATGAAAGATCAGGACAACATGTGTTGGGTCTGAAATCTCTGAGCATCTTTTCTCCTCTCTTCACCAAAGCCTGCTCTTTCAAAACAACTGGTAGGAGGTGGTGATATAATTTGCAGTTGGATAAGGACATACGTATTTATGTAAGTTGCAGGAGAGGTGAGGAAGGATGCTTTGTGCAGGAAACGTAATATTTGGAGAAACGGGCTTCTTGGACACTTTAATTGGCCTTTTCATTGCAGCTCTATTTTCAGTTTCCACCAAGGGATTCTGTATGGATGAAGGCTTTTTGTTCATTTTTTCCCATCCCTTTGGAGGGGACCTGATGGTGGGAGATCCACAGAGAGCGTGGTCTTGACAACAACTGCAGCAGTCTGGTGATCAAAGCTGAAAGGAGGACAGTAATGTCAGGGGGCTTGTAGTGAAGCTGCTGGGGAACAGCATGGCTGCATGGAGAAAGGTGAGGGGGAGATGTAGGGAAGAAGTCATAGCAATAATAGGGTGCAAAAGTGTCTTTGTCTTGCCTTTATATGTGTTTTCAAGCTTTTAAAAATAACTTATTGTGCCTAAGCAATAGGCATACCTACCTGTAACTATGGTAAGAAGTTTGGGATTAATTTACAATAAAGGGTCATGTTTTACATGCAAAATTTGTGCATGCATTTTTTTTTTTTTTTTGTATGTGTATGCCTTTTATTTCATTCAAAAGAAAGGCCTGTGAGGACTAGGAAAAGAGGAGGATACTGTCTCTTTATGAATACTAATAAGGAAATCAAGGGGGACAATGGCACTTCAAGTTTCATCTTTCCATTTCCTAGAGGCGCAAACTCTGCAAGTTGTCACCTTGGTGTATTCAGTGCCTCTTGAAGCACTAGACTCCTCCAGAGAGAATGTCAGCCCCAGCCCTGGGCAGTTTTGACAAACAGAGTATATATTGATACATGATAAAGTATGCTAGAAATCACCCCAGTGCTAAAGGCTACTATAGTTTTAATATCATCATTTGAATTAACAAGCATTCTGTGGAGAAATAATGAGCTTTCATTATTCAGAACATCATCCTTACCCCGGGAACTCAGAAACCATTAGCTCTTGAGAACTTAATGAAAAGATGATAAAGAATGTTTTAGATAAAAGTTTGAACGGGTGCACTTGGTAACTAAGGTGAAATATTAATGTTTCTCCCAGTGATGAATTATGTGCATTGGAAGGAGGCAGGGGGGTGGGCAGGTGTTTACATGGTTGCGGCAGTGGGCAGGGCAGGATGGTCCCCATGCATGCAATGGTCATTTGTGGTGTGCCAATGGGATTCTTGGTTTTGTAAATGATTAAAGCATCACTGTATCTTGTGAAAGTGGGAATGGGCAGAAGGATCAGCAGAAGTCTTAAAAAAATTAAAAATAAAAACACTTCTGAAGTCACCAGCCTGGCACTCTAGGCAGGTTGGATTGCGGTCGCCACTTTCTGAAATTCCATATGGGTGGCTTGCTATGTGTCTGCAATAAAAAACCCTGGTGCAATAAACGAAGAAAAAAATATATAAAAGTTTAAATTTTATGGGGTGTAAAGCTCTTAAAGAACTGCTGCTCACAAAGAGTATAAAGATTGCTGAGTCTCAGCATACGTACCCCTACTGAAACGTGTTAGTCCTGCTGTTTTCTTCCTTTAACCATAGCAATCTGCTTTCTTGCTGTTCTTTCATCCTTGAGAGTGTGGGGGGCTGGCAGTCAGGTCCCACCTGTGGATGGCTGGAGCAAGGAGCTTGTCCTGTGTGGGCAGAAAGGTAGTATGGGGACCCCTGAGGTTCACATTGCAGTTGGAGATTTGTTGTAGGCAATGAACACAAGCGGGGGGAGGAGGTGGAGGAGAACAAATGGGAATAAACTATCACATAAACAGTCTTAAGTCACAGTGTTTGCTGCTAACAGATGCGTTTAGGTAAACGCTGTTACCTCAAGAGGTGTTATCTTCTAGGGATCCTTATCATAATTTTGTTTTAAATCTGAACAGCTGTTGTTTAACTACCACAGACCACAATTTATCTACAGCTTGAGGCCATAAAGGTACCTTTATTACACTCTTTCCTTTTTTTTCCATTTGATTTAATTTCAGTGTGTCTGACACCAAAATGCTATATACAATTTGCATATTACAAAATGCACTATTGCAGATTCCATACACTGCTAAATGGGAAAATTGGAGAGGAATGGTAAATGGGGAAGCTTGCAATGACAAATAAAAGAGGAAGATGAGCTCCCATGTTTCATTTACATGTAAAATATTCTTACAATAGTTGTTCCTCCAAGAACAAAGAGCTGGTTTTTCTAGGGTGACTGGTTTATGATGGCTGCAAGAAAAAAAAAAAGGATGTTTTTTTTCTGGCACCGGAACAGAAGTATGCTTATCTGAATTGAGCCCTGGGGCTTGCCATATAATTGGAATAAAACCTAAGTCTTACTTAAGAAACCAACAAATATGGAAGCACCAACCATATACAAAAGGAGCAGCCACTGTACTAAGACTGAAAATCACCCATCTGCAGGCAATGTCCTGTCTGAAGTCAGAGTCTTGAATGGAAGAGATTGTAGCAAAACAGTTTTATTCTGGGACATCTGGTGTTTTGTATTTTCTTTTGTCTTTATTATCAAATGCAGGGAGGCATTGCGGGTGCTTTATCATGTAAGGTATGCAATGAAAGCTCTTCTTTATAAGGGATCCTTCCAATCTTTGCATCTCCATGCCTGATGACATGGGTGTATATTCCAGACACAGTTTACTGCTTACAGTCCTTCAAAGAAATCTGTATGTATAGATCTTAATTTCTCACTGCAGGAAATCTTTATTTCCCTCTCTGTACTTCCTCTGCTCTCGGGGAAAGGGGAGGCATTTGCCTCTAGAGTTGTTGGTCCATCAGCTTTCACTGGCACACAAGTTATAACAAGAAATCCTCCTCAAATGAAAAGCTTTGAGGAAAGAAAATGAAGTTTGGATATCCCTTTACACTTAACCCAAACCTCTAGAGTTCTACCTCATTTTAGTTCTTGTTCAGAATAAATAATAGTAATGACACCAGTATTAATTTTATATATAACAGGCTGATGACAAAAAATATCTCATCACCTATGCTCCCCTGCTTCCTCCATCCTAGCTGGTAATATGAAGGCTGTACACACCTCTGGGACTTGGGAGTGGGGTGTTTGTGTTGAACTGTTTTCCTAAGTGCGAAATACATTAATCTGTTGGCACTTATCAAAAAAAAAAATATTATACTGTAACTCAGCTTCTAACTGACCTTTCATACTCTGACATCCATCAAGCAACATGAGGTTGTTTAACTTGGCTTTTCAAGGACAGTATGGAGAAAACCACCTGGTGTGGTGGAAGTGGACTGCTTAACTACCACTCAGTATAATTTTTAGATGTTGATGATCAAACCTGTTCATCTCCTTGATGTTTAGTGTTTTAAAATAGTATGGGTAGAGTGGGCACACTACACTGTGATTCCAGAAGCCCAAATTTTATTATCTACTCTCTGATTCCCTGATATCTGTTCTAGTTATTCTGTGTTTCCCCATTTTGGAAAACTGGAGGAAACAATTTTCTTACTCCCTTTTTCCTCCCCTCTCTGGAGAAAAACAGGAAGAAAAAAAATTTACAAAAGACTGTACTAACTTAGTGGTGGACTCAACAGCATTGAGCATTTCTGTCTTTTCAGATATTGTGCAGTGTTTAGTGTCTTAAAATGGATGGTAGTGTAGAGTTTATTAAATCATATGCAGGTATGAACTAGTGGCTAATGTCTCGTGTATAATATTACTCCTGAAAGTACAACTCCATGAAGAATACTGTCTAGAATTACAGGGCAAGAGCAAGTCAACAGTTAATTGGCTGTTCTGTAATTACTTCTAGATGCATGATATGCTATACTTATAGGACTTGTCAAAGTGGCATACAAATCTCACAATAGTCTCCTAGTGCTTTTTCAGGTGTGGAGGATTTTGGTATTCTCTATGGCTTTGAGGATTAATGAGACTTATAATTTATTCCTGATCTGTTGTTTTAAAAACAAGGTTGTATTTTTTCCTTTTTTTTTTTTTTTTTTTTTTTTAAACCAAAGTTTTTCTTTCGTCTTCTCATGGTCCAGAGGAAAAAAAAAAAAAAAGCACAGGTGCTGTTCAAATGCTATGTTATTTTCTGCTAGAGTGTAAATCTTTCTAGTTGCTTCTTGTCTGATTGAGGTGGTTTATGCTTCTGGCTGCTAGTTGAGCTTATGTAGGGTGCGATGGTACTGTAGCCCAGTAGGCTGCAGACTGAGCAAGGGTACAGATGAATATGGACGGGGACTCAGATGTGGCCTTTGACTGTCTGACATCTGATTTTTTCGCTGTTTTTGACCTCAATATGCATAAGCTGTAATTTCAATAAACTTGGTGAAATGACTGTTGCAATCATATTGGGTAAAGAACCCAAATGTTAGAGCTGAGTGTTTGGGAATATGGATGAGAACCCTCAAAATGAGTCCAGACAACAGTAAATTCTTGACCTGGCTCTGTCTCATGGTTTCATCAGTCCTCAAAGCTGTGGCTCTCTGGACTTCATCCAAGCCTCTGAAGTCAACCACAATCTTTTCTGTTGTCATGAAAAGATTCTGCAATTCAGTGGCACAACAGGCATGCTTCAGAGCTGCTGAAATCAGGCTTGGGAAGTGAGCTCAGAGAGAGTTGTGTGTGTGTGAGGTATGTACATGCTCTGATTACCTATCTCGTGCTACATGGATATGGATGTTATTGTAAAGTTTTATAATATGGACTTTGGAATCCCTAAAATGTCATTTGTGTTTTACCCTATTATATATGGAAATTGTGTCAAAGGTAAATGTCAAGGGGCTACGAAGGAGGGCCTCCTTATCTCCTGTATGTTTATCAGTTGATAAATGGAAAGAAGCTGCTGCCAAAATAACTGTGAATGAATAATTTATAAATGACTGATGCATCGTGTATGTTTCAGGCAGAAAACAGTAGGACATCAATAATCAAAAGAAGCTGGATTAATTTAGCGGTATTTTGTGGTTAATATTTTTATCTAAATGCTGCAGTCTGGACCTCCATCATCAGGAGATCTTTCTCTTTATCACTAAGAACTGATCCACAGATCACTGAAATCAATAGGAGTCAGCTGTTGACTTCAGCGGGCTGTGAATCGAATTTATAATATGCATGTTTAGCTCCCCCACCCCCCAACTTTTACAGCTTTCTGAATTTGAATTTCTTCAGCATTGTTTAATAAGATGGAAGTTGGTTCAGATATTTCTTCCCTTCCCATGTCCCTGTGGGAATGTCCCAGGCAGGAAATTTGGAGAACTTTATGGAATGCGGATGGGGGAAAAGTTGACTGCTGAAAGAAATACATCCATGTGTTTTGGATACCTTTTGTTTCTTATTCACACAAGGGTAACAAATTTCTTGCAAATTGGATTTCAATGTAAGGCAGATTTTCCAAGCATGTATTTTTCACATTCCTACCCCCAAATAGATAGATAACATTTGATAGGTTTTTGACACTGGCCACTGTGGATAAGGTTAAATACTGAAGAAGTGAACTAGATTTTTTTCCTATTCCTTCCATGTGATTTAAATATGGTCCATTTTGCCCATCACATGACAGAGCTGCTGGAGATTGCCTCAAGGTAGTTTATGGCTTTAACTAAAGGTCATCGGGGGGGTGGGACAGAATATATAGAGAGGGGGAGGGGACAAATGTCTTTTTTAAAAACATGCATACTTTAAAAATACCTATTACACATTCATTCTGAATACAAAGGAAAAAAAAATACTTTATATCTGAGTCATTTTGGGGAAAAGAACGAAACAATAACAATAGTAACAAACTCTTGTCCTCCCTCCCCACAGCACAATACCTCATGAAGGAAAGGTTTGTGGAGTGATTGCCTTGATTTCTGTATATGGCTTTTGGTGCCTGACCTAGATATCTGGCTAGCAGCTCATCGCTGCAGAAAATGCCCTCCTACAAAACTTCTATCCCACTGGCTGCTAATAAGAGCAATTCTCACATAACACTACATCCATCCCAACAATGTAATTGGTCTGGCTCTCCCTGCCGGTCTCCTTTCCTCCTGCAGGCCCATGCTGAGAAGAGAAATCCCAGACCTCCTGAGGGCTGAGGGGCTCCAAAACCATGCTATGTTATCAACAGCTACATGGTTAGCTAACTGCTGTGACTAAATGGAGATTGGGAAGCACTGCGGGCGAGGGATGAAAAGTGATGCCCTCCCATAGCACAAGGCTGATATGCAGAATTGACCAAAACAACGAAACTTCACAGACAGTGCAGCAGAAGGCATTGGCTCTCTTGTTTGGGCATTTTATTACCTGGAGCAAAATGTGCAGAGAAGGGAGATAATGAAGTACTTGACTAATTCAGTGTGATCCAGCTGGCTAAGCCAGAGGGGCTGCAGAGCAGGAAAAGCTACAGAACTCACTGTTAGCCATTTTCCCTTGATACCTGTGAAGCCAAAACAAAGAAGTGCAGAGATCAAAAAGCTGAGCAATATCAATATCTGGAAAGGGGAGGAAGACAACAAAAAGGGAGGAGAAACTGCTAAGATTCCCCCTCCTTCTCCCTTCTGCTCTTTATCTAATAGGAAGAAAATTTTATTTTAATTTGCCTCATGCTAACTTCTGACCTACTTGAGAAATTCACTTAATTCCCAAATGTTTTGCACCCTGTCATAATACTCACTGTCAACTTATTTTTTAACATTAGGCAATGTTTTGTTTTTGGGAAAATGAATGATTTTTATAATACGCACATTCAAAAACCCCATGCACCCCCTACTTATCCCCAGCCTAAAAGGCTATATAACCTATAGGATTCTTACCCAGAGGAAACATAGAAAATGTAAAGTATGAATTCCTCTCCCCAGTTCTGAGACATTGGTGTGTTTTTTCTGCTTCTTGTTTTTTCTCTCTGGCAGCCCAGCTGTTTGAACACACAAGAGAGCATCACACTCTCTACCCCTTCCCTGCCTTCTCCCCACCATCCTCCCACAGAGCACTGTGCGATTCCAGCTGCGCTAGCAAGCTGTTCCCCAAACTAGGGCATGATACTAGCAAAAAGCTGGCAGTAATTCAAAGGCGGTTACTCCTGTTTAAATGTCCAAGGCCAAACTCTACACCTGATGTAAAATGGTGGCGATGCTGTGAGATGAAATGGAGAAATACCCACCTCCACTCAGGCTGAATTTAGCCCATGCTGCTCACCATAGCTGCCAGGGAATGAATCACTGCTGACCAGCCTGCCTGCCAGCCGCTGCTCATAGCAGTTTTTTAATAGGAGGCAGGCAGACACTATGCATCATTCAGAGATGAACATCACACACATCCTTTGCAGGGAAGGCGACCACAGCAGACTGCCAACACTCTTCCAGTGCCAATTATAGTGATGGTTTAATCGTAAAAACAGATTCATTAAAATGGGATCAGAGCCAGACTATTTGTGATTTGGAGGCTTGTTCTAACTTTTGGTAGTTATCACTGGGGGCAGCTGATGTGACATCACTCTGCAAGTCTACGTGACTTGTGTTTTTAATGGCCTGCATGCCTTTGCATGATAATTTCACTGCTAGATTTAGCTTGGCCTTGTCTCAAGAGACAGAAACACTGACAACTAAATCTGAGCATTTGCAATTGTTAGAGAAATTGGGGGCAGTAACCGGTTCCTGCTTCCCCCACCAACCTAAAATGGAAGTCCATTTTTGATTCCTTCTGCCTTGAAGCTAACTCGGTTAGGTGAGGTAGCTGGCTTCTGACAATGTGGATATGGAAGTGCAAGAAGCTCCTTGTAGGCTTATATTTAAGTTCTCCAGGAACATGTTTTCTTAGAGAAAAATATTCTAAATATTAGAAATACATGCCCTCCCAGCACAGTTCTTCCATATAGTGCAGTTGTGACTGAAAATGTGTGGAGAAAGCCTTGCAAAGGGTGTTCCTGGATGCTAGCAATCAAGGGGTGAACATGAGCTGTGGGCTTGCCATTGCCCTCTGTTGGGATATGGTTGGGATTATGCTGTAGGCAATATGGGTATTGTAGACTCCTTTTTTTTTTTTTTTTTTTTTTTTTTTGGTTTGTCCGTGGGGGCATTGTTAAGATTGTAATTCAATATAATATTCATATACACACTATATATATGTTATATATATATATAACATAATATATAATAGTATAGTAACATCTTAAAGCTACTTCTTAGATGACATGGAGGTTACATGATGGTGTGTGTTGCCTAACTAGAAGTATACATGTGATACAGATTAGCAGCTAGCTGCTCATTAATAACTCATGCGTTCATAGTCGTTACAACCTGACCAGGCCACCTCCTGTATCAATACAGCTATCAATAATGGTGATGAAATTATTCAGACAGGCGCTACTGGATTTAGCAGTGCAGGGAGAAAGCAAACATGCCTGTTCAAGAAAGAATGATAACCTGGAGCTATGTTGTGCTTGGGGGAGGGAGGGGGAGGCCAAAAGCTTGTATTTCTGCTGAGGAAACGAGCATGATGTTCATCTGGGAATGTGTGTATATATATGTACATTTTACCATTTTTCTATCAATGTGCTGCGTTGTTACAACTGATAAGTTACAATATCATGAAGAGACTATGTTTCAGAGAGTTTGGTTCTGGTAAACCAATGATCTTCATGACCTTTCCTGCTTTTTGCGAGCTTGGCTTTTGAGCCTTCACATTACTCAGAGAATCACCAGTACAGCAGCCAGGCCCTCTTCTCCCCTCTCCCTTGGGGCCTCATGAAGAAGAGATGCCCCTTCTTCAAGAGGGACAGAGGTTGGGAAAGAAGGACTCACACAACCCTCAACAATCCACAAAAGAATTATTTATTTCTGCAGTGTCTTGAAGGTGAGCCCATAAGACATCCATAGCAGTGGTTCTGCCTAAGTGAATGGTGGGCGTGGAGGCTACACTGCACATAGGGAGCTGGCCAGGCACTCCTGTGACGAGCTTGCTGTTCTTGCATGGTGGACAGCAAAGACACTTCAGGGTAGCATCATGCCTGCCCTATCAGTGGTGGATCCACCTCCACCTCCTCTGGTGGAGGATCCACATCTGTGGGTTCTTCCTCATCTGGTGTTGGATCCACCTTCATGGGCTCCTCCCTGTTGTTTGGCAGATGGACATGCCTCTGCCCCTGGTCATTCTCAGGACGATTGGCATACCATGGTCCCATACCCTTTGGCCGATGGACACGTCGTGGCCTCATGCTGCTTGCTCTTGTCTTCACAGCCGTGCTCTGCGTGCCACTGGTGATGTGGAGGCTGGTCATTGCTCTCGTGACAAAGCAGGTCTTCCTCCTCTTGTTCTGCTTTGTCTTCCCATGGCATAGCCTCCTCGTCTCCTTGGATGCTGACAACCGAGCCAGACTCCTCATCACATCCCTCCAAGATAGGCAACTACTCGTCTCCCTGCTCTGCTTCCTCATGCTTCCACACATGCTTCATGTTACAAAGCCTCGAAGCCTGGCAAGTGGTGGGCTGGCTGCTGGGCTCCTGTCTTTTTCGGGCTCAGAAGGAAAGGTGGGGTGATGGTGGCTGCTGTGACATAAGCAGGCCACTGTGATGGCCATTTTAATGGTGGCCCACACCTGTAGCCAAACATGGCTGTGTTGCCATAGAAAGGAGCTTCAGCCTGAGGATGTCCCCCCTCCAGGCCCCGAGGACCTCGGGGGCCCTCCAAAAGACTCCCTCTGTTGTGCTGGCCCAGAGGAGAGGAAGGTTGCAAGAGAAGTTGAAAGGCAAAGAATTGTGCCCTACTGAGAGGCATGTTGGTAGTATGCTAATCAGGAACTCCAAAACCAGACACTGGTTTGGAAGCTGTCATGGTGGAAGCGGGCAGGCTGCTAAACCCCACAGAGCTGTTCTCTCACTGGACTGCCCTCCACCCCCCCAAGTGGGATAGGGGAGAGAACTGGGAAAAAAAGAAGGTTAAAAACTCATGGGCTGAGATAAAGACACTTAGGACAGAAAAGGAATGGAGAAGAAGAGGAAGAAGAACGGAAAAGGGAAAATACAAAGCAAATGATGCCCAAGACAATGGTTTGCCTCCTGCTGACCGATGTCCAGCCAGACCCCAAGCAGCAGACTCTGGCCATCTCCCCCCATATTTATTGTTCAGCACGATGCCATATGCTCTGGAATATCACAGAAACACAGAATATTAGGGATTGGGAGGGACCTTGAAAGATCTTCTCGTCCAGTCCCCCTGCTGGAGCAGGAACACCTAAACCATGTCACACAGGAATGTGTCCTGGCTCCATCCTCCTGACACTCACCCTTTACATATTTATAAACATTCCTAAGGTCACCCCTCAGTCTCCTCTTCTCTAGGATAAAGAGACCCAGCTCCCTCAGTACTTTCCTCATAAGGGAGATGCTCCACTCCCTTAATCATTGTCGTGGCACTGTGCTGGGCTCTCTTAAGCAGTTCCCTGTCCTTCTGGAACTGAGGGACCCAGAATGGGATGCAATATTCTAGAAGTGGTCTCACCTGGGCAGAGCAGAGTGGAAGGAGAACTCCTTTCAACCTACTAAGCACACCCTTTCTGATACACCCCAGGATGCCATTGGCCTTCTTGGCCGCAAGGACACCCTGCAGACTCATGTCTGTCTACCAGGACCCCCAGGTCCCTTTCCCCTTCACTGCTCTCCAGCAGGGCATTCCCCAACTTATACTGGTGTCTAGGGTTGTTCTTGCCCAGATGCAGTGGGCAAGAACATACTCTATACTTACCCTTGTTATATTTCATTAAGTTTCTTCCCGACCACTTCTCCAGCCTGTTGAGGTCCTGCTGGATGTCAGCACAGCCTTCAGGCATGTCAGCCACTCCTCCCAAACTCCCAAACCAGCAAACTTGCTGATGGTGCACTCCATTCCCTCATCCAAGTCATCGATGAATATATTGAACAACACTAGTCCCAGTACCAACCCTTGAAGGACTCCACTAGATACAGGACTCCAATTCAATTCTGTCCCATTAACCACAACCCTCTGGCTTCTTCTCTTCAGCCATTTTACAGTTCATCTTACTATCTGATTGTGCAGACCATACTTCCTCAATTGAGCTGTGAGGATGCTTTGGGAGATGGTGTCAAAGGCTTTACTGAAATCAAGATACACCACATCCACTGCCTTTCCATCATCTATCCACCTGGTTATATCCTCATAAAAGGCTATCAAGATGTTCAAGCACGACTTCCCCTTGGTGAAGCCATGTTGACTGCCCCTAATAATCCTCTCATCCTTGATGTGACTAGAGACAGCTCCAAGGATAAGTTGTTCCATCACCTTATCAGGGCTGATCAGTCTATAGTTAACCAGGTCCTCCTTCTTGGCCTTTTAAAAGACCGGAGTGACATTTGCTTTCCTCCAGTCCTCAGGCACCTCTCCCAGTGCCCATGCCTTATGAAAGATGATGGAGAGTGGCCTAACAGGGAATCATTACAATATTTAAAACTAAAGCTCTGATATGATAAGGCTTTAATGAAATGTTCAGACGGGGATGGATTGGGCAGCCTCATACAGTCTTGGGTCAGGATTGTGTCTGTCTTGGTGGTCCCAGGTACAAGTAAAGACCTACATAGCTGCTCAGCTTTAGGGGAACGTCCAAGGGGATGAGTATGCACTGCAAAGCTTAACATGGTACACTGTCATCTGAGCAATTTAAGTCCTAAATTAAATCATGTTTAAATCTTGTTTTGAGAGCAGTAGAGATACATAGATTTCCTTAAGCATGCTAAGCATCCCATCTCTGCTTATTGGGGTGATTATATACTTAAGTTGTGGTAGAGGCTTGAGACTAGCTTTCATTGAGGCTTTTTACTCTTTTTATTCCAACTGTAGTCTTTGGCATAGGTTGTTGTAATGCTCCCATTGTCTCTTCTGATATGTATACATCCCTCATTTCTGATATGTATACGTCCCTTATTTTAATGGGGATTGAAAGTCAGAACATAACTTTAATGATTAGAATTTTCCAGTAAAAATCAGAGGGATGGAACTGAGAAAGGGGTAGGTCATGTTGCCAGCTCCTCCTTGAACACAGCTTTCTTTACTGGCCCTTGCAAGTTGGAGACACGGTGGATCCCAGTATACTTGGTTTCAGAGGTGCAAAACAATGAGCAACATCTTCAGCGTCGCAGGAGAACGCAACAGGAAACTGCCAGAATAAAATCTACTGAGGATGCAATGCCACGTTTGCTCTAAGGAAACAAGCCTGGCTCCTGTTAGCCCTGCACGCTCTTCTGGGTGAGGTTTTTCCTGGGGACCTCAGATGACATGAACCAGTACAAAGCCCTCCCCTGTCACAGGGGAGGTGGTGGGAACTGATGAAGAAAGCCAGCTGCCACCGGCACTTGGGTCACCTGAGGACTTGCAAGGGTCAGGGAGGCATCAATCAGATTAAATCTGTGCACTCTGCCTTGCATCTCTAAATGTTACACTCATGCTTAAATAACTCACAGGTCAGTTGTTCTTCTATTTTGAGCATGCAGCAAACCACACTGAGGCAGCTTGTAAAAACGAGTGACTAATTTCCCATCTTTTATCCCCCATCTTTCTTCTCACTGCCACTCTCCTTGAAGGAGATCTCAGGGCAGACTCCATGTTGCAGCTGGGGACATTGAGAAAACAGAAGCAGAAAATGACTGTTTCTGCCTGTATTTCTGCATAGTTGTTTTTTTTTTTTTTTTTTTTTTTTTTTTTTGGGGGGGGGGGTTCCCCTGCCTGCAGGCATTGGTGAGACACCATAGTTCTGCAGAAGGTTCTGGCTGTAGCTGTAGTTTTGCAGCGGAAGGGAAGAAGATGGGAGAGGGGGTAAGAGTACCAGGGCCAATTTCTGTGAGTGCATACACTGGTTCAGATCTTTTCTACCTTCTTCGTAACCTGTCTTCCAGACATGGCTGCCTTCTTGCATTAATTGCTCCTCACTCCCTAGATGCATTCATTTTCAAGCTACCTCTAGGGTTCAGAGTGCAGAAACCAACTGACCGGAGTTGAAAGCAATTTACAAACAGGTTAATTTTAGTTAACAGCTTCTTTTAACCAGCTGTCCAGAACTTTTTCTTCCCCTCCTCCCCCCCCCCCCCCCAACTCCCAGCAAAATTAGCGAAGTTTTGCACCTCAGTGAAAAGATAAATGTGGATTCCTTTTGCTATCATACTACCTTTTTCCCTTTAAATATATATATATATATATTTCCTAATTTAATACTAAGCACTCCCAGCTTCAGATTTAAAAGAAGTGTAGAAATATACTGTCTACCTAAATGAACTGTAAGTGGTATAGGCTATTCAGAAAGAGCAGTTCTTTTTCTCCTATTAGCTGTCTTGCACTACATCAAGATGGGCTTGGTTGTGAATGACATGTTGAGATGCAAGTGCTTTCTTGCTCCGTTGTTTTGCTGTCTTTCCTTCCTTCTTCACAGTTGTGCTTTGTTGCATGGATCCTTGGTGACTTCCTTACAACTTCATGAGGAGCTAGCTTTGCAGCCAGGAGCAAGCTCTGCCCGTGCTCTGAGCCGTGTGAGGACACAGCAATGCAGAGCACAAGCTCATAGGTTTTGATTCTTGTAGGATCTTATTAGCATGCCCAGGCCAAGCTAATGCCTTTCTGGTCAGCACGTAGCAGGAACTGATCAAGCTGTCCTCCAAACCTAGCAAAGCAGACACAGCATTGTACCAGTTGCATTTTTGTGGTAGGGCCATTTAAGATCATCCTGTTGACTTATTGATCTCAGCCTTATGAAACTCCTTCTGACAGTTTAGTCCAGGTCTACCTCTTAATTTTTCTTCCACAAGCTCTACCCCCTCTTGTCATGCTAAATCAGTTTTCTCCCTCTTTGATGCATCTTCTCATCAGAGGCTTTTACATTTTTAATTTTTTCTTAGCTATTGTGCTAGCCAGAAACAACTCCTGGAGTGTAGTATACATGTACTTGCACATGATAGTAGTTCTGGAAATAATTGCCCCATCAATGTTAACACCCTTCCAAGACAGACTCCATAATGCTCAAAATGAGTCTAGCTTGCTTTTGCTGCAAAAGCAGGCAAACCTGCTTTTAGCCTACCTTCAACTATCAATTGCTTTGTCTCAGCTTCTTAAATTGTCCTAACTGCTTTGCAAGAGAATCTTTGTTTCTTGCCTTTTGTCAGCTTTTCATCTTCCCTGGTTAGTTCTTCTAGCCCTCCAAGCTATTCTGTGGCTGTTTTGTATTAACTCTCTTCAAATTACCATTAGTTTTTGTTTACACAAAGCACAGAATTGAGCATGTTTTTTCCATAGTAGACTGCACCCGATCAATACAGATAAAAAACCATTACCTCCCTGTTACTTGATGTCTCTGCATATGCAGCCTAAAATTGTGGTGACCTTTTTTGCTGTCAGACTGCATTGTGGACTCCTGTCTAATTTACTGTCTACTACTGACCCTTAGTAGTCTCCTACCCATTGCTGCTTTTCTGGGTTTGTTCTGGAGTGGGGTCTTTTTTTTTTTTTTTTTTTTAACTGTTACGTTGTTATGTTTCCTCTGAGTTGAATTTCATCTTACAATTTTTCTGCCTATAGGTTTGGTTTCTCCAGTGTCTGTTATTACTGGTTTTCTGACTCTTGGATTTCCTATTATTTGTAAATTTAATTCAGAGAAATTGCTGCCTTTTAACTTGATTCTGTGAGGAGGAAAGGAGAAGCTTCACTTCCATATGTATACTATTTTGTTAATCTTTTGCTTGCATCTGCTACATACATACATCATTAGTAAAGTTAACAAGTGCTGATAAATGGAAGCTGAATGACAGGATACATCTGAGGAGGTAAATTGAGAGTCATAGGCTGTGTGATGATAACTGAATCCCATTAATTGGATGAGATTACCTGTAGTACTGCAAAAGAGGAGGAGGAGGTGATTAGGGCAGAATGCTGGAGAATTGCTGAGGGACCAAAATCCAGTGGTCTGGCAATGAACTACAACGAGGTGCTGACAGACACAAAAAGACAGGGAAGTATGAAAAAACTCAGTGATGTTATTTAGGTGAATGGAAAAATACCCTTATCTGTTGTGTTGTTAAATCAGCGTTGGTCAACACAGTGTCTGCCTCAAGGTGAAGGCAAAGTGTGTGCTTTTAATGTGGGGTAAACCTCTTGTTGATGTGCTTTTACTGATTTAGCTGGCTTTAAATCAACTAGACCTTATCTTGCTTTCTTCTCCATAGTGAAGATGGAGGGTACAAAGTATTCTGGGTCATCTTCTGAAAAGTCCAGAAGGAAAGGGAATTGATTTACATGTCCACCTTTACACTCAGAAAAAGATTTATTATTTTGTATCAGTAAAAAGTGCTCAGAATATATGGGCTTGTTTGGACTCTGCACAAAAACTCCACAGGGAAGTTTCAGATATTCAAGTCCTCCTGAATCAGTAATGGGGAGGGAAAAAGGTTCTCCAAACAGCTGTGATCTGAAGTAATTGTATTTCTTGCAGATCTAGTAATATGAAACGTGTTCTTAAACATGGGTATCAAGATAAAAGAAACTGACTTGGAAGTTTTAATTGGATGGTTTAGCAACCTCTGAATGTTCTCTCAGATTTCCTGGCGGCACTCAGATTAAAAATTGTTGGCTGAGCTAGAAAAAAATTAACCTCATGCCATTGATTTTGGGAAAGCCATGGTCACAGTGTGCTAGTTCAGGAGCTGGTCTTAAGAGTGCAAATTACTCTAGCTTTATGCTTGACATGTCAGTTTTGCTGTTCATCTGCTTGCTATTAAGGTCAGTGGTACAAAATGGCAGGGTCTGAGGCCAGTGCAGTAGCTTCAGCAGTAATGTTATGTATAAATAAGGTTTCTATGAAACACACTTGTGATATCAATAAGGGTTTGCTTCTCTGGCTTTTCTTTTTCCATATTTTACTTTGTGTGAATTTGACAGCAAAGCTGTAAACAACAGGAAAAAAAATGTCATTGTTAAAAACATAGTAAATGGGTCAGGAAAAGGAAGGTACTGTCAGAAATTTGGGCCTTTAATGTTCCCTTGAAATTCCTAATGATGGGAAGAAAGGATTGTGATCTTAGGTATGTAAAACTGATTTTTGACAGGTCAAGATATCTGCTCATCAGTGCCTTCTGAATTGTCAAAGCCTGATACAGTACTTGACAAAATATGAAGGGCCCCGTACAGCAGCATGCAGTGAACATGCCGTTTATACCCCAAGGGTCTTAAGATCAACAGCTGGAGAACAGATACAGTCAGCTACTGTTCCAGCTTTCATTTCTTGTCTCCACTACAATAAAAAGAGACTAGCTCTGTCCCAGGTGTAACTCAATAAACATTTTCCACACCTGAAGAGTCTTGAAAGATGTCTGTCCTGCCTCCTGGAGAAGTGACTACTGAATAATTTAATAAAGATGTTTACCCTTGCATGCCAGGGTGCCTGATGAGAGATGTGATGTGCAATCAGGCAGAACCAAGGTAGTGCTGTGAAACTGTGTCAACTGCTGGGCTGTTGCATGATCCAGAATCTTGTTAGCAGCTTCCTGTTTTCCCCAGCTGATCTTGGATCCCATTCACATAGAAGCCACCTAGTTCTACACTAGCCTTTAAAGAAAAGGGAAGCCAAACTGGAAGCTATCCCTCCCTCCCCCCAAACTAAAATTCAAATGCCTTCTTCCTGTTTGTAAGATGCTTATGTGAGGCTGCATTTGTGGTGTCCTGGCCACATTAATAATGGAAGTCACAACTAATGTTTCTACACAGCAAGGTTCATATATCACGGCATGATTTTGATCTCATTTACTCCTGATGTTAGGTTGCTTAAACTCTATGGAACTCTCTGATTTTCTCTGGAATAAGTAGCAGCAGAATTAATATCAGCTGCCTATGTGATACAATGGGATACGCTATAGAATGTGAAGTCACAAGGCCTGTGACAGAATGAGAGATTTTAGTTACAGAAAATGTACTTTGCACATGCTCTCTTATGTAAGTTGTCTCTCACAGCCTCCGACTGGGAGAGTAGAAGATCCATTTCCATACAAATTGTGCAACTTGTGCCAAATTATTACAGATAGATTTATGATACAGACAAGAGACTGAAAGGAAACTGTATGTCAGGAATGAATTAGAAGCCAAGAAGGAAAAAGAAATGTAAAACACTTGGGCAGCCTGTATCATTTTAATATTTTAAATAGGAAATCATATTTCACTTGCTCAAGGCCTTGGTGTAGGGAACGTACTTAAACCAATTCTTAAATTTAACACGGGCACAGAGGTACTTGAAGTACAGCCTTTTCTCTGGTGCTTTATTGAGATTGGGTTTAAGACTTCAGGGAAATGTTGCCAGCAGTATGCTTCTTTATCATTTACAAGTAACATTTATTAGGGCATAATCCATATTGCTTTCATCTCTTGTATTATTTGAATATTTGCAAAGTGCACCAACTAGAAGCTTTATTTGGTGGAGTGATTGCAGGGCGTGTACTACTGATGAGCAGAGATGAGCAGAATATCTGCTCAGGTTATGAGTAAAATCTCCATGCAGGTGCTTGCCTCTGCGTGTGGGGGAATTAGTCTGAACTTTGTCCTGAATATTTCTGAAAAATTTAATTCCAAGCTGACATGCCTCAGTATTTTTGTGAAGTGAAGCACATCCTAGTCCTTATGTAGAAGGAACCAGGGGAAACAATTCTGTACAGTTGAAGCTACTCAATTTTTTAATGCATTTTCTTTTGTATGAAAGCATAAAACAAAACAAACTGCCAAAGATCTATAGTGAAGAAGACTACCAAGGGAAAATGAGCTCCTCTGCAGTAAATTTTGCAGGGGTCCTTTTCCTAATGCAAATCATATGCATATACAAAAACAGTGAAAGGTATTTCATCTTACATATTCTAGTTCTGTTAATTTATGACCCCTGTTACAGACTTTCGGACCCTTTTTCCTAATGCAATATATGGCTCCAATCAGACCAATGACGCTCACTCATTGTATTTGTGACAAATTGCAATCAACAGAATTCAAGAATTCATTCTGATTATTAGCAGCAATATCCGTGCAGTAAATATTGGCAGTATGGACAGAATATAACCTTGCACTATGAGGTGTTCTGGGAGTTGCAGATGTGAACAGGTCTTTCCAAAGCCCTTCTTGCATGGTTCTAGCAATAACCCCAGATGGGTCCCTCTGGGTAAGAGGTGTGGGCACTCTTCCAGAGGCATGTGGGACACATAGGACACACCTGCTCACTGGCTTACCAGAAAGAGTGCGTTATGGCTGAGTTTATGTCCAATGGGAACATTAATCTGAACCTTTCACTCCTGCCATGCTGTTGCACTATGTGAAACATGTAGGAATATAATGATGCATGAAATGTCATGTCTCCTTTCAGATTTGGTGGAACTAGGTTCAAATATAGGTGGAGACAGATGAAAAGATTTAGCAGACTGGTGAAGGCTTCCCATTTTTCTCTAGGAAGGGGGGCTATTTTTTTTCCTGCAAAGTCAAGGTGAGTTAGGGAAGTCATGATGATAAGAATAGTAAAATGTTATCTCTCCCGCTTTTTCACTGTAAATGATTTTATTGACTTAAGTCAGATCTTAATGCACTTAATAACTGTACCTCCCACACTGTGCTGCTCTGAGTGGAAGCAGGAATGCAGGAGATGTTCTGCTTTCCTGGTTTCATTTTATCTCCTAAGTGCAAGCTTTTGTTATATCTAGGAACTGCTGTAGACCATTTTTATGAAGGATCATAAGAAGTTAGGGTCTGCAGAGGCCAATTAGTTCTGCTCCATCTCTCTGCCAGTGCAGAATTGTAGTATACAAAGTAATTTTTAGTGCTTTGTCTAGCTAATTTTTAATGTGGGCCTGGAGTGTTTTCACAGTTGAGCAAAAGTCTTTTTTTCCTGATGTTCAGCCTAAAATGTTCTTACTTGCTTTCATCCTGTGACCCCTTGTTATACTGCCATGTACCACACTCAGCAACTTGATTTGCTTTTTGGTGTTCACAGCATGTAGGTGTGTGTGGAAGGTTGTATTTTGGCTGTACAACATTTCTTTTTAGAAAAGGGATGTCAGAAACGTGTGCCATTGAACCCCTACTATGTGCTATACAATCAGTTACACTGCTTGGAGGAGCTCTGGTGACAGACTTTGAAGGCTTAACAAGTCACTTTGTTGCAATGAGCTGCTTTTTCATGTATTATTCCATGTTCTCCTCACCCTTGTGTTCACAGTATGAGCCAGCCTTTTTTAGCCTTTCCTTATTTGAATTCTTTCTCTTTTCACCACCTAGCTCCATAACAAACTGTAACAAGACAAAGATATACACACAGTGTATCGCTTCTTTTGGCAGAGGAGGAAAGTTTGTGCTTTCTTTTATAATCCTCTTAACATTCCAAATTAGTTTGTTTCCATGGCTTTTTTCCTTTATATATTTCTTTTAAAACAAGCTTTTGTCTGGTATTCTGGAAAACTGCTGTCCCATATACACTGTGCTGAAGATATCTACTCTGCCTCACATAATCTTCCTGGGTTTACTAACATTATCTCATCTGCTTTGTGTTAAAGGATATGGTCACATTAGATTTGGCCAAAAACAAACAAACAAACAAACATAGAAAAAAACACACACACAAAACCCAAAACCTTCTGCAAGCTAGAGAAATCTGCTTTCCGCTTTGGTTCAGTGTATTTCTTTTGCATTATTTGCTGCTATAAGCCTTGTGTGTTTGTGTCAGGTGGAGCATCTTTTTGCCTGCAAATGCCATCTAATTAGTGATGGCATGCGTTACACTGCTAGTGTTTCTGACTGTTTTGAGATCGTCTGAGCTCAAGGTGTCAGGCTGGCTGTAAAGCCTTGTTCTGCTGATGTTAGGTGGGTGCAGAGAGGCTGCTACAGCTGTCTTTCTGCTGTGTTTTCTCAACACTTCCCAATGGGAGATTCTTCAGGAAAAAAATAATTATTATGATTCCCATTTTATTGGTACAGAACTGATGTACAGTGAAAAGACATGATACATTTTTAAAGTCAGTGGCCAGGCCAGAAAGAGCACGAGGAGCTGTGGTTTTCAGGCCCCTTATTAGGTGACAAGAAAATCAGTAGGCTGGCATTTAAAGCTATTGAAATCATAAAGGGAAAGAACAGATTTTAGTAGCACTTGAGTTATTAATATGGCTCTGGAAGACATCCCCAAAACCTGATTCATAAATATAATTCTAAAAGAAAATACAATAATGTCATTTCTGGTTTTTACTTCTCATAACAAACTCAGTTGTTTCATCTGTTCTTTTGTCTTAGGTTCCAAATTTTTAATGTCTTTTTATTACATGTCTAAAAGTCATGAGTTATCACTTGTAAAGTGCTGTTAGTTTTAAAGGTAGCTTACTTGTTATTTGCCCCTTATAAGGATAGGACTGATAAGTCTGAAATTTCTCAGTAGATAAAGAATCATCAAGAAGAGGGCCAGAAGAAACATTCTCAGCCATCTAGGTTTCTGGTACAGTTTTAAAAAACTCAGAGAAAAGGTGGTGTGAGCTTTCAAAACAAAGAAGGTGCCTGGCAAAAAGTGAGTGAGCTTTCTTTGGTGAATGTGGGAGAAGGTTGAATCCAGTGCTTGCACTGACCACTTCTTATGATGCTGACCAGGCACATGTTCTCAGTGGATGGAGCAGTTACAAATTTCACCAGGTCCTCAGAGCATTTTCTCTTGCTGATTAGCATCATTTCTGCCTTGTCCAGGTTGAGCAGCAGCCAGCTGGCCTTCCTCCAGAAACCAATTTCTGCCAGACATTGTTTGAGGTTGGCAGCAGCCGTGTCTGGATCTGGGAGGAAGGAAATAGAGAGCTGGGTGTCATCAGTGCACTGATGGTAGCACAGTGCTTACTGCTTCTTACATGCCCTGCAGCAGCTGTTGAACTAAAGAGGTAGATGGATGTGAACCCAACAGGGAAATATGAGGATGTGCAGTTGCCCAGCGAAAGATGTGAAAGAGCGTATCATCTCACCAGGGGCAGGGGGGTGGGTGGGAAATGTCTGTATTTTTTTTTTCCCTGTGGATTTTTATGCTTATTAGTGTGTAAATCTCACTGTGAGCAGGTTGTTCTGGGCAATATTTCCACTCAGCCAGTGTAAATTCCTGTGACTATCTACTGCCTGAATGCCTGGTTTGTGAGTGATGCTGGTGTTGTTCAAACAGCTGAATGGGAAGGATGTTGACTTGCTTTTTGAAATGAAACAGCCCTGGTTTCAGCAGTCTTTGTGAAGCATTTTACAGGTGTATGTCAGACATGGTTTCAGGCCATGATGGATAATTAGTAAATGAAGAAATTTAGGTGTGCAAAAACATGGTTTCCTATTGTAGGAAACCTACTACAGTCTGTGATGTGAATGCACATATCCACATTAACATGTGATCCTGTGAGACCGCGTTTCTCTTTTCAGACTTTGCAATACTTATACCATAAAGCAATGCTCATGTGCCTTTCTAGCTTCTACCTCTACCAAACAGTTCCAATGGAAGGGTAAAAGACTTGGGTTTTAGAGAATGAAAGTGCAGCTAGGATGGCTTGTGATGTTTAGTAAGATGAAATGGAGGAGGCAAACCTAAAACCCTGTGCATCTCAGGGTCTCTCCTGATGAGAGGAAGGAAATGGGAGCAGCAGTGGTTTGAACTCAGGGATAACACCTCTCCCTGAGGCTTCATTTAAAATGAATATTGTGAATGAAAGGTCAAGACTTATGAGTGGATTAGCATTGTGTAAAATTTGTGAATTTGACAAGAGCTGCTACTTTAATGCAATGTCTTTAGCACATGAACTCATTATGGTAATGATGTGATTGGTGAGGAGAAATTCAGAGGGTTTTGCTCCAAAGAGTGGGCTGCTAAGAAAAAACAACACCGAGTTTTTAAATAATATTTTAAGTCAAGTGCAAATGATACACAATTTACAAGTAGAGTTCTTACCAACAAAGCTGGTGGTAAGGGGTACATCATCTTGTTTTTCCCATGGCAGAAGTCTACTAACATCAGAGCCAACTATACTTTCTAGTGGATTAAAATATTGCATAAGAAACAGTTTGGCTGGAAAAAGTATGGAATAAAATGCCGAAGAAGATTTTCAGATGGTTGAAAAATTCAGATACCTTATTTTTAAGTACATGTTTAGTTATGTGCAGAGTTTAAATGCTGTTGTTTTAGTGAGATGTAAGCTGCTAAATAAACCATCAATCATGGCTTGTGGACAACAGGTGGTTGAAATAACACTTTGGAAAAAAGTATCTTTAAATGTGTGTATTTGTAATTTTTGTGCTATAGAGGGGAAGTGTTATGATTTCACAGGTTTAGGAGAACTGTAGATGCTCTGACTGTAACGGTCTTCCTGTCTTCCCACTTTTCTGTGCAATATCTTCCATTTGAGAACAGAAATTAAGCAGCAAATCATATTGATTCTTCCATTTTATTCTGAAGTGGGGGGAATTATCTAAACACTGCAGCTAGATGTTGTTTAGTACTACTATAGCTAAATGTTTTTAATTATCTGGACTGGGTAATAAGATAAGCTAGAAATTCAGGCTTTCAAAATAGTTTCTGAAAAGCCTGTTTGTGGTTCAGCAAGCTGTAAAACAAATGAAAGTTTTCCTCTGAAGATTTTTCTTAAACAAATCTCTGGAAATCAGTTTTATACCTGATACTGTTCAGGCAATCCCAATATGATATATAAGAAAACCTACCTTCTTGCTGAAAATTAGGCTGTATTTCAGTTTAAAATTGAAAGAAAGACTTTTAACTGCTGGAATGACTCATCCGATTCCTTCTTGTAGATAGGAAGATTCTGCAAGAAATATTTGAAGGCATGCATGCACGCTTGTATTAACTTGTATTTTAAATAATATAAGATGCTCATATAAAGTTTAGTGTACTATTAGGTACTATTCAGTGTACTATTTAGTGTACTTTGCATGGTGTATCAAAACACCTATAACGTCATTTGAAGAATGAGTCCAACTGGAGACCTATTCGCTCTCAATTTACAAAAAATAAAATAATTAAAAAATCCCATTCCCCCTCCCATGCGCCGTAGATAACTAATCAATTGCTTATCATAATGTGGACCATGGCAGGTCCACATTACTGACCAAGTCCAGAGACTGCATTCATTCAGCTTTCATTGAGAGTAGTTGTGAATCAAGTCCTCAGCATCTCTCCAGATCTAGTCCTCTTGAGATTTACAGTGTCATAGAAAATATCTCATTATTTAAAGCACTAGACTGGACAGGCAAATGAAAGGTCTTTACTGATTAATAGTACATCTGTGGTGAGGTTATGATTTTCTCCTGCATTCATATCATTGGAATTTACAGTGTTTAATTCTTCCTTTACTCTGAGTTAATTACCAGTAGTTTGCTGGAAGTGTTCTGACAGCTAAGTTGCGTGGCTGCATGGGGTATGATGAATTGCACAGCATTTCTCCTGACTGGCAGAAAGCAACTGTTACTAACCAGTGAGATAGCTAATGGGATCATCAGGGTTTGGGGGGACTCAGAGAGGAGGGTGGACACAAACAGGAGCCTCGTAATCTTTCTAAGTAGTTGTAGACATCACTTATTTGGCAGGATTTGGGGCCATTTGGAACCTAGTTTGCTACTTAGTTGGCAGAAAGTATCTGTTACCTTTTTTTTTTTTTTTTTCTTGTATCAGTTGGAAATGCAACAGCCTTTGTTTCTAATGAATGATGTGTCTAATTAGGTGGATTTTTTAAATTTTATTTTAATTGCTACTTGAACTAATAGGAAACAAGTTTACTGTTTAAGAGACAATTTTTTCAAGTCAGAAACAGTTACCTCTAGTGGCAAATTTGCAGAGAGATGATGTGACCAGCTTGCTTATACATCTTGTAAAATCTTGGCTTGAGAGAATTCTAGCTTCTTTCTTTCTGGGCCTCATGGACTCTTGCCTAGAAACCATCATAGCTATCAAAAAGAGGTTCCTATGAGACTTTCTGAGTAGATGCAGGCTCAAAAATAGGACTTATATCAGGCTTTATAATAGGGCCTCCTTTTAGCTGTAGAAGGATCAAAGCACTTCCATCACTGATGCCTATCTAGGGAAAATGATCACATCCTTGTATGAAATATACTACATTTAAAAATATTGACTCATAGCATTAATCCGAGGTGATAAAGTCTTTTGCTGATGAATACTTTAACATTAATGATGACAGTTGGTAATTTGCTCTAGTGGATGTAGATTCCAGTGTAATTTACCCAGAGACCCATCAACCATCTATTAAAAAAAAAAAAGGGGGGGGGGGGGGGGAAGGGGAAGGGACAGCATTTTCTATGCTAGCTTGGAAAAGATGTTTTTCCTGTTAAGATGCTGATTTGACTGGAGAGCTGTGAGGATTTTTGTTTGCTTACTGGGTGTAGGATGGAAAGGGGCTGATGGCACAGATTCCACCTACTGTGCAGGCAGGTTGCTCCACTGATGGCAAGGAAAAAGCTAGGTTGACCAAAATGAAGTTGGATAAATAACCTTGATGTTCAAAACTCTTGTCAGCTGTTCCCCAACGTTGTGCCTGAGTCCTTTCTGGCCTGGTGACCTCTCCACTGGGGAGGGGCACTGGGACCTCAGCCCCATCTTGCCTGCCCTGGGATGAGTCAGAGGAGATCCTGCCTCCACGTTTCTGCTGAGGAGGGCCAGCTTGATTCCCCTATGGACAATATGGTCTTCGTTTCACCTTAATTTTCAAGAAGTCACTCAGTTATGGGTGCTTGGGCTCATTAGGAGGAAACAAATGGGTGTGCCACAACAAATTGCACTGTGAGCACTTGTTACCAAAAACAGCAGTGTTAATGCTTTGCATGTAAAAACAATATTATCTGTTGGCTTTTGATGTATTAGATTTCATACTGTGTTGATAGGACTACTGAAGACTGATATGAGAAATGAAATTGTTGCGTTATGCAATAGAAAGGTGCATTGCTGGCTGGGGTTGCTCTTCAGGGAAAGAGCTGCCCAGCTCCATATCAGAGACTCTTAGCTCTGCTGCAGATTATCACAGCAGTGTGGCTTGCTACTAATTAGGGAGCAGAATCGTTTAGCTTTATAAATCTGAGAATTTGTTCCCAAGAGATCTCCCCCTGTTTGACTAAAGCAGTGTTGCAGACCCTTGTTGCATAAGTGGATGGTACCAAAACATACTTTCCATAATATTTTTTTCCCTTCATTCATCTGATTCCTAAACCGGACTTGTGTCTTAAACAAACAGCTGATATTTTTAAGAACTAAACCTTATTTCTTGCTTGAGCATGTGCAGAGAAAACAATCTTCTAGATGTGGTACATAAACGAGAAACCTTTCCAGTTTAAAAATAGAGAATTTATTTTCTTGTTTATAGAAAAAATCCTGTTCAAGGAGATCGTACTTGTGGATCATTCTATGGGTAGCAAATGTGTGGAAGGCTACTCACCTGTGAGTCACAAGATGAGGTTTCTTTTTGACAAAAATATTTTAATGAATCTGTAGCCACTTAGTTCTTGCCTATAATTAGTCTGTATAACATGGTTATTTGCAGGTGAACTGTGGTTATGGAGATGAGATTCACATCTTTCGCTGTGGCAGTTCCAATGTAAACCCATAGAAATAAGAGTAAATGTCATGGCTTTTCCAAGTCCTCCTTAGCATCTCAAGTTCTGATACCTTCCTTTTATGTTCTTACGTGTTGTAGACAGAGTATCTTTTCCTTTCTTTTGAATTGTTCACCTTCTAACAACCTTTCTGTTGCAAATTTATATTACTGACAAATCACTCCTGAGTCTAGCTGTGTGAAAAAGTAAGCCACTCCAGAAACCTTTAGTTTTGTGTTCTTTGCACAGATTCCTGTAACTGGTGACAGGTGCTCTGGTTGTGGTGTGAACTGTTTGGATGGGTAAGGGACAGTCCCACTATGTCATTGCGTCCCATAAGTCTGTCTTTTTAATATACTGCTTATCTGTAACTATTATGCAAAACATCCTGTTGTTTAGTAAACGGAAAGGAAAACTGCCTAGAGGGATCCTGCTGTCACGAAAACCTGTCATTTTTTATTCTTGGTTGTGAAGCCATGTCGGCTCATTCTACATAAGCTAGATACTGCAGAGCCTGGCCCACAACCATTACTGTATTTTCATGCTCAGATCTTCACTCTTGAATATCCCATGTCCATTAAGAGTGCAGATAATGGAGATTAAGTACTTTCATAACTTGCTGAAAATCTAAGGCAGGGTGTTACAGGGTAGAGAAAGAAGCATACAGAAAATCAAGGACCAGCTTAGGGAAGGGAAGCAACCTGATGGTAGTACAGTGCTCACATTATGGTACTAATACACATAGTTTCTACTGCACTTTGACATTTTTAATTCCCGTAAGCAACTTGCAAAATTCTGCATGAAAATGCTACAAGTCTCATCCAGGGAAGGAGAAAAATGAAGAGGTGTGCTGGTGTTGAGATTCAGTGGTAATTCCTTAGTCCATGTATCAAGCCATCAGATGAGAATCACATGCCGTATTTGTGCATCATACAATGTGAAGTACTTGCCTGGAAAGAGCTGCGTGTAACACTAGGTCTGGAGAGCCTATCTTGAGCATGCTCTGTTGAAAGAGATCTGGATCCTGAGTAGTGTGCTCTTTACCACCTATAAATTGCATAGCTTGTTATTGAAGGAAAGAAACAGGGGTATAGAGAAAAGAGAAAAGCCTGTTGCCCTTGTTTCTATTAAGTAGTGTTGCACATTTAATGGATGGGTAACAGGAAAGAGTGTAAGGGGATGCCATTGTTAACGGGAGCTCCTGCAGGTTTTATTATACTTGCGCCCGCTATAGTTAGGGTTGAGCAGCTGTTTCCATTATGAACTCCTATTTCAGGGGTTTATAACTTGGTTGTAAAAATTTGCTCCAGGCTAAACTGTAACTCACCGGGTCTTCGCCTGAGAGAATTTTTTTTAAACAAAACTTCAAAAGAAGAACTCCATCTAGTCATTTTTCTGAAAGCTTGCACAGAAGCCAAATTTTACGGAAAAGCCTTCAACTGTTTAAAACTAGGAATTGATTAAATTTCCCTTGGTCATAGTTGCTTTTTTTTTTTTTTTTTTTTTTTTTTTTTTTTAAAGAAAAAAGCTTGAACTACTTTTCCAAATATGGCTGAAGAATGCAGGTGACCAAGAGAGGAATGCCACGGTGACTCAGCTAATGTCCATTCAGTCTGGTAGCTGTTCAGTTACGGGAGTTTTCCTTTGAAGAGATAGAAATGTGTTATTGTAAGATGGAAGAATGCTTGATTTGCTTTTACTTGTAGGACCTATACAAGTTTACTGCGTGTATATCTACATAATACAAGCACAACATTCATACTATGTAGCATACGCAAACAGAGAAGGACTGTGGGAGATGTGGTAGTTAGGAGCTGTCTTGGGCAGAGTGACCACAAAATTATAGAGTTCTCTACTTTTGGCAAAGTCGGGAGGGGGACCAGTAAAACTGCTGTCTTAGACTTCCAGAGGGCAGACTTTGAGCTGTTCAGGACACTGGTTGGCAGAGTCCCTTGGGAGGCAGTCCTGAAAGGCAGAGGAGTCCAGGAAGGCTGGGCACTCCTCAAGAAGGAAATCTTAAAGGCTCAGGAGCAGTCTGCTCCACGAGCCCAAAGATGAGCTGGTGTGGAAGAAGACTAGCTTGGCTGAACAGAGAGTTGTGGCTAGAGCTTAGGAAAAAAACGAGGGTTTATGATCTTTGGAAAAGAGGGCAGGCCACTCAGAAGGATTATATGGATGTTATAAGGATGTGTAGGGACAAAATTAGAAAGGCCAAAGCTCATCTGAAGCTCAATCTGGCTACTGCTGTTAAAGATAACAGAAAATGTTTTTATAAATACATTAACATGAAACGGAGGACTAAGGAGAATCTCCAACCTTTACTGGATGCGGGGGGAAACTTAGTGATGAGAGATGAGGAAAAGGCTGAGGTGCTTAATCACAGAATCATAGGATTGAAGGGGTTGGAAGGGACCTCGAAAGATCATCAGGTCCAACCCCCCTGCCAAAGCAGGTTCTTTAGAGCAGGCTGCCCAGGTAGGTGTCCAGACGGGCCTTGAATATCTCCAGAGAAGGAGACTCCACAACCTCCCTGGGCAGCCTGTTCCAGTGCTCTATCACCCTCACTGTGAAGTTCTTTTGCATGTTGGTGTGGAACTTCCTGTGCTCTATCTTGTGGCCATTGCCCCTTGTCCTGTCCCTGCAAACCACTGAAAAGAGGTTGGCCAAATCCCTCTGTCTCCAACACCTCAGGTATTTATACACATTGATGAGATCCCCTCTCAGTCTTCTTTTCTCCAGGCTGAACAGACCCAGGTCTCTCAGCCTTTCCTCACAGGAAACATGCTCCAGGCCCTGTATCATCTTTGTGGCCCTCAGCTGGACTCTTTCCAGGAGATCCCTGTCTTTTTTTTGTACCGGGGAGCCCAAAACTGGACACAGTACTCCAGGTGAGGCCTGACCAGGGCAGAGTAAAGGGAGAGGATCACCTCCCTTGACCTGCTGGCCATGCTCCTTTTAATGCATTCCAGAATCCCATTGGCCCTCTGGCCAAGCCACTTTCCATCGTTTATCAGCAGTCCTGGCTATTGGAGGAAGTCCCAGTCAATAGCTGGGTAGCAAACGTGATGCCCATATACAAGAAGGACAAGAAGGTTGACCCAGGAAACGATAGGCCGGTTAGTTTAACCTCAGTGCCAGGGAAGCTCATGGAGCAGATTATCTTGAGTGTCATCACGCGGCACTTGCATGGCACTTGCAAGGTTTATGAAAGGTAGGTCCTGCTTGACTAACCTGATCTCCTTCTATGACAAAGTGATGCACTTGGTGGATGAGGGAAAGGCTGTGGATGTCGTCTACCTTGATTTCAGTGAGGCTTTTGACAGTTTCCCGCAGTATTCTCCTTATACTTTATAAGAAACTGGCTGCTTGTGGCTTGGACTGGTGTATGCTTCATTGGGTTAGAAACTGGCTGGGTAGCCAGGCCCAAAGAGTTGTGGTGAATGGAGTTAAATCCAGTTGGAGGCCGGTCACTAGTGGAGTGCCCCAGGGCTCAGTACTGGGGCCAGTTCTCTTTAATATCATTATCAATGATCTGGATGAGGGGATCGAGTGAGCCCTCAGTAAGTTTGCAGATGACACCAAGTTAGGTGCGTGTGTCGATCTGCTCGAAGGAAGGAAGGCTCTGCAGGAGGATCTGGATAGACTGCACCGATGGGCTGAGGCCAACTGTGTGAAGTTCAACAAGGCCAAGTGCTGGGTCCTGCACCTGGGGCACAACAACCCAAAGCAGCACTACAGGCTGGGAGCTGAGTGGTTGGACAGCTGCCAGGCAGAGAAGGACCTGGGAGTATTGGTTGATAGCCAGCTGAATATGAGCCAGCAGTGTGCTCAGGTGGCCAAGAAGGCCGACAGCATCCTGGCTTGCATAAGAAACAGTGTCCAGCAGGGCTAGGGAAGTGATTGTCCCCCTGTATTCAGCTCTGTTGAGGCTACACCTCAAGTACTGTGTTTAGTTTTGAGCCCCTCACTACAAGAAGGACATCGAGGTGTTCGAGTGAGTCCAGAGAAGGGCAATGTAGCTGGTGAGGGGTCTGGAGAACAAGTCTTACAAGGAGCAGCCGCGGGAGCTGGGATTGTTCAGCCTGGAAAAGAGGAGGCTCAGGGGTGACCTTATTGTTCTCTATAGGTACTTTAAAGGAGGCTGTAGCGAGGTAGGTGGTTGGTCTATTCTCCCATGTGCCTGGTGACAGGATGAGGGGAAATGGGCTGAAGTTGCACCAGGGGAGGTTTAGGTTGGATATTCTTTACTGAGAGGGTTGTTAGGCATTGGAATAGGCTGCCCATGGAAGTGGTTGAGTCACCATCCCTAGAGGTCTTTAAAAGACGTTTATATGTAGAGCTTAGTGTTATGGTTTAGTGAAGGACTTGTTAGTGTTAGGTCAGAGGTCGGACTAGATGATCTTGAAGGTCTCTTCCAACCTAGATGATTCTGTGATTCGGTGATATTTTTTTTTGCACAGGTATCTTATAATAAGTGCTTGAACATATGCATGTTTAAGTACCCATGGCATATGACTTCTTTCAGAAGTCATATTTGTTTTTAGAATGCCATCATTGGTCTGCCTAAATCATGTTCAATGGCCTTAATTGTCTTTGAATAATGTGTTGCCTAGCTTTTTTATAAGGTGCAGTTATACTTTATAAGGATCTATTTTACATATAGTAAATATTTTTCTTGGCCCTCTGTGTTTGTTTCTATGCCAGCAGATGTGCACTGGAAATTGGTGAATTTCACCAGAAAAATCAGCAAAAGTTTCATGAATATTATGAAAAACTAATTCTTAATACATCAAGATTTGTTTTGACTTGCTAAATTGCACTTGCAAGATGTTGAGAAAATGTGAAATTCCTTGTCAGATTTGTGTCAGCATTGTCTACTGTCAGAATTGTAAAGCTATTTAGGAATGTGAAACTGTAAAACAAGTTCCCTCAGTTTCCAGGGACAGGAACAATTTATTTAGGCAGATTGCACAATGTAACTGAAGAGATCTGGACAATTCCTCCATTGACATCCCTCTTAAGTTGTGGTTGACTTAAGGAAACCTTGCAGTGACCACTTGAACTCTGAAGGCAATATGGCCAATGCTATATGGAAACACAGGATGGGACCAGAGTTAGATTTGGTACATGATATTGAATTAGGTTTGTTTGGTAACATTTACGGACCTGAAAAAATGACTTTTCAGTATAACGGATTTCTCTTCAGGTTTTAGATTCTGTTCTGAATCAAAACTGCCGAAGTAGGTAAAAATGCTTGCAACTGTCCTAATCTCATGAAGATAAGGAGAAATGCAAGAATTCAGTCTTCAGTCTGAGTTTTTCATTAAGCTATCTGCACTATTCAGAGCCACATATTCTGTTCTTCTGGGGTGTTTTTCCCCACAAAGCATGAAATTATCCCATTCATCATAAAACATATATGGTGCTCCAGGGCTGTCTCATCCTCTTAGCTACTCGGGAAAGAGACCATCTGTGGGAATGTATGCTATAGGCATTAATTGACATTTTGTAGTGTCCTGGTATCCTTCTTTGGTCCTGGTGTGGTGATGAATGCCACCACTGAGCTTTCTCTGTCACTGAACAGGCTTCTGTAACTCCATCACGTTTCAGACCGTAGTATGAGGTATGTTAATTCATTGTGTCATTATTAAGAAGTATGCTGAAAGAAAATGTGCTGGTTCAGGGCTCTTGATCCCTTACCTAAGAAGGTAAAATATATTATAACCTGCTTAGTAGCACAGAAATACCATACAAACTAAATTTAACAAAGCATCTAATTCCTTTATTCCAAAGGTTGAAAAGCAGTAGACAATACCTTACAAGAAAAATGAAGCTCTCTCTTTGTTCTTTTACTCAGAATCCACTTTTGATTTTTAGATTGCATCTTTCTAAGTCCATTGCTAAAAGAGAATAGGATGGGATCTCCCCCTCTGGCACTTAGGAGAGTCTAATTTGAACCTGATTGTTCTCTCACAGCAATCACAGCTGCACAAGTTGAAGACAATTTCACACAGATAGAGCCATGCTGTCTTTATAGGTCTAAACCAACAATTCATTGTATTTGTAAATGAATAGTCAAACAGACTAACGCAAATTCATGAATTCTGGCATGGAGAACTCCTGTTGAGAATGCATTTACCAGCAACTTCAGTTTCTCTGTTTAAACATGTAGTTCAGGTATGACAAATGGCAGCATTGCAATGACTGTCAAAACACACCTTTATTTTTTATATTTCTATTTTAAGTGACAATCATATTATTGACTTAAGGGATAAGCAGAAAGTAAGTGTTCTCTGAATTAAGGTATAGTGATAAGTATAAGGACAAACTACAAATCATAGCCCCCTAAAGAAGATTTATCCTTCCATTGTTGTTCTGGCCTTTTATTTAATAACTATAATTAAATGGAGGCTAAAAAGTAAGGGTCAAAAGTAGATGAGTTGTGCCCTGACCTGTCCCATGAAATATGTCCTAGATGACAAAAGTCAGGTGAGCATGAGTTTGTCCTGTTTTAGTGTGGAATTTAATGTGGTTTAGCATAGAAGGGGATTTAGTGTGCTCATGAGAGGAAGACCTGCACTCTGCATGTGTCTCATGGACATCTGCTGGTAGCAAACCATGGAAAGATGAATCACCCTGCCAGAAAAGGCTAAAAAAGCTTTTTTTTTTTTTTTTTTTTTTTCTGGGGGGGGTGGTTCAGCTCAGATCTTGTAGAAGAAAAGCCTTGTGACCTTGTTTTAAAGAAATGCAAAGGAAAAAATGAAATAAGGAGAGGTGTCAGAACAGACAGGGCTGGTATGGTTTTCAGCACTCTGAGGGTCTGTGAGTGTTCCTGGAGTGCCAGGTCAGGAAAGTTATGCTTGCTGACCAGCAGTCAGGATTTCCCACGGTTTCTTTGACCATATCTATGCAGAAGAGCTGCTAAGCCATGAACATTTGACAATGCCTCAGTTCTGCTCTCTTCAAAGGCATATTTTCTTATTATGACCCTCCATAGTTCTTTCTGTGAGAGATGGCTTTATAGTTCTGCTCCTCCGATGTTCTTCCTGTCCCTCAGTCTCTCTCAGTCTGTCTTCAACCAGATCACCACCTCCACTATCTTTATTCTGCACTTGAGTGTTCATCTGTTACTCAAGGCAGTTGCTTGGGTTATCTTCATCATCTCATCCTTTCTAAGGTTCCTGCTACTGGATTCTCCTATCCAGAATCCTACCACGCTATTCTTCCTGCCCCTCTGTTGCCTTTTCTCTTGTGTGTTAGATTTTTCTACCTCCAATTAACTCTGTTGTGGAATGTTGTTTACACCGTCCCTCTCACAGTGTCTCTCTTTCAGTAGGCCTTGACAAGGAGGCAGTGAACTTTAATCTGACACTCATTAGAAAAGTAATATTCTTTGTAAGGTCAGCATTCTGATGATGGTCTTCTCACTTGCATTAGCTAAATCTGTGTTATCCACTCTGGATAATTCTGGGATCAAATACCTTTTATAAAAGAGACCAAGCCAACATGTGGAAAAAATTATAGAGTTTTAGCTCTAAATGTAGTATTTCATGTTTAGATTATCATTTTTACTGCTCAGGTAGGGTACTGTAGTAGTGAACTCAACCCAGTTAATGACCATAAATAATAATGATGGCATTATTCTTTTGTCTTGTCCTTTGCACACACTAATGTGCTCTGACAGCTAGCTTTGCTCTTTTATTAACTCTCCGTCAGCTGTAATCAGCAATGGTGAAGTCAGGCAGCAAAATTTACATGTGCCAAGTCTCACTGTTTTTTTTTTTTTTTTTTTTTTTTTCGGAGCCATTTCAGTCTTCAGTTTGTACATCTTTGGGATGGGAGTCTGAAGAAAGCATGGGGGCAAGAGGGCGCAAATGTGTTTTTTGACATGTTGATTTATCACAGTGAACAGCATTCATAGCGGCATCAGATAGTGCCGTCTTTGGTTACTCTTCTCCTCCTTCCTCTCTCCATCTTATTTTCAAGAACAAATATGTAGCTGTAATTATGCTTACCTTGAAAATCTAAGACAATCTTTATTACATATATATATATATATATATATTTTTTTTTTTTTTAAAGTTAGAAGCTAGTGTTTGTGTGCTTGGGGAGAGGTGGAGAGGTGGAAGCACTTAATAGATTATTTTCTAGCTCTTGTGTCAATGCCTCAGCTTCTTTTAATGTATGATTTATGCCAGTTACTAATAGATTACCCGGAAGTTGATGATTAAAGTAGAAGTTTCTTTGGAGAGGGGTGATATAACTGAGGTCGAGACCTCCTAGTGACCTCAAATGTAACTATTACCCTTCTTGGTTAGTTGCAATTGGAGATCAAAGTGCTAGTACAGGAAACATATTTGGTCCTGAGATTGTCAGTTGGGGGCTGCTGTTTGACAGCAAGGTAGACATGGTGGTTGTAAGGGAAATAAATTTTTTCTTGCAGTCTTTCTTTTGCTCACAGATAGAGATGGGATAAAACACTCAAATTACATTTCAAGATGTGATATTTAAACTAGTTTCTGCAAGGAATTCTGCATTTCAGCTGAGTAAAATATTGCCTTATAAGCAAGCAGGAAAATAATTCCTGCTGGTGTCTGCAACCATCTCTGAGTGTGGCAGCAAACTTCTTTTTTTCCTAATCATTTTACAAAGCTGAGAATCTTTGGGGGACCATATTGATTTAGCTTGTGTGGATATAGGTTGCAGGGAGGGAGAAGGGGCAAGAACCTCATTGTAGATCACAGAACATTTTATATTTTGTCTTACAGGGGTGTATGTGCTGGTCACATGTCAATACACCAGCAATTTGTTCAGATGCGTAGGGGGGGGAAAAAGCTCATTTCTGACTGCCCATTCACACCAAGTGACTGGTATCTTCTAGACATTTTTCATTTAGACTTCTGTAAGCCTTAAGGGAAGAATGATAAACTCTCCTGGTTACTGCTGGTGCCCCGTTTACAGCTCATGTTCATGTTTTTTAATGAAGACTCCTTTGTTCTGAGTGCCTCTAATCTAAGCTAGTAAAAACCAAGAGAAACATCACTTAAATTAATAGAACTGCTTTTGAACCCCTGTAAGTGGGCAGAGAAACCAAGCTGTTGTTTCCTACTGTTGAAACACAGCAGTACTTTCAAGTGTCAGGCAAGTTTCATACCATCTTTTGTAGCATTACTTTATTTAAGGCTCACTATTTTCACAGTAGTGCTGCTGTTGCATTGTTCTTAAAAGTATTTGCATGGGGGTAAGGGGCTGGGAGACAGCAAAAACTCATGTGGACAGTGCACAACTGGTTTACACTCCAGCTCCTCCCCTCTTGGTTGTGGTGGCCCTAGAGAGGTTAAGTAACTGAAAAGCCAAAAAGCAGATCTATGGATTAGGTTGTTATTATTATTTATTTATTTTTATTTTATTGTTTTTAAATAGTGGAGTTACTCCCTTGGGAAAACTGCGCTTTTCAGCTCAGTTCAAATGTGCTACTTGGTTTTTACTGGGGTGCTGAACTGTGGTGCTGTGTGTGGAGGTGATTTCTTCATACTGTTGTTGGCTTGTGTGGGTCTCTGACTGAGATACTTGCAAGTTGACACAGGCTCTTCTGCATGTGTGGAGCCCCAAGTGTCTTTGCCTTCAAGGCGAGAGATTCAGGGTCCTTTGGAGCAGTTTATGTCAGGACTTGAGGTTATGAAGGGCTTTAGTATCATATCAGTTGAAGAGAATATCTTAAAAATACTACTGCAATGGTTAAAACATGGACAGTTTCTAAGGAACATACTGAAAACTTTTATGACAACTTTTTCTCTTAGTGTGTTTTACTTAGCTGATAAAGCCATAGGGAAACTTCAACTAAGCAAGGACTAAAGTTTATTCCCCAAAAATGAGTGTGTGCAGTAACTCTGGGATTTTCATCCTCAAGGGACCATTGCTGAGCTCTGTTGCAAACAAGCTGCAACAGCCAACACTCTGAAAATAGAAGTGAAAACTTCTGATGAGGCCTGCTAGAGTGTTCTGAATATGTTTTTTTTTGTTGTTGTTGTTGCTTTGTTTTGATAGGAGATGCTGACTGAAAAGTGACTTTGAACAACAAATAATTTTAGAATAGCTGGTCAAAAAGGATTTTAAAAAGTCTAATCTGTTTACTTGTGTCATTTAGAAAGATTTTCCCATTTTCCTGTTGCATCACTGGAGTATCCTGAGTTTTTATTGACCATTTCTGGAAATTTTCCCTTTATTTTACTGAGTTATTGAAATGCCTCATCAAGAACCAAGGCAAGGTTTTCTCGATTCCCTTTTATTTAACAAGTTAATGATAAATAAAATAAAATACACAAATGACTGACCACCCAGTTAAAAGAAAAATGTGTTCAGCTTCATTTCAAGTGAACATGACAATTTATGTTCAGATGTGCTGATGGAAGCAGTTTCTGCTTCCTCCCTTATTGTCAATAGTAGGCAAACTCTGCATTTTTTAAAATGTTGATAAAAGCTAGGGTTGACATCTTTAGGTCTGGTGCAACCTATGTGGCATGAAAGTGTTCTAAAAGCTGTGGATCCTTCTTCAGGAGAATTTCCAAATTGTTGTCGACATTTACCTCCAAACTGCTTTTGAAAACTGCCCTTCACTGTCCCACATAGACCTAGCAGAAATAAGATGTGTAGAAAGATATGTGCTTGTATAGAAAGGCAAACAACAACAACACACTCTTACCCACTCTTGTGTAACATAGCACTAACTGTACCAACTTTGTCTCTGATATATTTATTCCTACATAGAAAGACTGGCCAGTTTCCTTTACAATCTAATATTTCCTATTAATAGTCCTAAGGCTGTGGGGCTAAAATATTCAAACTTTGCTGCCCATTGTGGGAACAGCTGTATTTTTCAGTGTTGCTGCAACAGAGCAAGAAAAAACAATTAGTTGTTGGTTCTTTGTATTCATGGTCCACAGTTTTGTAAATATTATCCAAAACTAGTTGAATTCAAAGATTATTTCCATTTGAGGAAAGCTGAGAATTTGCCTAGCTTTGAGAGTCAAGACACAAGATAAAATATCAGATGTGCAATAAAACCATGTGCCCTGCAGAGATGTGATTGTAGTCCTGTACGATGGCTTTATTTCAGTCCAGATAGTTGCCACATGATAATACTGGAAACAAGAGGAGGAAAAGAAAGCTTTAGACAGCAAACCAGACACGTCTAAGCAAGGTAGATGCTGCAATTCACCACGTCTGATTTGTATGCACACTTCGAATTGGGGAACCCTATGGGCTGCTTTCTTCTCAGCATTTCTTGGTTGCAGAATGAAACTTGAACTTAGGATAAGAATCTCTCTCCCTATCCTTTTGCATGTATCCAAAAGGATTTCAAATAAGCCCAGGGATTAGTTTACCTCCTCCCTTTATGCACTAGGGCTGGGTGTGACAGGGCTAGTATTGGGGGAGGAGGGTGTAATTCCATTGCATACTACTCCATCAGTCAAGTTTGTGGAGTAAAAGTCACAGTCTTCCTTATCTCCTCTCTCAGTACTAAGAGTACAGCAGGATTTGCTGTTACACCTGATCATATCTGAGGAAAGGCAGAGGAATTCACTCCTTTGCCAGAGCATGTTTTGCACTTCATTGCACTATTATAAATCACTCTACTCAGCTGTAAGTCATGAATGAGTATGGGGCGGGGGGAGTGGAAAGGGGAGGGTGTGGAGGTTGAGTAGGGTTAACAAAATTTGAAACAGATTTATGGAAAGCCCTTCAAGAGTAAATAAAAAAAGACAGCCCAGCTGCTGCTGTTCTGCAACACAGCAAACTATGAGCAAGAAATCCTAGTAATTAGTTTCATTTGTAGGTGAAAAAGGTCTTTGAGAATGTCTGGTGTTAATTATCATTAAGGGTTAGTCATCTTTCCCATTTGAAAAAACTATATTTTTTATTTTTAGCTTTACGTGTTGTCAGCTTACATGCAATTAAAGAACCTTCAAAGCAAACGAATCACATGTATCACTTGTACGACTTTATGGGCTTTAAGCCAGCAGAGTCCATTTGTCCCAAGCCTTCTGTGTCCCTGGCTCAATGGGACTTAAATTCAGTGGCAGCTGCTCAGTGGGTACTAATGGAGAAGACCAGTTCTCTTCCTAAGCTGTGGGCCTCTCTCACACCCTCCAAAATACCTGGCTGTAGTGGGGCAGGACTACTTCAGGTGGCTCTGAAAGAGGCTATAAATCTTAGTGGAGGTAGGTAGGTGGAGATTTTCAAAAGCAGACAGAAATGTTAAGTATCCACATAGTTGGAACTGTAAAATTAATATGCCATTATGCTTTTTCATACTGCCTTTAAAAAGATTAAAATTAGTATTGTATTAAAAATGTAATCACCCCATTTTAATTCAGACTCTGGGTTTGCTCTTTAAATTTGCTTGTGTTAGGGAGGGTTTGTTTCTATTTTTTTTTTTAATACTATTTTGCATTCTGAATTACAGCAACTTCATGTCACAGCACTGTATATCTGCTACAGATGATCTTTGTTTATCTGGTGTGTAGATCTTAAAGTTCTATTGATTTGTATTGCATTTGTAGGGGATGGCTGGATTTATAGCTAGTAATTGCTTTATGGCAAACAATAAGGACTGGAAGAGGAAGGAATTGTGTTGGTTCAGTAAATATGTGGATAGGATTCTGCTTCTGTTGACGTTTTGCCACCAATTTAAATATAACCAGGCTTTCACTTCTTTTGAGTAAATCACAGGAAGATTTTGGTAATTTAATCTTATTATCTTTAAATGTTGCAGCTATTAATTCTGTACTGTCAGATCTTTCTAACCCTTTATATAGTACAAGAGGAAGTGTTATCTAGCATAAATGATGTAATGCTTGGCTCCTGTGCTGTTTAGTGGAACTTGTCAACAGAAAATATTTTGGTTGGCTGTTTCTAAGACCTGAAGTAATACTATATTGCTTTGGCTTGTAGGGGCATTAGGGATTTCTCATGTTTCCTATAGATTTACAAGGAAATAGATAGGAAAGCTTTGTCAGTGAAGTAAAGAAGCAGTATTTCTAAGGGAATTCTACCTTCTCAGGATTTCCTAACTTTGGTGCACTTGTACGTTACCAGGTGTACAAATTGCAACAGCTGTGAAGATGGATGCACAAAAAAGGGAAGAATTGCTTTGAAATATTTGCCCATTGTTATTAATAACAGTAAAGCTAAAAATAGTTCCATTACTGTGCACCTTTTTATTATCTATAGTTAATATTTTTCTGAGTGTGAGTATACATATATATATATATATATAAAATACTATATTATATGCATGGGTAATCTGTAGTTCTGGGCTTGTGTGCATCTCTCACTAACATAAACAAGTTATCTTGTGGACAGAAACACACTGTGTGGTAGGATTTTTTTTTTTTTTTTTTTTTTTCAAAAAGAAAAGCAACAACAAAAGAGAACTAGGAATAAAACATCAATTTATCCTGAGTTACTTTTATGTTAACACTTTAATTTACTTAATAGATTATTGTGGATTATTTCTATATTAGATATTCAAATCTCCACAAGTTTTCTCCCCTCTAATTGTGTAAATTTAGTTGTTTACATACTAAAATGTGGGTCAACTGAGAACTGTATAAAAAGTGGAATCAACATAATATTGTTCTGCAACGTTGTACAACTTTTATCAAGATAAAAATCCTAATGTATAAAAACTGTGGGCTGATATTAGTGTTAAATCATCCTCCAAGAAAAGCCCTGAGTACTAATTATTGAATTATGAAACTCAGTCTAAAGATAATCTTGACACCTATATCCGTAAGAAGAACATTTTCATCAGAAGATTTCATCAGAAAGTACTAATTAAAGCTTCCTCTTCCCACTCTGTGTTTAGAGACAACATAGGTGAAAAATGCCTGCTCAAGCTAGGATTTTATCCAGATTTTCTGTGCAGTCCAATTTACATAAATTCTAATAAAGCATTATTAAAATCTATTAACACTTGTCTAAGGCAATTAAGTTAAGTTTGCTATTTTGAATGATTGCATTTCATGCAAACTGAGATAAGGAAGCATGGAGGGCTAGCAAAGAATACAGTATAATCCAGGGAATGACACATGAAAAATGGTTTTTGCAAGGCACAAACTTTAGGAAGGAATAAATATCTGCTTTCTAAAAGGCAGTGGAAAATTTTTGGTTCTATGGAGTTTAAATTCAATCATGGCTGCCCTCAGATATTTATTTTACAATATATATATGATATACAAGACTGGTGAACATCATGATACTTTATAATAAAACCTGGAGGGCACTGTCCTCTAGAGAGAATTGAAAATTTTAACTAATATTGATTATTTAGTACAGACTGAAAAGATCATAAGTTAAAAGGGGGAAGGGAGGGAAACAAGGGAAGATTTAAAATTTTGTATAGGTTCTTGAAGCTTTCATTGAAATCAGTGAAAATTCAAGAAACATTAATTTACAGAGCTTCTTCAGCTGCTACTAATTACAACAGAAATGAACTGAATACAAACCTAGGGAAAGAGCTGACACTGGAAAATACTTTGCCATTCTGTTTTGAAACTACACTTCACCTGACTTCATCTGTATTCTATAGAACAGCTCTTCATACTCAAGTGTGGACATGTTAGGGAATCACAGAGCACTCTGACTAGTGCACTGCAGGACTTAGATTAGATAAGGAATAAATTTTCTACAATGAACATGTTGAGACACTGGAACAGGTTGCCAAGAGAAGTTGTGTATGCCCCGTAATTGGAAGTGCTCAAGGCCGGTTGGATGGGGATTTGAGCAAACTGATCTGGTGGAAGATGTCCCTGCCCGTGGCAGAGGGTTTGGAGTAGAAGGTCGTTAAATTTTCCTTCCAACCAAACCCATTCTGTGACTTCCCACTTTTTCACTGCTGCCCCATGCTGGAAAGGGGGATGATAACAAATGAGGATGCTGGTGTCCCCTGTGCAGCCCAACCTCTAAGGATTGTCTCTGGGTTTGAACCCATTGATGAGCCTCAGGGAGGGTTCTTCACATGTCCAACACACTCTGGGGAAACTAGGATGGCCACTGTGCTGGTGGCCTGAGTTGAGACCCTCCTCATGTGCTTTTTCTGCCACATTTTCTACTGGCATCACAAACTTAAAGCTGCAGCTGCTCAGCAAATTGATCCTGCACTTTAGCAGCCTGCTGTTTCTAGACAGTTAAAAGACACTTCACTCAGATTAAAGAGAGAATGCAACTAATAGGCATGTCTTGTGCTCAGATTTAATGAGGAATCATACTTCTCTGAGAGTTTCATGGGAGGAGTTTTGGCCCTTCAGCTCCCTATAATACATGTGCTCAAAATTGCAGAGAAGTTGGAAGCATCAGTCTTTCCAGAGGGCAGACATGCATACAGTGTACTTATCCCAGTAATTTGCATTTTTAGTCTATATTGAACAAGCTCACTTGAATTCTCCTTATCAATCCATTTTCATGAGAACAGTTTCTAGGGGTCTTGAGAGAGGGTCTAAAAAAAAAAAAAACACAACAAAACAACCCCAAACATGTAGACAAAACTCACAAACCAAACACAAGAGAAGGCGGGTCCTTTCTCTTCCATCTGGAATTCCCTTGTCTAAACTAGACTTTAGAACTATGAATTGGAACTGTATTGGTAATGAGTGAGAGATGCAAGTTATTTAGAAGAGAAGGTTCTTAGTTCATGTTTGATTTGGGTGTCAGTATACCTGGAGATGTCAGGATTTACTTTGGTCTCTGTGTGCTTGGAGATTGTTGCTCCTGTTTCCCATGTTCTAGGCAAAAAAAAAAAAAAAGGTAAGCAGTGCTGTGTCAGTTATGACCAGTTATGACTTTACTTTGCATTGACCCTCCAGCATTACATCACCCCGGAAGTTAGCTATTTTGGTCTCCATTGAAGAAATTGTCTGTCTCCACCTCAAATTGTCTGTTAAAACCACATAAAGGCTGGATTTATTACCAGAGATAACCTTGGCAATGACTTCCTACCAATGTTGGTTATGCTTCACTGGAAACCGAGACTGTGAAGCAGTAGAGACTCCTAGGATGGGAGAGGGTGCTGGACTATTAAACCATCTTTTTTTGAAAGATAGAATAGCCCCAAGTTGTTTAGCACATATAGAACCCAATGCAAAGGTTGTGGCTTTGAATTTGTCTCCCTTTTTTTTTCCAACATCTCATACACTAATTCACAAGCATAGTGTAAAACACAGTAAATAAGCTTGCTCATCTCTAACCATGGTATTTTTCTTAAAGGATGGAAAGATTATAAATACCTTGTTTTCACGGGTCTATTTTCTTAACCAGGAAAGCTTTTTCAATACTGAGGCCATGTAAGTATCTGCATGGATAGACTGACATTGTTTATATAACTTTCACAAAAATTACTTGTAGGGCATTTTAAAAGTTTCTTTAATTTATTCATTAACATTTTCTTTTCTGTAGCCTGCTAAGTTTGAATTGTGAAAACAATACCAGCAACATTTTGTAGTGTTCTTCAAAGCATTTTTAAAATAGTTTTTCAATACCATGTGGCGAGAAATAAAATACACAATATTTTTTTATTGTACAATGGAATACACACAAGTATAATAGAATATAAATGTTTTATAGGCTTTTCTTTTAAATTACCTCCTAATGCATTGGGATTGTGCCTCTTGTGAGTAATACTGTTGCTCCCAACTCTGGGTAGGGAGTGTGTCTTATGCCATCCAGCATGGAGAACATGACCATTTTCTCTTTCCATTTCTGTATTTGCCTGTCCCAATTTGCTGGTAGAGTTGGCAAGAATCAGGGACATGCAAAAAAAGAAAGAGTGGGTCCTCTGTAGCTATTGCCCTGAAGAAAGACTAAACGTGATATTTTCCTCTTTCTGAAGATTTAATGCAGTTTTTAAGAGCTTTTATGAGGAGGGATTTAATTTGGTAAAGTGAGTTCTTCTCTCCTTCATCTGTAAAAACAGTTAAGAGAATGATGTAGAGCATCCTGAGAGCTGGAGTAATGCTACTCATACAGCATTAATAGAAAAAAAGAGGCTTATTACTCCACAATGTCTTTTTCCAGTGATCGTGGGAAGAAGTGTGCCTTCACCGTGTTTTAGATCAAGGTAGTTGGTGGCACCAAAATTAATTTGAGAAAATTTGCTACCAGTGCCATTCTACTGCAGTTCAGACACAGAAAAAAAGAAGCGTCTATGGCAAGTACCTAATTTCTCTATACAAGTTAGGTCTTTTGCAGCCTGTTAATAATACATTAAAAACTTAAATACGACTGTCTACGCAAAGTGACCAGTGAAGTTTTCTGTTATAATTTTTTTGTCTACTCTTGTCTTTAAAATTATTGCTGGATTTTCTTTTACTTTTCCACATCTGGTTATTTCTTGTCATCTGTGTTAATTGTGACTGCAGTCTGTGAGAGCATTTCTTAGATTGGCAGAGTCTTTAAAGTGCTGAGCAACTTTTCTATAGCTTGCATGCAGCTCTTTAAATGTTTTTTCATGTCTTTCTTTTTTGTGCACCCACCCAGTTCTTCTGTGACAACTAGCTGCCTTTGCAAAATGTTTCTGGGTTTGCTTCATACCACATAAAGTCTAAGCAAATGAATGTTTTCTCTAATGTATTTATGTACATTATTAAGAAGAAAACAGACCTAGGACAAGAACAAAATTAATCGCTGGCTTATTAGTTTGGCATTGTTGCTTGCGTACAGAAGCATTTTATATCAAACACATTATTTTATAAATAAATAAATAAATGACGAGCAGGAGTACCAAGCCTAGCCCAGCATGAGTATTGACAGTGGTTACTGTTGACAGCTTTTTGTTGTTTCCAAACAACATGTTTCATTCCCTTAACTCCATTGTCATAGGAAATAGGGCAATATCAAACTATTCAGCAGAGATGCATGCAATAAAGAGCACTTGTGGCTTTACTTTTGTCTTCACTTGAAGAGGTTCCAACTAAATTACACCAGGAGACTTTGGCATGGCACCCTCCTGAGCTAGAGACTGTGTCCACAGCTGAAATCAGAGCCTCATGATTCCTCTGCATCAAAATGGGATTGGGCTATCATGGAAGAGCACTCCTCCTCCAGACCTCTGGTCCTATGCAATTCAAAACCACCATGCAAATGCAGAGAAAAAGTTTAAGTGGCTTCACAGCATCAGGTTGCAAGGATATATCTTTTTTTTTTTTTTTTTCTTTTTTCCAAAGTTCCCATTAGTTTTAGGTTGGAAATATTCAGCACAAGGGGGATTTTTCCCCATGGAGAATGTAGCTGTCATAGCAGCCCCCCTGTATTTAACAGCAATCTTGTGTTGGCATAGTTTTATTGGATCTGCTTGGGCACAGAGGTTTATGACAATAAAATAGGATGCAGTAGATAAATTCACCCTTGCTGTTCACCTGTGCTTGTTAGGAATTAGGCTTCGTGGGGAGCTCACAACATGAAGGACTTGTATTCTCAGCTGTGAGTGGAGAGAGCCCTTGAAGTCCTGTGTGGCTTGGTCCAGCTGTGGAGCAGGCAGACATGCAGGCTTGCACGGGGCAGAAGCCTGGGCAGTTTTCCTGTTCTTTCCCTAAAGAGACAGCCAAGTTAAAAGCTAGTAACTCTTAAAAGAGGCAATTAAGTCAAATGGAAGTATTCTGTTATCTTTCCAAGCTGTCATGTTTGTCTCAGTCTTCCTGCCTAGCTCTGTAGCCCATATCATTGGAAGCCTTCTGATGTTAGCAGCAGCCTGTCTGGTTTGTCTTGGCAGAACTTGCCACCCTTTTTTCCCCTTCCCTATTTACAACTTCCAAGAACTACTTTTCTATTTTTTTAATTATTTTATTTCTTCCAGACAATCTAAAACCTTTTGCTTTTTACTGGAATTTAAAATCTGTTCTTAATTACAGGGCTTCATATGAACTTAAATGGAGAGAGATAATAGTGCGACAAGGGAATTTCAGTCTGCCTTCAGTCAATTTAATTTTACCTGGGAGGTCAGGCACATTGACTACAACTTGTATACCACAGTTTATCTAGAGCAGAAGGGAAGGGAAGATTTTGTTTTCCTCAGTTTATGGCACATTACACTGATGAATAAAAACACACAAAGACATTTTGGCACTTACTACTTATTTAACAACTTACAGATAAAAATAGAGAAAAAAAACAGAGAAGCTTGGCTTTTCCTTGTGTAATATTGAGTAGCTTTGTCTTAGAATGCCTAATGAAATGGTTCTGATGAAATACGTTTTCACCCTTCACCTCTTTTTTTTCATTTTAAGTCAGATGGATCATTTCCCTCTGTTCTTTTGTTTGATTAGATCCAAAGACATCAACTTTTTTTTTTTTTTTTTTTTTTTATGGTGGGTTTCTTCTTTTTAATGGTAACACAGCATTTAATCTGAGTAAGACAGCAATCATGATAACCTGATAATCAAATAGGGGAAATCAAACAAAGGAAGAAAGAAAAATTAAAATTCAAACCTGTCCCTTAAGCATGTGAAATGTTATTCACAAATAAGCTTATACCAAAGGATTTAGCCATGCTGACATGTGGGATGTATTATAGAGGTACTTCAAGAAATGATGGGCTTTGGTGTATGTGTGATATTTGAGATACATGCATTGACTTCTGCTGAAGATTTGAACAGATGATTTTGGAAACCAGTGGGATGAACACCAATGGCCTGAAATCCCTTGGATTAGACCTTGAGATGTTAAAATTATATATAAATTGCACATGGAAATGCCAGCACCATAATACTATATTAGCAAGGAGTGTGGCTGGTGTCCGGAATTGGGGACTTGCTGGGAATTTTTCTCCAGGCTGCCCTGTCTTCCTGTAAGTGGTGTGGGTGGATTTTACTGGGAGTTATACATCCTTTTCTGTAGTTTTCTTTGAAGCATCAGGTTTTCTGAGGTCTTCCCTATAGAGAGTGAGTAAACAAGAAAAAAGTTATTTTTGGTATTTCACTTAACATATTTTAAATGCTTTAATTTGTTATGTATAAAGTTGATGAAAGAAATGTTAGATATAATCTGGTCAAGAAAATTTTGAGTTTGATACAGTAATGAATTAGCTTACAACTGATGAAGTGATGGATGGACAGGGTGTGGTGATGCTTCACTTGTTCTTATGATGCTTTAATAAGATTAAAAAAAAAAAAGAAAAAAGCAAGGGATAGGGCTTCCTGTGGGATTAAAATCTTCTGATTTGCAGTAGGATTTTCAGCCTCATATGCCCAAGTCACAGCCTTATAGGCTGCCAAACAAAGTAGCCACTCAGTGAGTGGCTTCCTTAAACCACAACTCTTCCTGGGAAAGAAGAAACAACAATTAACAAAACAAACAGTTAAAAAATGCTTTCTTTATCTTAATGTAAATCTTTTCCACACTATAGACCTACAACCTTTTATTGTTGCTGCTGTTTCATTGTAGTTTAAATATTAGCTTTTGTATTCTAGTTTAAATATTAGCTTTTGTAGTGCATTTGCCAGGAGCAGCATTCCTTGTATTTTATTAAAAATAACTGAAGTTTACCCCTCTGTAATTCATAGGTAAAAGTGTACTTTTCTGGCAAATGTGTGAATGTCATTTACGTATGATGTACAAGGTTTAACAACTACCTGGCTCCTTGTATTTCTGGACATTTTTATTGTGTTGGGATACTGTAGTGTCTGTGTTTACACATGCGTAATACCTGTGCGTTTTTATGTTTATACACAAAGCGTTTCCAGAGTGGTATTTTATTCAGTAAGGTTAATACTGATGCATGGATCCTCATAAAGTGAAGAACAAGAAACTTTCATGCCTGCTGGTCTTCTGCAAGTTGTAATACTCTTACTTCAGATAGAAGCAGGATGCAGCTCTTGGACCTGGAAGACAACATGCAGGGATAGCAGTAATTGTGGAATCCCAGCACGTGTGCAGGATGAGATCTCAGTTCAGGAAAGCATTTAATCAAGGAAGAAGAAAATACTCTAAATCTCTTCATAAAGTTAATTTAGAAGTTTGAATCCAGAGGAGCTGCAGTGCTACTTTTTCAAATTATATTTGTAGTTAATTTTGAGTAAAGTAAGGTATGCCTTTCCTTTCTTTCCCCTCTTTCTTTCCCCTTTTTCCTCTCTTTCCTTCCTCTTTTTTTTTTTTTTTTTTTTTTTTAAGTAATATCTGAAAGAAGGTGTATATATATTTTTTTTTGTTTGTTTGTTTTTCTAATTTTTAATATTAGTTCTTCCCCAACACTCTGGCAATTCTGGCATAGTTGAAGCAGTAGCTCCTATTGACTTCTGTTAGATCAAGATTTCCTTTGGGTCCGTGAATGGTATGGCATGAACCCTCAGTGTTTTTGCTCTAGTGTTGAGGTTGGCAGAAGTCATCCCATACAGTAGAGACAACACAGGAGGGAAACGCTGTAGTGTTGTCTCTATCTGGAATAACTGTTTATTTTTTATTATTTTTTTTTCCCTTCCTTAAGGAACTGTGTGAGACAACCATAGGTTCAAGCCCTTTCCTGAAGAGGCAGAGCTGTGGGGTGCTTCATGGGAGGTCACCGCTGACAGTGGTTGTTACAAGCCACAGGACTAGCAAAGTTTGGTGAGCCAGGATTGTCCACACTTTCCTCTGTGGGGTCTATCATCGTAAGGTCTCTCTCTCCACAGACCAGCTCTGTTTCCTCATGATCTGCAAGAGCTTGTTGTTGTGGAGGTCTCCAATCTTCTGCTAGTTTTGATCAAAACTGATCAAGATCTTCACAGATTGCTGTGAAATTTGTGGATGGACACCTGTATGCATTCAGCATGATGGCATTAGCAATGTCTCCTTAAAAAAACAAGCAAGCAAACAAACAACAACAACAACAAACAGATGAAAGCTATATATTCTAATGGTTGAATCCAAGTTCTATGAGTGGTTATGGGAGCCATACTGCCTCCACCACACCACAGAGCTGGCTTCTGAGGATCTTTGAAGAGCAGAGAACAGGAACAGCACTGCAGTGGCAAGACATCTACAGTATGAATAAATACTGGCATTGCTTAAGGGAAGCTGACACTGGTCTCTGCCTATGCACACACTTTCCACTTAAACATCTGGTTGGACAAGCTCCAACAGGGATAGGTTATCTATGATCCTCTTGTTCATGAAGCTGGGGCACAGCTGTGCTTCTTCTAACAGTGTATGTCTCAGTTCACTTTGAGACTCATCCATGTCCACATGAACAAGCAGTGGCCTGAGATGTGTATTTTACACAGTTGTTTGGTTTTCCATGTTCACTTCTTAGCTATTGTGTGGATTTCCCAGGAGCCTGTTGATAGTGTCTGTGCTAACTAGTGTAAGACTTCCTACAAGTTGTACAAATTTATGACTGAAAATGCAGTTTTCAATTATTAAGTAGAGCAGTTGCCACTGCAGTGCAAGTGGGCATGGTTACCTTTATGCTATCCAGTTTTAACAAGGTGGTCCTGCACAAGTTGTGTGGTGGAAGTGAGAAGAAAGCTGTCCTGTGATTTAAAAAAACAAAACCAAACAATGACAATAAAAAAAAAATAGTTGAATACTTTTTCAAAGTGAAGTTAGTATAAAAGATACAAGGGAAGTTAAAAATTTGGTCAGGAAGAAATAAAATTTTTGATTCTCTTTCAAGCTGGCTGTTTTAAAAGCTGCAGATATCACCACAAGGGCATGTACTAGTGTCCAACTTTTCTAGCAGAACTCGGAGTGAATCTGGAACTGAGGTGTTGCCGTAGACATAAAAGCTAATTTTACTTCAGACAGGGTGAAGGACAGTTCACTTTCTAGCTAGAAACTTTGAGTAGCTTATGTTATCTTTCTAGCAAATGTGTGCTGTTTTCTGCTGTAATAGGTTTAAGAAACTGTCTTTTGGGCTCCACAACACACGTGTAATACTGTGCCTGTGTGTACCTCAAGCTGTGGGAAATCTTTTCGATGTTTAATTACAGACTATTGGCTGAATAATGTAAGAGCTCTATATTATACAGAGATAATGAAACATTATTGTATGCCTGCAAGTGAGAGTTTAAACTCTAGGGTATTTTTTACTCTGACTTTATTTGCTTAATCATATAAACCCAGGTTTTCTCTTAGAGTAGCTATAATATCTACAAAGTAATGTTTTAGTTGCTATTTAGGATTAAGTCTTTTATAGAAATCATGTACCCCATTCACTTGACGCCTAAATCAGGATATTTGCTATACTCTGCATTTCTCCTCTGCTTATGCGGATTTCCACATTAGGTGTATGCCCATCATTTGGCTACCTGGAGTCCCATCCTGATGTGGGTTCTGATTGTAACTGGTCACATTCCTGTGACAGTGAGCTGGGAAATGTGTCTTACTCCCATTGAACATATGTTGTGATATTATATGTGGTCACATTCCTACGTTGTTTTCTATAACTTCAACTTCATTCCTATACCTGTGAGATTTATGTTCAATGCCATGGAAATGATTTTGACAATTACACCTGGACCTTTCAACAAGTATTATTTTTATTTGATAATATGGTCACTTTGGCATTTGCAGTTCTTTGAGCAGTAGCGAGCTGAGAGGTTGCCGTGTGGTACTCTGAAACTTAGGTCTGGTTAAAGTAATAGTTAATGGCTATTGGAGATTTACTTTGCTCTTCAGCCAAGAAGGGATGAATGCTGGGAGCCAAATCTGAAAGCTCGTCACAACCACATGAGATGGAAAAGCAGTCTCTTCGATATATTGATAGCTGCGGATAACAGATGTGATATTTATTGCCATGGACAGTAAAATTTATATATATTAAAAAAATGCAAACGTCTGTGAATGATGGGAAGCACTGACAGGAAATGCCTTAGAACAAATTTCTGCAAGAAAATGTGGCCAGAGGAAGCAGCTTCAGTGAAAAAGTTTTATTTGTTCTGGTCTTGGGGGAAAATGGTAGAGCACAAAAAAAGTCAACTTCTGAAATATTGTCTTCCTTCACCATGTGAAAGTCACCTCAACTTTGGTAAATAACAGGAATGTTCTTCCTTGCATATCTTTGTTATTAGAAATATTTAGGTCTTTTCAGAGAAGAGAACTAGTTAATTGAAAACATTATTCCAGCTAAAGCATACTGGAGTGTCCTAAAATGTCTGGGTTGCCCCGTTCCCTTGAGCAAGTCAAATACTGTTGGTTGACTATTTCATATGTACACTGCTCCCCTCCTTCTCTGTAATATTAATTTTCGTATTTAAGAAGCCTAGCAGACTTGTGGAACAGTAGTTTTATACAGTAGAAGATTTATATCAGTGTCTTTGTTTAAATTATAGCTTCTCCTTCATTTTTTCCAGCCTGTCTATTGCGGTCTCATGATGCTGCCTGGACATTGGGGAGTAAAACTGAATTCTGAATAAGAAAAATGAGGATGAATGCTTTTATAGGCAAAACTGGGTGAATTGCTAACCACAATAGATATTACAGCTTAGAAATATTGGAAAGCAAGGTTGGGAGAGGTAGGTCTATTCATCTGTCACAGAAACGTAAGTCGAGAGTTGGGAAATTCTATTTAAAAAGTAGTGTAATTACTCATTCCTCTGCTGCAAATGTCCCCAAAACATCACTGTGTGTGTTTTGTCTTGGCTCTGTCAGTGAGAGGTGAGCAAGGGTTTGGTTCTTTTTTTTCTTCTCTTTTCCTTGGTATCTCAGGCAGGGGAGTTGAACCAGAGATGTGTGTTTTTATTGACTAATCTGCTGCTGAGTTTAAAAATAAAAATCCCTGTTTTATCTAGAAAACTTTCTTTCAAACTGAACCTTTGTCAAATTTCCTTCTGCGGAAATCTTTCACCAAATAAAGAGGAAATTAAGGAAATTTTGGCTAAGTGAAAAGTTGGTATTTTCAACAGATGTTGGTCATTTTAAGATATTATAAAGGTGGATGTGAGGCCATAGTCTGCCAGACTCCTGTGGAGTTGTGGTGCAGGAAGTAGAGTCCATCATTTTGGGCCAGGGACCATTGGCAGGATGAGGTGGCCAAGCCTTTCCAGGTACCAGGATGACCATGACTTGGGGCAGTATGTGAAGCAAAGAAATAATCTTATATAGATAGATAAAAAAGTCATATATAACTACATACATGTATATAAAATTTGGCTGAATTATCTGAATTCTAAAATAAAGAGAAAGGGTGGGATAATGGACAGATTTTCCAGGGATCTATCCTGGGCTGGTGTGGGAGGGAGAAATGCTGGGGTTTCTTGCCTTGTTTAGCAGACTCCAGTGTGGTAGGTAGATGTTACAAGTACCAAACGTAGTTGCCTGAGCAAACTTGAGACGCATCACCCTAGCCTGGCCTGAGGAAGCATCAGAGCTCCTGTTGACTTGAATATGGCCAGAGTCTGCTCCAAACTTGTGTATTTTTCCTATTAGCAACCCTAGCAAATCCCAGGGGCTCCTCTGCTGGCTGCTGTGATTCTTTGGTCTGCCAACCTCGTGGCTCTGACAAGGCAGGGTGTTGCATGGTGGCTCTCTGTGCTGGTGGGGCATGTGTGAGTCTGTGGTGTAGATTTGAAAATTTGGAGGCACAGAAAGTGCTATATATCAAGGTCATTTAGGCTGCCGTGTACTTAGCATTGAAAGTTTTATAGAAAGGCAAAATATACAATTCAATTACAACTGCTGCAATGCAATCCAAGTTGATCTAGTTTCTCCCACATGAGCTGACCACAATTTTAAGCCTGGCATAGCCTGAAAGCTTGAGGAATGTATTTCCAGTGATTGCCAGGCCACTTCATTGTTTCTGTGTATACATAAACACTAGGCTGTGATCATAGTGGTCATGCTTGAGCTGCTATCTGAAATTCACTTGTGCTATAGGGATTGACTAATCTGGTTCATACTGACAGCAGTTTCCATTTACTGTATTAGCTCTCCTTGACTTTGAGTGCTGTGCAACTCCAGCTAGCATCAGAAAACACAAATGGTTGAAAAGTATGGGGTGTATGAGTCATACAGCAGAAAACCCACGTGTCGTTGCAGAAGCCATTATTTGTCTCAGAAAAACAGGCTGTGTGGCAGAAGACCCATTTATAAGATGGCAAGACTACAAAGCACCTAGTGAGGAACAACAGGTAGTCATTTAGTTTTTAATTATATGGGAGAGGAACAGCCAAGACTTGGTCTTTTCAGCCTCAAGATTTGCTCTTACTTGGTCCATATAAGTTTCTCCCTAAGTTCTTGTTTCTATTTATGAACACCATGATGTGTGCTCAAAAGTTAATTCCTAATAGCTCTGTTCTTCTGTTCCCAGACATAGTTCCTTGTGCACTCTGCATGTTTGTGCTTTTTTCCTGTTTCTCTCAGCTTCAATCTGTTGAGAGTTCTCTGGTGCTGGGCACACTCAAGCTCCAAGTTAAAACTGGAGCTTCTTTATTCCTTCCTAGCAATCTATTTTTATTTATTTATTTATTTATTTTTTCCTCAGGATATTGATTGCTGGTAATTTAATGTGTCTCAGCTGTAAAAAGCTGTTATGACAGTTTCACACACTATTGCAGTTTATTTCCTCGTTCACAGACAAAAATGGAAGATTTTCCTTGCTGGAAACTGAAATATATAATTCATCTAGCATCACCCCTGTCAGTAGCCAGATGCTGTAACTTCCAGCAGTTGGACCGTTATTTTAAAATAGCCTGCTTTGTAATTATTTGGCGTGGTCTTTGTTACACATCTATAGAAGAATTAGCTCAATTAAATGAATCTTCAGCTGGCTGAGCCACATTTCAGTGAAGGATGTGTTTAACTATTTTGAATTTGCCACAAAAAATAAAGCCTTTGTTTAGGAAAGAGGTGGAGAAATGCTGAAGACCATCAGCATCCCTGGCAGTCCTGTTGCAGGATTACTTCTGTAAACCGACAAATCTCTGAAAGTAACATAGACAGTGACTTTATTTCCTACCCTCCTGTTCACCCCTAATGACAATCCTGTCCTTTTCAGCCCTCACTTTGCCAAGGGAAGCAAGCAAAATCTTCAGCCATGTTGTCATGCAGGGCTCTTTGCTGGTGCTTCTTCAGTCTGGGTTGGGCTTGCTCTGCTGCGGAAGGTGGCACTTCAAACAAGGTCTCCAACTACTGTGTAGGGTGTCATGAATATCGCACTGGACCTGTGGGCAATACCTGCTGCATTTTCTTGGATCCAGTTGTGAAATAACAGCCTCTTTCTGCTGTCTGCAGCATGACTCAAGATAGAAATATCTGATGTGTAGATTAAAACTTAAGTGCTCTAATAAAAGAATGGGAAGGAAGATATTGATGGAAAATAAAACTTTACCTGAATTTTTGTCTTGACTGTGTAACATGCACTGTTGAAATTAACATTTTCAAGGTTACAAAGTTGAATGTCCCCAACTTCAGAAATGTCACACTTATAAAGTTACCTGAGCAAACTTCATTCAGTGCTGTTGAGGGGAGATTTTGTCAGTGGCTTTGCCACACAGCCTCTTAGAGTCCCTACCTCCTGTCCTCACCCACACAAACTCACCTCTCCTTGGTGTGCAGCCAGAAGTGGTTCAAGGCTTTGCCTATGTCAGCCCTTGACTACTCCCCTGCTTTGAAAGAAAGGAACACATTAAGTGTACAAATTGCAGGTCAGGTGAAAAGAGAGATTCCCAAATCACTTCTTGCTCTGGTTTATTAATAACAATCTTAATGTATCTTTTCTGTAGATCAGGGGAACCAGATATTGTAGTGTTGTGTTAAATAACCCTTGTCTGTCTTCAGAAATGTCTATGCAAGGCCCAAAGCAGATTCCATTTGAGTCCATGAGACTTTGCCTATAGCCTTTTGTGAGGAGTCTTGTGCAGTTTTCCTTCATCTGGCTTTCAGCTGAGGTACTGTCTGGAAAAGTGAAAGATTAGGGTATGCCACCCAAAGCAATTTGGGTGATTTATTTTCTAGTTAGATGATACTGATGTGGAATTATCAAGTCTATGGTTAGTGAAAACCCAAACCTGGTATTGTTTTAGTCCAGCTAAATTCAAATATATGGTTCTGCAGAAACAAAGCACTGCAGTGATGGTTACAGACATCCAGAATAAAGGAGAATTTATGGGTGTGAGGCCTTTTTCAATGGCAAACAAGGGATGGCTTGAAAGAAAGGGGAGAAGGGAAGACCTTAAAAATAAAGAGATCGTCTAACATTCCATATGCAGAGAAGACAATTTCCATGCCTCTTATCAAAAATGTGTTAAATCAGCTAACATTGATATAACTTCAAGCAATTAGGAGCACGCTAATAATGATATGAGTCTTCAGCTGTAAATAATTACGTTGCCTCAAGGCTATGCTTTAATTCTTGGCTTGCTGTATCTATAAACAATAATCAAACTGCAAAGCAAGTTGTGTTGTTTTTGTTCACAATTTGTGAAATGATTTCTGTACCCTACAGTGATGCTGATGGCTATTTTGACCTTCAGGAACTCCGGCCTGTGAGGCTAAGAGCTAATGTGTACTTCCATCGATCTGAGTTACAGGCACACAGCAGGTTACTGTGCCTGTTCTTCACAAGTACAAAAGCTGCTATCGTCAATCAGTGTGTGTTGTGAAAAGGGGGCTTGCTGCTGAGACTCAATAAATAGGGACATTAGGAGGAAATGTTATAATTGCTGCTACCCACATCTTGTTAATGAGTAATGTACAGTTAGACTCCATGCAATTGTAGCTAAACTGTTTATACAATTTATTCTTATGTTGCAACTAACATTTAACATAATGAAGTATCATAATTGCAGCCATTAAAGTCAAGATTAAGATTTGTTTAATTAGAATTAAGAAAATGTAGAATAGACTTTGAAAATGTAGGGTTTACTGGGTAAAATCTGTAGCATGTAGGGAAATTCAGAGGTTGGGTATTAAAGAGCTTTGTTTGTAGAAAAACCGTGCTGATCCTCCTGTCAGCCCTGCTTTTGGAGCAGCCCTGTTGCAAAGCACACAGTGCACTTACACAGGTGTAAAAATGAAAACACAGCCTGACCGTGGGTTTTGGCTTTTTGATTTTTAAAATCTTCTGATCAAATGTAAAATGATATTTATTTAGAAGTTAATGTGTATGTTTGGCTTCCTGTTCTAGTGTTCAATCATACCATTCATATGTGGAGCCTTTTCTTTCCCTGGTACAAACCTGAAGTAAGTTTGCCATGGATTGTGGGGGGAATAGGAACTTAACTGGTTCCATAAATACAATACATAATTGGCATACGTACATTGTTTTAGGAATAAAGTAAGTAATTGTTCTCAACACTCTTAAAGCACTCTGCAGATGCACAGATTCAGGCAAGCACTAGTAGTTTGGGGCAAGTATGTGGAAAACAGACTAGACCTCTGAAATTGATATTGCATGGGTTATTTGAATAAAATTATGAACAACTTCTTGGGAGTGTAATAATGTTCAAAGGCAACAGAAATATTTTAAGGCTTATAATTTGAATACAACCCTTTGTCAGATTTCTGATGGAGCAGAGTAGACAATACACTGAAAATGCCTTGTTATTTTTGAGGTAGCTCAATTAGATGGGAAGAGCGCTTGGGTGGGATGTCTCTCTCCCAGGGCTGGTACTCCTGCAGGAAACACCATCACCAATCTCATGTCTGTTTCAAGAAAGTAGTGCAAATAATACTGTGGTTTGGGTTGGCTGGCAGAAAAGAAAATGTCAACAATGTTACCTGTTTTGAAAAAAAAGTAATCAAAATAATTTATTTTTTTGTTTTGTTTTCACATTATATTTTTCCATTTCCCATTTCAGGGTAGTGTGTTTGTGTAGAGGGGGGTTGAATATTTTGCTGTGTTTGGCATGTACTGGTTAATTTGGCATGCAATGCTTAATTGTTTTGTTTGGGAATACTGTGACTTCTGTTGTTAATAGAATTTTGTACAGATCACACTTGGCCAAAATATGCTCAGGAATAATTTTTTGTTTTCATAAATCTAGAATAATCTTTGCTATTTTCAGGATCAATTTCCCAGGTAGATGTATTGCTGCAAAGATTCTGGTAATTACATATTTAGGAACACACTGATCATAAATGCTGTAGTCATAGATGTGATAATTTATGCAAAGAATAATTAATGATGACAAACAGAAACAAAGGCCAATTAGGACGATTACTGCTGTGTTGTCATATCAAATGAAAATTTTATCATTCTTTCTTTCTCTCAGTACTGGACTAAATCACAGCATAAACCTGTAGGTCAACATTTTTGAAAAAGAAAATAAATAGCTGTGAATACTGGTATGATGCTGAAGGTTACAAAGTCAGTGTTGGTTATCTAAGATTTAGATGCCCATTGATTCACTTTAGAAAGGTCTCAATAAATATGGAATAAAATTAGCATTGATTTCATTTTCAGGAGAGAAGCCACATACTTTAAGATAAGATCCATATTCAAGTGTATTTGATTGGCTTGCAATGAATAGTGAGCCATGCAGTTGTTGTGCTTGTTTTCTTGTCTTGCTTTCAATATATAAAAAATAAGAGTTATGCGATAGACTTTTTGAAAACCTTTTTTTTTTTTTTTTTTAAATAAGGTGAAACACTGCTAGCTGAAAACATGGTAGTCTTCACCTCTTATGATGCATGAAAAGATAATATGGATTCCCACAGCTTTATGTCATGCTGCTGAAATAATTTGCTTTTGAATGCTAAGGACCATTTCTAGTTCCATTACCTGAATTTCTGGAGGCAGACAAAAATGCTTACATGGTTGTTTACAAGCCATTTTCACCTCACAGTTTATGTCCAGTTACTTTTCCTGTCTGGAAGGCCTGATTCTGAATTGTATTTGAAAAAAGCACCTTCTTCCAATTGTCTGGTTGCTAGTCTGACCTTTTCTTTCTACCCTGAAACCCTAATTCACATACATGTATTTAGCTGAGCTCATGGCCCAGATGCACTGGCCTCTCTTCACCTCCTCGTGGCTGTTCTGCAAATAGGTAGAAGGAAGCCTAAAGCTTAGGGTTATCTGGGACAGGGCTGCAAAGGGCTGTTTGAGAAAATGAGACCTTGCTAATTGGAGGCGGAAAATGCCTTCTCCAAGTGCCTATAAGCACACTGTGTCATGCCCTTCCTAAAAGCTATAAAGACTGATGATATGTACAATAGCAATGGGTTTCTCATCTGTGTCTTAGCTCTCTGCAATAGCGGGGAATTTAAGGTAGACTTTCCTGATGGTTGTAGGCAGGGACAAAAAGTACTGTACCAATCTTTGCCAAACAGACTTGAGGGAATTTCTCACCTGATGCTGAACTTAATGGTCAGGTTGGTCCTGTGTGAGCAGGACATGTCAGATGGCCACCTTGGAGATGTTAACAGCACCAGTGAGATGTTTGGAGCACTAGTCCACATTGTCTCCCTCTGTAAAGTTTCTTCACATGAGGGGAAGTGAAAACTCTTTTCCCTATTCTTTGTTTGAAGCTGACAACTGAAAGTTCCACTTGAGTGTTATAGGTCCTTTATTTAAAAAAAAAAAAATGTTATGGAGCTTAAGAGAGATATTACAGAGGTGGAATAGATATGTTGAATGGTATTTTCATAAATCAAAATGTGTGCAGCATCTATGTTCCTGCCAGAGAAGACCCCTGTCCAGTTAGAGCAGATCTGTTTTACTTAGCAGTGGGCTTCACTGTGATTTACTTTACTATTTAGTCCATTGGTTCTGTTTCTGTGGGTTAATAAAAAAAATAAGAAAACTATAAGCCAAATGCAAATGACACATCTTTTAAAGCTATAGTGCCTGAGTAGGTAGCACAAAGGGTTTCCAGCTGGGTGCCACCCCATTGAGCTCTGTTGTTGCAGTTCCCTTTGTCCATGGCACCCGAGATACCAGTGTCCTCAGCTGACTCCAGCTAAAGTGGGTAAAACAGCTCTTGGCAGGTCTTTGCGTCCCACCAGAGGGCTGTGTCCTCAGCCAGAAGGGGATGCTTAAAAATGAACTAATCCATCCTGCCCCCTCCTTAGGCAGACCTCTGTTACAACCTACAAAGTTAGGGTGTGTGACCCCTGTCACACCCTATGAAATTACTCCTGTATTTTAATATCTCACTAGAGAGGCTGTTTTCCTTTTGCTAAACTTGGCCAACTGGCAAAAGAAAATAAGAGCACCAAAAAAAAAAATATTTGTCTTTGTGCAGCAGGAGGGGAAAAACTAAATCCTGTTACATTAGGTCTCTTCAGCCAGGAGTGCAATGATAATGACTGCAGAGAAGCAATTTTAGTACTTCCCAGTGATTACAGGTTTATAGTTCCATAATTATTTAATGCTCATTAGATATATCTTTCTAAGTGTGCTTCTTCTGATGCAAGATCTCTCGCTAAGCTAATTTGGAGTGACTCCCTGCCAAATCAATATCAGTCTTCTGGCAAATATTATTAAATATTTGTTTGATACCTATTTACAAGTAGGAAAATAATTTTGCTGCCAAGGGATTGTAAATGTGTGAAAAGACCCTCTGACAGCTTACTTCACTCACTGTCTACAAGCCAGCGTCTGCATGCCAAAGTTGGAAGACTAAGATGAAGAACATAATTAAGGAAACATATGAAGGCTAGCGCAGGGTTTGAGATTAATTAGCTGTGCGTCAATAATCTCATCAATATCCGATTAACAAATGACACATTGCCCAATGAAACATATTGATTCATTCACACTCCACATTGTTAATAAATTGAAGCTGCTTTGCTAAATGAGAAGGCTGACAAAATAATAGCTTCCTAATACTTCGCCAGTATTGTGATAAAAACATAAAATTAGCCCAAAGTATACTTCATTTAGCAGCACTGTCATTGCACTTACGAAGCTTGGTAATGCAAGTGTGGGAAGATTTTTTAGTAGACTGTTTTTTAAAATGGAAACAATACATAGATGTGTACAGAACTAGAAATGTAGATGTTATCTGTTTGTTTGAAATGGGGTCCTTAGGTAAATGCATTTTTTGAGAAATGAGGAAAAGCTTTGGTATGATGTTGGGACTGGAGTTTTAATGGCCTTTTTTTGTTATTGTTGTTAAATGTGATAAAATATTAGTGTCCAAGACTAATGTGTAAGTGTCCAGAATACAAATTACACTGGGATGTTTTTTTATTCAGTATACTAGAGAAGATATCAGTATTTTACCTTATGAAGACTGGGAAAAAATGTTTTTTTTTGATGAGGGATATTCAGAAAAGTTGATGAAGGAAGCAGGCATGGGATTAAAACATTTTCCCTCTTATGCATTGACACACCCTGTCTGATCCTATGAAAGAAGTTCTCAAAAAAAAAAAAAAAAAAGTGGAAAAATAGCTGGGAACAAAATGTGTGCTACTTACTTGTTTTATTCCCAAACTGCCAAAAGCATTCAAAAAATTGAAAACAACAGCAACATAAAACACTGATTGTGTGTATTTGCTATGCAAGTAGTTCTGCCGTGTTGGCTTCTTATCATGTTTGAAGGAACAGTGCTACGGCAGCTGTGGCTCCTACTGTGGCTGTGCTAAAGCTGCAGTGAGGTGCTTCTTAGATGAACAGCGGAAATGCTATAGCCTTCAGGCCTTCAGTCTGCACAGCAATGAGGAAAAAAACCCTCTTGGAGTTTTGCAGAAGTGGATGCTCTTGTCTGTGAGCTGCAATTCAGCCTCCTGGAAGGAGCACTGGGTTGGCTTTATTTTTGCAGTGTGGCAAGCCTGCCAAGTGACTGTCCTTCCCTACCTCAGCACCCATCCACAGCATCTACTCCCTGGGTGGAACTGCGGGTTGGCACGGTCCCCTCCACCTCCAGTCACTCGGCTGCTTGTAGCATCCCACTGCCACAGCATCCCACTGCCCTCCACCCAGCTCTGTGGGGCTGTGGCAGGTGGCAGGTGTGAGGGGGGAGGCGGCGAGGTGCAGGGAGGCAGCTGTGCTCTGCTTTGCTCTGGCAGTGCTGGCATGGAGCCTGCTCCCCTTGGAGAGCCGGGTAGGGGCTGCTCCTGAGTCGCTACCCGTGCCTGGTGGCGGAGCTGTGCCAGCATGGTTATGGTGTTGCTTGGGTTTGGGCACCTGTGTGCACCTGAATGTGTGCTGAGATAATGCTTCATGCGGCAATCAGGGTACTGGAGCTTCCGAGATCCAGATGATTTTGATTTACCTCCCTCTCTCTATATGTGCACACATACATACGTCACAGACATGTCTGCACATAAAATCTTGTCTCAGATTCTCCAGGAGGAAATTTTCAAGTTATCTGGACTATGTTCTAGGAAACTTGTAGGGTTTGAATCTGGAGGCCAAACTGTTTTATTTATTTATTTATTTATTTTTAAATTGTTAATAAGTATTTAATGTTCTTGCAAGGATTTTATGAGTCATTGGTATGCATTCAAAACCTTTACTCTTAGACCTCACAAAAAGGTTTTATGACTGTGGCTAGAAATTAGTGATCAAAAAGGCTCTTTAAGCACCCAGGCTCTTTGCCCTGTTGTTGAGGATTGTTCCCCACTGTGAAGTACTATTTCTAACTCCATTTTAAATGAACAGGCTAACATTTGGTCCATCCGTAGTTGGCTCTTAACTAACAGTCATTAACTTTTTAGGGCTCCATGACATGCTGAATAACTTGAAACAACTAATGATTTTATTACCAATCTTAATATTTAGAGTTCCCTGTGGAGTTGTGTATGGTTCTTAATGAAACCATTATTTACAGGATTAAAATGTCTTGGCAAATTCTTCTCCTTCCAACTGCACAGATATTAACGCACTTGCAGTCCAACCTGGGATGGGAAAGGGCTTCATATGAGGTGTAGCACTTCTACTTCCTTTAAATGAATTACTCTTAAAATGTCAACAATCAAAAAATACAGCTTACTGACTTCCTGACTTAGTTCTATTTAAGATATCTTATTATTGCAAATATTATTAATTGGATTCTATATTGTCTTAGGGCTTGTCCTTGTAATAATTATTTTAGTATAGAAGTACTCAGGTACTCCTGCCAAAATAAGGAATTTGACCTCTGCACATTTATAATGTACAGAGTAAGTGTGTAGTAAAAGTACATGTCCTTGTAGCCAGTCTTGCAAGAGCATTAGATTATATTGTCAAGAGCACTAAAGACATTATCTGAAATGTTTATATGAATGTTTATGTTTACTTATAGGAAAAAATAAATGAATTTCTTATTAGGTCTCTGGCTGTGTTTAGAGCCTGTGGCACAATTGCTGGATAAGAATTTCATTTGGTATAAGTTCAGTTTCAGATGAAGAGATTTTTGACATCAGTGACTGTGATGAACTTGTATCATGTTTTTTGTACATTCACTGCTTTTAAACTTAACCCCGAAATAACCTCTTTTCATACATATCCTTGATTTTCTAAAGCATTTTTGAGTATCTTGACACCTTTAGTCTGACGCAGCTTTCAGAGGACTCTTTTGTAACACATGGCTATGAAATGGGTGACTGTATATGAACACCTGTCCCAACTCATTTAGGAGAAAGAGTTAGGAGTAGCCAGTGAAGAACACCTGCAGTTTCTGCTGAAGTCTCTTAGAGTAGCTGGTCCCTCTGCCGTCTCATGATGTGGATACTATGTGTGCTTTGACTAGTTACAAAGCACAGTAATATCTCCCTCCTTCACATAGATGAGGAGTACTCAGGAACAATAACTTCTCTAAGGGGTACATGTCCATCAGATATCATGAATGGACTCTGGAGCAGTTCAGTCAATAGTATAGTTCCTGACAATAGTAGTAATATTTCAAATGCATTTAACAAGGGCAAGGATGCATGTCTGCCTCCAGGGAATGATCCTCAGAAACTGGCAGGAAGAAAACCTAATTGGAAGTGTCAAAAAAAGAAAAAAAGAAAAAAAAAATCCATTCCCATTAGACCTACAGCATGCTAAGACCTGAAGGAAAACTAACTAAAGCTTATGAACGTTAGTTAGTAATGGGAGCTTTCTGTCATTTAACTGACACTCTCTCAATGAAACTCATCTCACAACAAAAATGGGGAGCTACCAGGTGCTTTCTTGCTCACGTCCTTATTCTTTTTCTTATCTGCCCTAGTACCAGTAAATTTGAGTTGCTTTCTCCAAATACGAACATGTTTCTAGAAATTCTCTTAGTTCTCCTGATCTAGGTAGCTAACTCTGACAAGCATGTTCTTTCCCCTTCTTTGGTCTGGACGAGCTTGGACAACCCATCTCCTCCTCCTCATTCAGTTTTCACATTTAAAAAAAACACCACACACACAAACAACAACAACAACAACAAAACAAAGCAGAGTAAAAGACTGAAGAGAACACTCAAGAAGAACAATTTACCTCCTTGCTGAGCACGCTCATTGCTTTCTCATCCTGCAATAGTGTGAAGAGTGACAGATCTCTGAAACTTTCCCTCATTGTTTTCTCACAATCTTAGGGACTCCCTGAGCAAGCAGTGATATATTTGTATTCAAAATCTTTGCTGGGTTTCTATTCCAGGAAATACTTTGCCCTTTTTAAAGCCCATGCATACTAATAGAATCCACAACACCTTGTGACAGAAGCTAAACTAAGTGTGTGATGTGCAGAAAGTACTCTCGTGTTCATTTCAAACCTATTTACCAAGACTTTCATTGGATGCCTGGCAGTTCTTGCCCCCCAAAGAAGCAGTGAACAATACTGTTTTTTCATGCCACTGTCTGGTTTATAGATCTAGTTATGCCCCCTCAGATTTTTTTTATTTTTTTCCAAGCAAAATATTCCAGACTATTTAATTGCTTCTTAGACAGAAACCATTCAATATCTTTGGTCTTTCTTGTCTTTTTCTCTCCCTTTTGGAGTTCTATTGTACCTGTATTTGTGCTTAGATATTTGGCTGCTCTTTTAGTCATGCATCAAAGGTTGATTTGCAATAGCAGAATGAGACATCTATTGTCTATATAGCCACTGGCTATAGGCTATTAGCCTGCCTAATCACAACCTCTTCTATACTATCTATGGCATGGTGATTCACCTATGTTATGTCCAGACAGATTTAGTAATTCATTTAAACAGAGTCCTTTGCATTTCTATTGCAGTTATAACTTTGGTTTGATGCTTTCTGTCATCTTTAATTTTCACCTGGATCTGTTGATTGTGCTTCGAATGTGGACGATGTTGGTGAATTCTGTTTTTTTTTTTTTTTTTTTTTTTTTTTTTTTTTAATGTATTAGTTCAGTAGCTTAGACTCAAATTGTGAGGGGTAATTATTTGGTCGTACTAGCTCCCCCCCTGTTCTCCCCAACCTTTTCCTCCTTTAGGAAAAGACTTTTCTAAATGTGAATTACAGTCAATAATTTTATCCCTTTCTTTCTCTAAAAAGAGATTTTAAAAAGTTGTTCTGAAATCAAATATCATTCTGCTTCAAGAAAAAGAATAGACAGGTTTTTCCTATCAGTAAAATGTAGATGAATATATTCTTTCTATCCCCTTTTTAAAAAACAAATAAAAACCAAACAACTAAAAACAGGGGGCTCAGAGCTTATGTAAGGGGAATTATGGCTGATACATGGTGACTAATGGACTCAGTCTCCTTGCTGATAAATGTTGGCAGCTTGCTAGAAGCTACAGCTTCAGCTAGATGGTCTGCAATGGTTTCCTTTGGGTCTTGACCAAGTCCTAGTTCTTACACTTCATGCCAGGTTCTCAGCAGACCCAGCTGAGAACTCATCTTCATGGCCTGTTGTCTTTAACATCTTTAACATATCTTATCTTAAACTGACTGACAGATGGGAAGGGTATACATGTATATGATGATGTTCCATCCCTACAGGCTTCAAAGTCTGTAGGCTGAAAAAGTCTGTAGGTCTTCAAAGTCTGAAGCCCTACAGGCTTCAAAGTCTTCACTAGGGACAGTTCTCCATTATAGCTCTGTTGTCCTGTGAAGTAAGAGTGAGTGTGGGATATTGTTTGCCTTCCATCATGGAGTAGCAAGAAAATCATGGAGTCGCATGGCATTGATATTTGTAGAAGACTGAATGTGCTGTGATGGCATGAGCAAATACTATGCCTTAGTTTGTGATTCTCTTGTTTTTTTTTACTTTTGGCAGGAAGAGAGCAGGCAGGCTGAAGTCATATAAGATACCTTTCCACAGGGTAAGAGTGTCTGGTGTTGAGTTGTTGAGTTCACTGATGCTGTGCAGTAAGAGATGTGGATGAAAGGGCTGCTTTAATACATAAAGCTCTATTAACTTACACTAAATGGTCTTTGCTGTGCCTCAGGTATTGTGCTTTTCTCTGTTTCCCATCTGTAACATACGGTAAGGGAAGAGTTTGTTTTTCCTCTTTCTTTGATTTCAGTTATACATATTTCAAACAATAAATTTATTTTCCAGAGTTCTGTGCACAAAACTTTCTGGCACTGGTGCTAATACATGTGGCATCTCTGGGCAGACTTTTTAGACACATATTCAATAACAATTGAGTTGACCTAAAACTAATATGGTGGGCAGCAGAATTTTGAGGCTTCCTTCATGTAAACTCTGTCTTTTGTGCCATATAGTCTTTCATTGGTGGGTGGTAACTCACTGAAATGTCAGTTCTTAGAATTAGACATCCAAAACAAAAGACTGTTTTTTAAATAACCAAATCCAGCAATCATAAAGAATGTAGCTTTTGAAAAATTGTGTTGTTTCCCTGAATCACATTTCCCTGCTAGTCCTCATCCCTTTATTGATGACAGATAGAAAAGGCTGTTGCTTGTGTTAGCTGTTAACTTCCCTTTGTCAGAGCCCTTTCCACCATCTGTCATTGCATAACTGTATGTTCCCAGGTTTGTAACTCTAATGTGTTTTACTGTTTTGTGTACAGTACGTTACAAGTTATAAAAGCCTGAGTAAATAATTCATGTAAAAACCTTTGTAAATATTGTCAAACTGTGGAATAAATGATTTACTAAGAGGTCTCTTGGCTCAGCCTAGCAGCTTTATTACTGTAACTTGTTTTGTAAACAACCTCCTCCCCCCACCCTCTATTTTTTCCATCAAATGACTTTGTGCATTCTATTGCTAAGCACTACTTAGATGCATTTCAGTCACCATAAATAATGCAATATCAGCACTTTAACCACCTGGGGACTACATTCAGAAATCAACCAAAGGTGTAGTTTGTGCAAGACCCTTAAGGGAACAGGTTTTTAATGTATGTAGAATGGTATACTTGTCACTGCTTTCATCATAGTTTATACTTGCTGGAGATGACTTCCTCTTAGCTGGAAGAAGGTTTTCTGGTAGACCTCAGGTTTGTAGGGAGCTGGTACCTGTGCTTCATTTCATATTGTCTGGATGTTCTGCAAATGCAGGGAGAGATCAGGGTCTCAGGTTAGGAGAGGTGACCCTGAAAAACACTATTTTTCTTCTAGCTTTTTAATAGATTGTTGTCTGAGTGGTCGGAGGAAAAGTAATCAGAAACATTTGTGTAAATGAATAATATGACTTTGCTTTGATGTATTCATAAGCCCCTTGTTAGCGTTCTGAAAATGCAGCTGAAAATGAAATGTTTCTTCAGTAACTTTAGTGGAATGGGAAAACGTAAGTGGGAAAATATGTTGTATCTGAATCCTTATGGGGCTGGCATAATTGTGTGGCTACATGTGCTTGTTTTGAGTTTCTTCAGTGAAATACAGGCACACTTGGTAGGTTTCAAACATTGGTGAACAACTGTGGTGATTATGACTCTGGAAGCTGTTGACCGTCCATGTTGACTCAATCTGAGTTGAACCTTGAATCTGAAGTCTGAGTATCTGTATCGGTTGCATGCTGGTTTTTATGTTGACTTCTGTATGGAGTGAACAAACTGTCTTTCCAAGCAGCAAGACACTAGCATTGCTGGAGAGACAGCTTCAAAGTGGACTTATGCCTCTGTAGGCAGGATGCACATAAATTGTCTTAGGCCTAACAGCTCTGCAGACCTGAACTAAGGAGAGCTGTTAGACAGGCTGAGCACAAGCAACTCATCTTCTGCTCGAGGGTAACATGCCATGTTGTTCTGTCTGGATAGGTGAAGTAACATGCTGTCAACCTAGAGCTGGAAGAATTCATTTCTAGTGAGAAGGATCCCATCACTTGTATGATGGACTCCTATGTCAAAATGTGCAGTAAGTATAACAGTCTAGCAAAAAAGAACAGGATTTGTTCAAACACAACCATCAACAGCAGATGTTCTCAGACACTCCTGTGAACAGAAATACTGTTTTCTGAGTTAACTTCTTCAAAGCAACTTTGTGTTAGGTTGTTTTGAAAAGCTTTGGAAGGCCACTTCCAAAGATTTCTGACTGTCTGAGAGTGGGTAAACAGTCATTCATTATCTTCACCAGACCAGATATCAGACCAGATATGTCTGGTATCACTGTTATGATGATGAGATGACATTTTTATCTGAGGAAAGGAGTTGGCCATTTGTTGTTGATTTGTCTGGGTTCAGAGCAACCAAGCTATCTGTGGCTTAAGAACTAAAAGATGTCCAAGAAAGAAACCTCTTGGAAAGCCGAGTAATTGGTTTCAAGCATTTCTGTGTGTCTGATGAAACAGTGAGGAAACAACTTCCCTCCTTTGGCTTTTTAACCCTCATACAAAAAGAGGATGGTGGTGTCCCAGCAGTAGAATGTAACTGAGTGCGTGAGAAAGAAGAGCCTGATAATGGCAGCATTCGATCATGGAGAGCTGATGAAATAAGAAATAATGGTGTGCCCTCTACGAGTTATTACTGGTAGTTTCCATAAAAGCTGAGTAAATGAAGTCTGAGGCTCAATTAAACCACATCTCATCTTTCTTCTTGTGTGCCCAGGACAATACATTGTTTGCTGTGAATAGACCACCCGAGGGCTGGTCATGTGTTTTGGTAGAAATCATAGTTTTGTCAAACAAAGCAAAAGACATAATTATAGACTTTTTATGTATAAAAAACTATTTTAATTATTATTGTGCATTTCTAATTAAAAATGTGTTAAACAGTTACCATTAAAGGTTTAGAAGCATGAAAACAGCAAAATGCCGGAGAATTTGTTCTGTAAAACCTAATACTGATTTGGCTCAGTAGCAACAGATCAGCAGGAATTCCTCCCATTTTTCAAAGGGTTGGGGTGAGGGAGTGGGGGGCAAAAGTTGTTTTATTTTACCAGATGAGAAAAATCTTAAAAGTCACAGTGTTAGTCACAACAGTTATGGTCACAGGAAGAAAAAGCAACCCTTGAAGCTGTAATTAGCCTTTGTATGAAATGTGTGGTAGCTAGCCATACGTGTTATTGGCACATATATTATGTGTATTCCTTAGATGTATGAAGTCTAGCTAGCAATATTAAGTACCTGTGAAATATAACAAATGTATAGAGATAGAAAGGGGGTATATGCTAATTCTTGTGGAGTTGTTGGGATTCTAGATGCGGTGAGGGGTGCACAAAAAAAGATTGAAACATCCTTCTGTAGCCTCAATACACCTAGATGTAAGACTCATTGAAAAATTTCTTTTTATGGTGTGCATGCATGGATGTCAATTGTTTTCAGATCCACAATGATTGTAACAAAAGTTTCTGCTCTAGATGCTCTGAGGACAACTGTTTATCTTTCATGTTACTATAAAACCTTCTCTTCTGCTGATATTTCTTCTAACCCCCACATAAGTTACAGGGCAGACCTTGGAAACTCATCTCTGTTCAACATGCTGCGTAATATTCTGACCTTTGGTGCAAGCCATACTTACTATGGAGTTGCTCTGTTTGTTGTCAGCTTTGTTATTAGATGTCCATGAAGACTGAAAGAATGCTTTAAATTGTTCCTTGATTTCCTGGATGCTCCCAAGGATTCTTGTCTAATGTGCTCACCATTGCCACCTTTTCTGGTCTGCTTTTTGCTATTTCTGTGGTGGAGCTGGCTATCATTCCCTGTTGGAAAGGGACTTGCACTTATGGAACTCTGCTGACACTCAACATACAACCTTTCTGAACCCTATGGCCTTTGTGGTTTCTCTGAGAAAGATGCTTTTTGCATTTATTTGCTTAAAAACAAATAAACAAATAAAAACAACAACAACAAAAAACAAATATTGTATGAATTAGAACAGGCAGCTATCTGCACTTCAGTTGTGGGTGTTTAAGGGCAAATCTACGGTCTTCTGTAGAGCAGAGCACAGGATGCTGTAAGAAGGAAAATACTGAAAAAGTTCCAACACTTGAGATGAAAAGATGTTCTCTGTGCATAATGAGTGTGCAGACTGATGACTGGGTCACTTGTGTGCAGTAATCAGTTCCAGGGAGCTACTTCTGGCTCCTTTTGGGCTTGTGTTTCCTCTCAACTTCCCTTTAAAAAAAAATATAGTATCTAAAGCCTCAAGCATGGAGCCAGTAATGCAGCACGATAAGGGCAGCACACAGCAAAAAAGCATTCCTTACTCCCAAGTATTTACAGTTCAAGTGTTAGAAATGAGGTTCAAGTGTTCAGAGATACAGCAGAGATACAGATGTTCAAGAGTTAGAGATATAACAACGTATGAATAAGGATCAAGAAAAGTATATGGGAAGAGGCCTCAACATAGTAGGCATGACACACCAATAACTGAGTTTGGGACTAGCTTTTTAACATGCATTATAGCAATGTAAGTTTTAGTATATGCTCTTTCTGTCATGTCTCCTCTTTTCTGCTTTTCTGGAGTGTAATGTGTAGTAGGCTACTAAAATCCTCATCTCCAAAGTAACGTGGTGTATATATTTTTTGGCTGGTTAAAAAAAATGTGGAAATTTAGAGAACTAACCTGTGTCTTTATTTCATTTTCCAAAATCTGGATCAAATAGGACCCTTAAATTTTGAACAGATAATTTTATAAGCGAGAAATCATGAGTGAGCTAACGGCAACAGTATATCACATGCAGTAAATAATCTGGGCAAGACCTGCTGCCCTGAACTCCACTGGACTCCACCTCCTCCCCTGTGGTAATGCGAGCACTCTGCCAGACACCTTCAGCTGCAAATTTGTGAAAGATAAGTGAAGTAATGACCATCCAAAACATCTACCGTGTGTGCTTCATCAGCATGTGCTGGCAACAGACTGTGGCAGAAAGTTAAATATGTTTCCCTGGCATATCACCCCTGATTTGGGAACCTATGGGGAAAGTGTCACTGGGAACCAAACAGATCTCTCTGTGCCTATAAGCTGCTAGAAGAAGATATGTTGCAGCAGAGGTGTGCTTTAGCATTGTATAACATCTAGGTTTACGCGTCCAAATATATGATCAGAGCTACATATAATATCTGATGTTTTGTAACCCCAGTGACTCACTGCCTTTCTTAAGGAGAGAAAGTCTCTGAAACCACCTCCTGTGGCTGCCTGAAGGGCACACCTTTGTAGGTCCCACCTGCTGCTCCTCACTTAGCACTCGATAAAATCTCCCCTCTTGCTTCTCTCTCCACTAACCAGGAAGCATCCTTCTGTCACTGCTGGTATCTTGTGCCAGGTGGATTGGTTGTTGCAGGTTTTCATCATGTTTATCAGCCACTTCTACTTCATAACACAAATATCTTCTCACTGTCAAACCCTTTGGGAGAAATTACCTGTAATTAGTTCATTCTGTGTATGTTATCCAGAGGCAGTCTTTGATAGCAGTGCTATCACATTTATTTTCCAAGTACCAGTAATTATTATTGAAGAGAAGAATAATAAGTGGTCTAAAAACTTTCTTATTATCTAGACCCCATTCTCCCCTACCCCTCCTCAGGCATGGGCTGGCAGTTTCATACTCATACTGTTTTCTTTACCAAGCTGTTTGTCAGCCTTGGTTCTGGAGATCGCTGCACTCCATTGAAAAGCCAAAGAGTGGAGAGGTGTCTTGTGCCTATGGATTTGCCCTGGCACCTGCCGCGCATGCTAGCAGCTGTCTCATCGGGGAGGATGGCGGGGGGGAGCGGGGGGAAACTGGACGTCACGGTCACCATAGAGACAGCTGCGAGGATTTGGTTTCAAAAGGTGAAGAGAAGCTGGGAATTAGGAAGGTAAGGCTGGGTCTGTCTCGCAACTCTCATGAAGGATTTTCAAATGGCACTCTATTTGAACGGGTGCCACAGTAAAGAGATGCTTTACTATATGTTTATGTACATGTATATATATATGCATATAAATATATCTAAATACATGAACATTTACATGTACTGTTTTGAATAGATGTGTATGTGAAAGGACCAAATCGAGTATTTTTAAAGATCTTGCTGGTATTCTGCTGGCACTACTCAGATTAATTTTTCATTTACAGATAGCACAAAATGAGACTCAAGTTCTGCTTAAATTTTATTTTAAGAAGTCATAAAATATTCACTACTTAAGATTGTATCAGTTTTGCATATAAGCAGAATAAGCTGCATGCATTGTAAATTAACATTGTTCACTTCTGCCTCTCTTCATGATCCTCTGCTATGCTTTAGCAAGGATACGCATGTAGAGCAATGGTGAGTGTTGACAGGCAAGATAAGGATCAGCCATGAATCATTGTTTAACCACATGGGACTTTAAAGCTTGGGTTTATACTGGTCCAGAACAGCTTGCAAATAATCCCTCTCTGCCCACTCTTATATCAGCAGATAAAACTGCCCCTCCTGATGGCTTATTCCCTCCTTTACAGATGTGTAACTTATTTTCGGTGATGCATGGGCTTATTTAAAGGTTCTGTTTGTACATTTATAATCCCCAGCAAGGTGCTGATGCCAAATAGTTGTTTTTTGTACCTTAACAGCATATGATAACTTTGTGGATATGTCTTTGAGGGGAAGGGAAGGTGGAAGGGAGGAGCCCATACAGCAGAGCAACAGGTGAAATATTAATGAGCAATGCTGTATAAGCATTACTGCAGACAAAGTACTAGAAGGCTTCTAGAGACTCATACAAGACCATGTCTGCAGTGTTGGGTGTCACTGGGGCAGAAGGGGCCGCATATGTCTTTCTGATCTCAGGCCAGGGATGTTCAGCACAGCCCTTGAGCTCTTCTCCTCTTTGCCCAGCCTGCCACAGCTGTGGCAGGGAGTAGCTGCGGCACAGCAGGTTTTGTAACCGTGACATGCTCCTTGCCTTGACAGCTGAAGGAAGTCTGCCATGGGAGCCAAATGTATTGGCTTAGTGTCAGCTCTGGGGCATCTTTCCTGTTTTGGGAATTCCCCATTGGGGAAGCACCACTGCTGTTGGGAGCAGAGATCAGAACTCAGCCCCTGGGGCTGTCCACTGTGGAAGAGGGTATTGGCAAGGACTTTTTTTTTTTCCTATTCCTAGGTCTCTTTGATTTTATGAATAACTGAATGACAAGTAAAACTTCACTATTTACCCTATGGCTGGATTTTCCACAGGGGTGTTTACATGTGTGCGTAATACCACTTGCGTTTATTATTCCTGCTGCTGTCGTCACTCACACGTTGTCTGCAAACACAGAACAAAAGGCAGCTCTCTTTGCAGTAGGCTTATGACCCAACTGTTTCATGAAAGGAGCAGAGGGAGAGCCTGGGGGGCCCAAAGAAACCCTGAGATAACATTGGTTGGGCTGCCATTGTCAGACTTTTACAAACCATGGTAATATATGTATGCTTCATGCTACCAAAAGAGACAGCTGGGGTATATGTGAAGAACTGAATTCTGTATTTGCAATGCAGTTGGTGTTTGTGGTTTTTTTTGTTTTTTTTTTTTGGGGGGGGGGGGGGGGGGGGGGGGAGGGGGGTACCATTGTTGGGACATGCAGCTATCTGACTTCCATAATAAACTTAATTTTAAACTGATTTTATCTGATGACTGCCGCAGAATCTTGCCTACCCAGATGTTAATCATTCACCTTGACTTCTGTTTCAAGAACCTTCTGACCAAATTGATCTTCAGTATTGATAAGAAAATCTGTGCTGGTGAATTTTCAGGTTTGACTCACTTTCTGAGATCAGGCAACATCTCAGTTATGACATGTTCTTGATTAATCATTTGATCAGGCTTTTTAGGGAGTCTAGAAACTGCAGTTATTCAGAGTTCATCCAGTTCAGATCCCTGTCTGCTGTAGTGGTGACCTACAGTTTTATCAGAGAAAAGGAAACAAAATCCTGCATTAAACAAGAAGGAGATAAACTGTTGCTCTTTTGAAGCTCTAATAGAAACTGTTTCAGTATTTTTAAATATTTTTTTCAAGGATTTTTTTATTAATAGAATGCATGAGAACATTATTATCCATGAGTTTATCCTACCTTTTCTGGAATCCTGTTAAATTTTTGTCTTTGTGACATCCTTTGGCAAGCGTTTTTCTAATTTACCTTTTCACTGAAAGTATTTCTTAGATTTCTAAGAAATCTAGAAATTTCTAGATTTTCTTTGACAGATAAACCATTTTCTGGGAACTTGATGACCAATTAAGATTATTACAAAGTCAGATGTCAAGAAAGAAGCTGGATACTAACTGTACTTAGGGGGCTGATCTGAAAGATTTTACTGATATGAAAGCCGCTTCTGAAGGACGACAAAATCAGAAAATGTGGAAATAAAGCTTTTCTTGATAGAGACCTGTTCCATCTGCCACATTCAATCCTTTGGTCCCCTGTTAGCAGGGTCCTTAGTTTCTGTTCTCGTTGCTCACCCCTACAGTCTGCTCTGGCCAGAGAATACTTGTGCTTGGCCTGCTGTGGGAAGGATAGGAAGCCACACCTATTATAACAACTAACACCTTCTAACCTCTTGTTTATTAGTGGTGGGGGTAATATAATTCCTCTGTCTAACTATGCATCACTACCTGTATGAATTGGTCAAGACTTGCATCTGGAAATTATGCTGTGACAAGATTAGTTTCTGGTCTTGGTAAATCAGGAATATTTATACACACTAAGTTTATGCCATAGTCTACTAGATAGATGAAGTTGCTTTACTTCTTGTACTATCTTCTCTCTGGTGTTATTCTGTGATGCTTTCACTTTGTAAGATTTCTTGAGTCTTTCTTTGACTGAGGCGGTTAAAGTAAGCCATAGCTGATTTCTTTTTATATTGATTTGAGGATAAGGGAGAACAGAAATCATGCTGCTTGTTGGCATGTAGATAATTTACCAGTTTGTGTTGAGAAGATAGGTGAAAGCCAATGTGAAACTGATGCTGGACATGATTTCAGAATATAGATCTTGTCAGAATGTAGAGCTGTTTGTTCTCTTTAGACATCTCCATTGATCAGTGATCATCACCCAAAGGTAGATTCCTCTCTTCCAAGCACTTCCATTCACTGTGGTATGTGTTTGGGTTTTTCCAATTGTCTCTGAGTTCAATTTTTTGTCTTTCAAGTGGCCCTCAAGATACCTACAGAGTTTGTTTATTGTCACCTACATTGATTGTATAGGAGGATGAATGAGACAGGAAAACAAAAGAGAACTGTGTTTGTGAGTACCCTATGTTGCAGTGAAGTGAGTCCTGTTTTGTGTGAACCAATGGACTTTGGGAAGGGCTTTTGGGAGGGTGGAAACCCTGTGGTGCTCTTGCCCTTTCTCTCAGATTGGGTCCTCATCAGTGAGGATAAGTTTTCAGGCTATCCAGCCAGATTTTTTCCACATCGTAAAGGGAGTTATGAGGAACTCTAAGCTCTGAGAAGATGACTCAGTGCTACTGGTGCTGAGTTAGACCTATCACTGTAGCCATTATAGACGCACACAGTCCACACCCAATTTCATCCTCTGCCCACACATAAATGTGTCATCTATCTGTGTATGACTTAAGTGCATATATCAAAAACATTTACCTGCCAAAGTTGTGCGAATTGTCATAAAAAGTAATTATCTCCTTCCAGCTTCTCAAGTGTTACTCTCCTCTGTGATCCTTCTGTCCCATCTTTCGATCTATTACATCTTCAAAGGGATCCTGTTGTGCATGTAGGTCTGTTTGGGAGAACCGTATTTACATTGCCAACTATGAGTCATGTCAGTGTAAACTAGCTAAACTAGCTAAAATGGTGTGTGATAGAAATTGACCTTCTTGCTTATTTTGGATTAAAAATATTGTCTCTTGATGCCAAGTATACCATTTGAAGTTTAATTTGTATTACTGCAATTGATAAAGGTGTAAACTTTTTCATGAATAGCAGTTGTTGTTGTTGTTTTTAAATAGCCATCTGCTATCCCACTTATGCAAGTCAAGTTTATTAGATTGTATCAGATGACTTGTATGAAATATAGCACTATGAAATTCATTCACCTTCCCCACACTGTATAAAACAGCCTGTGATTTCATTCAGCTAGTAGGAAAAAGTGACTTTCCAATCTAAAGGTATGTGAACACAAGTATTTTTTACTTTACTTTACTTTTACTTTACTTTACTTTATTAAACTTTCAGACATATCAGAGATGTAGCCTTAGAGGGCCTAGATCAGGATTTGTGTGCATGTGCTTATCTCTGAGATTAAGAACTCTAAGCAAGGTTCCTTGTGGTTTCTTAGGTCTTTTGTGAAAGTGTAAAGCCTCAAGCCATCTTTCAGAGCACGAGATCACAGAGTTTCCCTAGGCAAAATGTAATCACTGTCTCAAAACAAAAGTGAAAGCTAAGGCATGACTCTTGAAGAAGGGGGTTTGTAAGTCATCTTCAACAGAAGGAAAAGAGGAGACATGATCTCCCAGCTGTGAAGAACTGCTCTACGTGCTGGTGACAGACCAATTGCTTCCTAATGTTAAACAGCCTAGAGCTAGAGAAAAGGAAGTCTTCTACTGTAGAGCTGGGGAAAGAAGGGAATAAGAACAGGGAAAATCAGTTTCTCTACCTAACTTTTCCCCCTGAGAGGCCTAGGGGATTCATGGCTTTAGAGGAATGGGTACATGGAGGCATGGTAGAAGACCACAGAAGAAAAAGCAGCTATTGTGAAACTTTTCTTGATTCACTTTGGCCAAGAGTCCTGAGAATACCTGACATGATTGGGTCTGCAGTGCAAGTCTGGGGGAAAAATACAAAACCCAAACCTCTGTGAACTGAAACCAGAATATTTCACAGAGTCCTACTCCTGAATCTAGTCATGTGTGAGTCACATCCTGCCTTACCTGACATTGCACAAGTGATTCAGAGAAAATGGCGTGATACGACTCCTCTATGGTAATTGAAATGAGAAGGATGTTTGCTGGCATGCATTTCTCAACATGCAGTACAGTAAAATACTTTTTTGCAAAACTGTCAGCAAAGGCTGGCAGAACAAAGGAGGCCCAGGCACTAATCTGGGATAATGTGCAGGAGATGGCAGGAGCAGCTGAGAAGATTTGAGTCTTGTGACAACTTTTACTGGAAAGACAAGAGCTCAAGTTTGACTAGTTCTCAAATGAGACTAAACTGTTTAGCTAGTATTTAAGAAGTAGCATAGAGTGTTAATGGCAGTAATACAAAAGGAAAGAGGAAGATCTTTATCAGTCATTTTCACTTTGGTTTTGTTTAATTTTTTATATAAAAATATTTAAATATAACTGTGTGAGCACATACCACGTTGTGTTTGTATGAGTTATTAAGATACTGTTACATGGGAACAGGAACAAGTAGGAGTTCCATTCCACAATGTTTGCAAATGCCAGAGAGGTTTGGCTTACCATAGGGTGTAGTGTTGGCTGGAAGGTTTGGACCTAGGACTGTCACTATCGGCACTATGCAATGTGTGAGGTGCAAAGCATGCTCCCTTTTTGGGTAACAGTTGCTTGGTAAAGGTTTCCACCACAAATCAGAGACTGTCCCCTATGGGTATAAAATAATGTAGCTCTTCTAAAAAGTGAGGATAGTAGCTTAGAGTGGCTGGAGATCTGGCACAAGGTCCCTGTTAACATCCACTGTTTTCCTGCCATCATCTACTACAATTCGTGTAAGGACAGGCAAGAGTACTGCTGATACAAAGCCCTATCTGATTGAGTTTCATGCAGCTTTCTTCTTCTGTATCCAAGATCATGGCAGCCTGTTTCACACCCACACCTGATTTCTCAATTTACTCTGCTCCGTCTTTAAAGTCTCTTTGTGCCATATAAAGCATCTGGTAACTTTCAGTAACTTTCTGCACCTGTAGTTCTACTGGTTCAGGACTTTGCAGTAGATTTTCCTCACTCTAACATGTTAACATACAAACTGTGCCCCTGGGCTGAGTGCCAGAAGGTATTCAGTAGCACCAACTGCATACAGTGTGAAGGAAGCTGGTCTCAAGGCATCTCATCAACATCCAAGCTGAAGCAAATTCTTTGACACCCTGATATGAAACCAGCCTGTTCCTTTTGTCTGCGTGCCAAAGGAAGCTGTTTCTTCATTGATGAATAGGGTATGAAGTGTAAACTTTGCACTGAGACTGTGCAATAACCTTGCATGTTTTCAGGAGAAAGGGGATTGTGTATTCCTTGTCATCTTGCACCCAGATGTCAGCATATGGGTTTTCTTTTTGAAGAATGCCATGCAAGCTTTTTCTCAGTTGGAGCTGAAGCAAGTGTTGTGTCTTGCTGAAGTTCTTCAGATTCTTTTTCTCCTCACCTCCGATTTCATTTCTAAAATGATCTGAAAACAAAAACACTCGAAATTCTCCTGCTGGGAGATAAGACCCCCCCATATTCTGCTAGGACACTTGCAGTTAAAGAATTTGAGTGCCAAGCCCAGTTTCTTGCATCTGTTAGATCCACTGGGGTCCAATTCCACTGTGCAAGAAACCCGTGACCCCAGCATCTGTGCCCAGGTGGTGATGGCCCTGCATGGGACAGTTCTGTTCCCATGCCAGCCTGGATATGTCTCTGTCAGGCAGAGTGCTTCATCCTTTCTTCCTCTGCCAAAGCAGATTCCCTGTAGTGCTGACCCATCTAGTGAACATCTCTGGTACAATGCTGTCCACTAATCCACTACTTCTTTGAACAGTTTGAATTTCAGTTCATCTGATGAAACTCTGTTTTCATGTCCCTGCTCTGTTCAATCTCTAACAATCTGGTATTATTCCTAGAACAGGTCTCTTTTAATTATTCCTTGCATTTTACAGGGTGGGAAGGGAAGCTCTGGATTTTTCTCTTTCCACAGGCTATCTTGGAGTCTTGACCATGGTCAAACAATAAACCTTAAGCATAGCCAAGAACTGAATCTATGTTTTAGGGTCCAAATAGAATAGTTCTATTTTGAAGTCATTATTCTTCCTGTGATTTTTCTCTTTTTGGAAGACAAAATAAAAAGTTAATGCTTTTAATACACTGAACATCTGTGTGTGCTTTGTTGTGGGATATGTGGTGTAGTGAATCTGTATCCATCTTTTGTTAAGGTGAACCTATCTTTGAGCTCAATATTAAAGAGCACAAAGGTGTTTTGATTCTCATATGAGGACAAAATAAATCTTGGAAAATATTATGCTTATTATTTGTGTTATTATGCAGATGGCATACGTGAGAGGACTCTTGGTTCTCATCTGTTCTATTTTGGTGTACTGATATTGTGAGCACCTGATGGAAAAAAGGAATAAATACAATGAAGCTTAATTGTTAGCATCACAAAACTACCACCTTAAAAGCTTAGCAAGCTTCTCTTCCATCCAAAAGTATGGGCTTCAGAACCTCTAGCCTGACACTGTAGACAGTTCTAGTTTATTGGCATTAAATGATGTATTCAAGGAGAAATGAGGTACTAGGGAGTTTATAACGTTACTGAGGGATAGCATTTGTATATTTATTATGATCTTGGATACATTGGCATGGTGTACAGTATAAGGTGAAGAAAAAAGCCTCCCAAATTAAAGGCAAGCTTTGTAATGACCAATCTTTCTAATTCATGCAAGCTGAATGTTCATTTGATGCAAGTAAGTCGCTGAATGAATTGGTTATGATGGAGCACGTAGAAGACAGACTCTGTTTTTCTTAGTCCACAGCCCTACAGTCATGTCATGATAGAGGACCTTAGGGAACTCATGGAGTCCTGCTGGATTTGGTTTCGGGAGAGGCTTGTCCACACACAGCTCACTGCAGCATCAGCTCCTGTACTGGGTCATGTTTCTTAATTAACTCAAGTACCAGATATTTGCAAGAAAACATTATATGAAAGATTCATTATCTTCACTGGTTCAACAGAGAGATAAAGATATTTCCTAATCCAGCTCTCTACTACTCTGGGAACATCTCCAAAAACCAATGAAAATCCAAATTTGACATTCTTAATTCAGATATAAAAATAAGGCCAAAAAAAAAAAGGGGGGGGGGGGGGGAAATAAATATTCTAAACATCCTTTCATCCTTTTTGCATCTTAAGAAAGCAGAGCAGGGCCAACCCCCTTCTTTTTGACCTTAAATATCACCTTTAGGGAAGCATAAAGTGTTTAAAGTAACTAATCAAAAGTTTAAACTTAACCCTTAGGCATGATGATAACTTTGAACTGAAATGTCATTCATTTGTGTTTTCAGGAGTGAAATGAGAAATAGAGAATTCATCCATCCATTCTGAGATAGCCATTTGCAATACAGTTTCCACTTGCAATGCACCGAGTTTTAGCTAGCAAGAGTGCATCCATGAGCTAGGATCTGGAAGGGACATTGTAAGTTATATATACTTCATTTTGCACTTAACTTTGCTTTCTCTTTGGCAAGGCTCAACCACAGAGAAAAAACATGTGAGTGGGCAGATGGACCTGAAGATTCACTGAAGGTTGCTTCCAAGTCCTTAGGATATCTATTTTTGTGTGAAGAGCTAGGGGTTAATGATTCCACTTCCTGCCTTCATGATGCTGGGGATGATGTTGGGAAAGATACGACTTTATAAAAATTTTCAGTGGTAGTTGTGGTGTTAGTGGTTTAGGAGGTGAACTGACTTTACAGAGAATTAAATAAAACAGAGATAACTTTGGATTTGTATTTTCAACCATCATGAGAAAAAAAAAAAAAAAAAAAGAAAAAGAAAAAGGAAAAGAGAAAATGTCAGCTAAAAATAAACATGCAATATAAATGATGTTTGTTAATCACCTGTCCAACCTAAGATGCACACTGTGTGAGTTTTAGCACTATGAAGGTCACTTACACTCCTTCTAACAGATTTTCTGGGTTTTCCAAGGTTTCCAGTTGTTGCTACATTTTGGAAAGGACTTGTGCAGTATTGACAACATGCTTGAAAATGTTTAAAAGACAACGGTAGTCTTTTTGTTGATTTCTGCATAGCACCATGTACAGGCTGCAGCAAGATTGTCTGTAGTGGCAAAATTGGTCTGATCTAAGAAACTAAAATTCATCAGCAGTTGGAAGTTACTACTGCTCCAGTGAGTTGTTGTAACTAACAGGGTCCAATCTGTGCAATTGTATTTGCATGGATTGTATTGTATTTGCACAGTAAACCAGGCCAGCAAAATTTTCACTGGAAATGCAAGAGAGTCATAGAATGACAGAATGAATCTTAAGTATCTGAAACTGCTCTCACCTTCACCAGAGTAAATGAGAAATAATTCCATCAAGGCAGTGAAATTATTCCAATTTGAAACTTCTGAAAATGGCACTAGAATGAGATCCTTCAGTCCTTAATTTGGTGTCTGGGGTGAGGGAGGAAGGATAAGGAGTCAGGAAAAAAGAAGTGTAGTCACATCTTTTTAGTTCTGCTGAAGTTTTCACGTTCCCTTACTACAAATACCCTCACTTGGGAGTTAATATATTAGTCTGCTGTATTCAGTGAAGTAATTCATGCAAATACAGAGAAGTGTATGCATAAGAGTTTTGCAGGTTTGGGACCTATAAATTTTAGAATAGACTGTTTTGTTTCCAGTTATTTTCTCCCATTTGTTCTGTAACATGTTTTTCAAAATAGTGAATAATTGTATCATCATCCAAACCAGATCCTAAATAGACAATCAGCTTGTAGACTGCAGTATCTAAAATGAGTAATGATATGCTTTGTAGGACTCTTTTTTTAAAAAAACCTCTTTTGTAGTAGTGAAAAATGTAGCATTTAAAAGCTATATTTAGATTGAACTATGGGTGTAACCCAAGCTAGTAAAAGCCAAGAAAGCCCAGACTCACTTATACTCCAATAAAGCTGAAGATGGTTTTTGATGCTGGGAAAGCATCAAAAAAACATCAGAAGCATCATAAAACATCTCCTGGCTCATCTTACCTGCTTCTCAAGTGAAACAGGCTATGAAACAGCCTCAAACAGGCTCAAGTGAAACACTGCCCCAATCCTGACCTAAGCAACCAGCTGTAGGACAGCAAATGGTACCCAAGTGAGTCAGAAGGATGCATGGCTACCCTGCTCCTCCCCAGACAGCAGCAAAGTGAAAAGAGGATGTGCTATCCATAGGCATCCCACCCAGGGACTGATGGGTCCATGGGCCAGGCTGCTGGGCACAGTAGCATTGCTCCACTATTAAACTGCTTCCACACTCTCTCTTGCTCTGTGATCTCTACCTGAAAGTCACTGCTGCATTCTACCTTGAAGTCCATTCCCACCACCACTCCCCAACTCCCCAGCCCTTTCAGTCCCAACCTTTTTTTTTTTAATACTAGTGATACCTGTTATACTGAGGAAGAGTTGGTGGATTCCGATCTCTCCTATCATTGGATAGTATAACTTTCTGCTTTGTTCTGATGGTGCAAGAACATAAATGTTTTCAGATCCTTGAATCTATATTGCTTGTACTAAGCTCTGTCATTACAGGATCTAGTTTCAGGATACGTTTCCTCTGATGGAAAAGCTTCCTTAAGGATCCCTTTTTGCTTGCTGGAGTTCCTTGTGCTCTGGTTGTGGTGCTACAGCCATAGAAGACCAGAAAAGCAGTTCAAGATTTAAAAAAAAAAAAAAAAAGTTTGGGGGGAGCAGGTATTTTTAACCCAGCTTAGATCTATGGTTGTGTCAAGGCCAATGAGACTGTAGTGGGCTGTGGCTCAGGGACAGGAATGAATGACCCAAGAGAGGAAGGGGGCAGAGAGCAGAAATTCACTAAGCTGCTTTGTCACCAAGTAAAACATGTCATGGGATTGCTACTGACTATTCCACTTGATCAAATGGTATGGAAGTCATACAGAGGGTGTCACATTTTTTCAGCTACCCTATTGGTTAGAAGTCAGCTTCAGCCCTATTAGACATGCTACGTACCTCAAAATGCAGGAATTCAGGAATTTGACTGAGGTCATGTTTGACAGCTCTTTGCCTGCTCAAGGTCTCAAAACTTTTTTTTTTTTTTTTTTTTTTTTTTTTTTGGTAGTAAATGAAACATCACTAGCATTTATTTCCAATGGAAAACTAGTTCAAGGCTTCAAATCCCAGAGTCAGAATTCTGATTGCTAATTTTCTGTCTGCAACAAAGAAAAGTAGTGCTGAACCATGCTGACCAAGGACATACAGTTTAAAAAGAGCCAGGTATGACCTGTTTTTTTTTTTTTTTTTGCTGCTCTTGGTTGAAGACTGATGGAAACAGCTACAGACCTAAGGTTGCCTCTACCTACATTTTATTAGTTAGGTAGATCTTAAAAAACAAACTGCAGGTCAGTTTGTTTAGTCATCAAAATATCTTTACACAACACTATTTCTGGTTAGCAGTGTACAAACAGTGCTGTTAAGTTCCTGTCCATTTTGTTGCCTTTTCTATTATTGACATCATTACCTTAGTTTCCTTTTGTACTCAGTGGTTATGTCTTATTAACAGGTACATGACAGAGGTATGCACTCACAGCGTTGAATATATTGATACGTATGTGTAGTCAATGTTAAATGGCATACAGAAAAATACAGAGTAATGTGAATGTATAAACAAATAGACTATGTTGTTTCATGTTGACATGTATATGACACTAATCCAGAAACTCATGCCAGAGGCAAGTGAAATACGTTTTAAACCACTAGAGGTATTCCTTCTGGGATTGCTTATACAGTATGATTTCTGTCTCTTTTCTTTCAATCAAACTCTACTGATCTGTTAACAACAGTATCGATATCTCAGGTGGTATAATTGTAAAAGATGTTACTTTCACAAGATACATTTTCTTGTATTTTTCTGTGTATCTTTTCTGGTATTCTTGCTCAATTCAGAGAAAGGATGCAGGTAAAAAAAAAAACCTTTAAGATTATATTACTATGCACAAATATGAAATTTAGATCTATCACTGGTAAACAGCAATAAAGGCATTTTTTCTAGTGTTGATCATATGTGCTGTTTGCAGGGAAACTTTCCTGGAAAATGATGCTCCAATAATTATAGGTTCAGTCCTTGAACAGCAGTGTGTATAAAAGTTTTTTCTTTTCAGTAGTCATGGAAGCCAATGAATGAAGAGTAGAAGTTAACAAGGAAGCGTTAAATCTATGGCTAATGCAGACAGTCACAAAATGAACTAATTACTCCCTGAAAATAAGTTAGGAGAGAAACTCTGAGGCAGATTTCAAAAGTGATGGAGCTGTTGGCAATTAAATTGTGTATGGTCAAAATATATTATATTGCTTGCATGTTCCCTAATGGTAAATATTTTTCTATCTGTCTAGATTTTTATTTACATTTTTATGTATCCCCCTTAGATTTTATAGTATTGTTTTTGTGCAGTCAAATTCATGCACTGTTTCTGTCTCTGAAGCATATGTTTTTTTTAGGATTTGATGTACAGCTAAGTATTTTTAACTGACATGCTGCTTTAATTTGGAGGCCATATTATTTGAGAATTACAAGGCACAAAAGCCTTTTGTAGTGAAAGAACCTCTTTCACTGGAAGGACTGGGGTGTGGACAGGCAGGCAGAAGTCAGGACAGAATCAGTGCTGAGGTTCCTGGTACCATGACATTGCATCCAGAGGGATCAGCAGAAACCCACCATGGCTGATGGGGTCACAGAGACAATGCAGAACATGCACTAAGTTTGTAAGAGTCAGAGTGCAGCTGAGAAGCATAGTGCTATGGGTAACGGCATGAGGATACAATATCTTAATGGGAGTTGGTGAGAGCGCAGTGTTGGTGTTACAAGAATTCAATATGTACCCCATAGGCACCTCCAGCCTGGCCCCCTTGGAGCTGGAATAGGGGTGACTGGAACATGAGATGGGAGTGCTGAGAGCTCTTGGAGACAACTAGGATAGCACAACCAGACCAGTCAGGTGGGATGAGCTCCTGCTGACACATGGTTGCAGGGTGCATGTGCAGCAGGCAGTCACAGTGAGGAGAGCAGCCTCGCATGCACAGCCTGTTTGGAGGTATCATTTGTTCATCTGATGTAGGTTTTGGTCTGCCTTCACAATGTAAGAAGTGGCAGAGAAGGACGCTCTGGGATGATGAGCAATGTAAATGCTAAGAAGCAGCGTGGAAGCAGAGAGCAGGCTGAGAAGAGGCATGACCGTGACCAGAAGGAACGTGGTTGCCATACTGTTGGCCTCTTGCCTATTCCCCCAGCCCTGCTGCAATGTTCTGGATTGTTTCTAAGCCTTATGGTGGGCAGCTGTGCCAAAGAAATGCCTGGCAAACAAAACCGGGAGATAGGTGTCCTGTTCTGGAAAGCCTTTTGTCCAGGTTAGGGTTGGCTTCACATTTCCCCTATTTCAGACTGTCTGCTGGGGATGACTAAAATTTTCAGTGCGCTCAAAGATAAGCTTTGGGATATTGAGAGACAACTGTCCCTGAGCCAGGCTCTGGAGCAACATGATGTGTTTGTTTATGTCTACAATGCTTCTCATTTTGTGGAAGATGGGAATACTGCAATGATGGCACAGAAGCCAAAATTTAGTATTTTGCTTCCACAGGAATTGCTGGCATGATTTAGCAGTAGGTATCACTACTTCATTGTATCATATCTCTACAGATAGAAAAGCCGTTTATCTATCTACTTTTTCAAGCAGGTAGAAAAAAGGCTAGGAACATTAGTCTAACAAGTAAAGTAATTGAATGTGAGCTTAATTTCAAGTGTGTTAATGATCTTTATAAAATTATATTTGCAGCAAGACCCTTTTTTAAAAAAAAAAAAAAAAAAAAAAGAAAAATAAAAAGGTCAGGGGATGAAGAAATAAAGGATCTGAAACTACTTTGGAGGATCTGCTCCCAAAGTTGTTGATTAAAGAAGGATAATCACAGAGCTTGTAGCTTCAAAGGTCAGTTCTGCTGAATTTAATGACTGATGGATTCTCTTCACCAGAGGTGCAATTTTCCCCTCAAGAAATACTTCTTAAAGACCAATGCTCCTGAGCTGGTATTTATGAGAGTGTCTAAAAGGAATTACAAGTAGGTTGTTAGGGTTATCATTTACTCAGTGGTTTCTGCCAATATTGTAGCACAGGTATCCCACAACAGTTCTTCTTAACATGTAATAAATGATGTACCAACTCAAGGTGAGAAAGAAATGAGGGCAGCCACTGTCACGACAAAGTGTTGCTTTGTTACTCCTCCTATGAACCCACTGCTTCTCCACCAGCAGTCCCCAGCACCTTAGCTATGCCCACCATTGCTCTACTCTATCTATGTGCAATGCACTTGCCTGCATATTCAGAAGGGCTTTAAGAAGATGCTGGGTAGGCAGCTACAAACAGGGTGGCTTTTGGGCCACAGACCAGCGTGGCAAGAACACTTTATAGCTACATTTGCAAGACCCTTATTGCATGCAGGCTCTTAATGCAGCCCAGCTATTTCCAGTAGCTAAACAAAGCATAAAGCGTGAACTAGTGTGAGGATGAGGTACTTCAGCCTGCACCAGCAGGAAGGTCTGTTGTTTTGATCACTTCCAGATCTGTGGCTGCTAACAGGAGCCCATCAATAACATTGTGATAGTCTACGTTATTTCTGTTGCATCTAATTCTATTTAATTCATCTATTTTTCAATTAAAAATTTAGATTATTTATTACAGAAAGCTACTTGGATAGGATGTCTGCTTGATTTAGTTTCCTTAGTATTTCCTTTTGTGAAAAGAAATGATTAAGAAGTGATTTTCTTCTGTAAGGAAAAAGGAAAAAAATGTGTGGGGGAAGAGGGAGAGAGAAATGGTAAGTACCAATTTTAATAACTTTTTAAATAACTTGTGATTGTTTTGTTTTGTCATTTTACTATAAATGTGCTAAAAGTAACTGAAGTCCACTAAATCATGCAAAACATTACATCTGACGGACACAAAATATCTGGCGGGATCTGAAATAAGATTTTTATCTTCTTGATAGACTAAAAAAGTTATGTACTTAGGTTTTGCTGTACTCTTTCAAAACCACAAGACAGTTTAATTCTAAGGATTTAGCTGTTATCCAGATAAAGAAAATAGGTTGATGAGGTTAAGGCCTCAGACAACATCCCTTAATGCAGTGTTAAATGTACTGCCTGACAGTTTTTTTTTTTTTTTTTGAAGATAAAACAATGTCTGTAGCATGTTCTTTTAAAAATCACCAGAAAAGTCCTGAACCAAAACAAAAATTACCCCAGAAAGCCCAAATAATGGGAAGCTCTTGAACTCCAAGAAAATCACTGTTAAGACACTAATGATGTTTATATATTTTTGCGTTTGCTTACCTAATGTGGTCAATGACATTCTTTAAATTAAGATGAAACTCCAAGTATTTCCATTGATGTTTGGATTTCCAGGACCATTGTGGCTTTGAAAAAGTCCTTATTATTGCACCTTTGGCTCCCCTTCAAAGCACAGGCATTGACCATGGCTGAAAATGTTGAATTTACAGCTTAAATCTTTATCAGTTCTTTCTGATGGCTGCTTCTTGTGATTCTACCTTTAAAAGGAGAGGAGACACCTCAAGCTTTTATTGCTTTTAATTTATTTCAGGTTGTTCCTTTTTTGCTGCTCCTGTTTGAAACATAACTGTTTTGCCATGCCGTTGGACTCAGAAATATTTACCTGCTGTATACAGTGGATGTGCAATTGGATTGGAGCTGCAACAGGAAAAGTCATGTAGATACTGCCTGGGTTTGAAAACCCATCCTGGATTTTGGAATCGGGACTCTGGGGTTGTTATCTAGCTATCATGTGTCTCAGAAATTTGACCTTAGCCTACCTGTGTGATTTCCATAGGGGCTTTATTTTTAGCATCATAAAATATTATGGAGCTGAGGACTTTCGGTGTGGTTTCTGCAATAGTTACGGGCCGTGCTGCTGGGGCCCTTTGGACAAGGCTCTTCACAAGAGGAGAGGGAGTCGCTGGCTTCTCAACCCCCTGCATCACATCAATGACCTTGGCACACCAAGTAGGGCACCAAAACCCAGGGGTGATGGCAAAGGTCAGCAGACTCTCAGTATCTGCAAGTCCTGGGCAGAGCTCAGCCCTTCATTCATTACTGAGCAACCAAAGCCACAATGCAACCTTTTTTCTGTGGAGAATTTGTGGCCCTGTTCACTGTCCATTGTAGTGATTTCAATGAATCCTAAGCACATACTTAATTCTAAGTACTTTGCATGGTGCCCTTAGGAGAGAGAGTTTCCTCAAATGGGGCCAAGCATGTACTTTGTATGGGGCATCCTCTGACCCAGTAGGTTGGTTGAATCTTCTGAGGGACTCTGAAGGGATATTTTTAATTGTTCAGTCTTGTTTTGTTTTCAGCCTCTGCAAAATAATCTGAATGTGTGTTTGTATAAATACATAAAGGAAAAGCTGGCAGAGAAAGAAGCCTGCTATTCATTGCGGTTCAGATCCTGCGACCAGGGAGTCAGACTGAGTTTTGCCATTGATTGGAGTGAGCACAGGAACAACCCATCTAGCCCTTTTGAAAGAATATTTTTTTTCCCACGTAGAGACAAAAGCAGATAGTATAAAATTGGAACATTTTTGTTGGTAGGATACATAACTTGTAAAATCATTGTAGGCTTCCATAATGGTTATAACATCTGTGTAGAGAATAATTTCCATACTTTTAACTGAATCTCATCACAGGGAGAGAGGCACAAGTGGGACTCATTTAGATGCAGGAATCACAGAGGCACTTCTGAGTCCAGCAGGTCTGGCACTGCAATTTCCAGTTTAGGTATATTCTACAACAAATTTCATATAGTTTTAGTGGTTACTGTCTATGACTAGGAATTACCCACTTCTTCTCAAATATTTCCTTGGTGTTGTTGCATTTAAGCTTAAACTACTTTTATTTTCTTATTTTTATTTTCTTATTTTATTTTATTTTATTTTATTATTTTATTTTATTTTATTTTATTTTATTTTATTTTATTTTATTTTATTTTATTTTATTTTATTTTATTTTATTTTATTTTATTTTATTTTATTTTATTTTATTTTATTTTATTTTATTTTATTTTATTTTATTTTATTTTATTTTATTTTCATGACCTGATACAAAGTTTTCAAAAAAGATGAAGCGAAGCACTGTCCTCACTTTGCTCTTTGGTGAGGCAGAAGGGGGAACTACAGCAGCAGCAGACCTCCATCTTGGCAGGTTTCTGGGCTGGTGCTCTGCAACTCTGTGTGTTTAAACCTAAGGGTATCAATGGCAGCATGTGGACTGAAAATTCAGATGTGCTTCCTCTCTTTTGTTGTAGGAGGAAGTGTTTTTAGCTGTGGGTCTGAGAAAGGACAGGCTGGCATGGAAAAAGAGGTAAGTGAAGAAAAAAAACTTTTAGAAAAGGAAAATTAAAAGGCTATTAAAAATGCTATTCCTAACATTGCTATTTCATAATAATATTTGTCGTGTGATGTGAGGGAAGTCAGCAGACACGTAGGCTCCTTTATATCATTGACAAGTCAAGAGGATGATTAACGAGAATACCAGACAATGTAATGGTAGGAGAAGGCCCACAGAAGTTAAACAAAAGTGCCTTCAGAATTTAGAGAATTCCCATGATCCATAGTAGGACCTCATTGTGCTTGTCTACTGTTTCTATTTTTGATTAGATTTATAAACACAGCACCACATATTTTCATGTGGCTCATAGCCCCAGGGCAGAGTGAGATTGACTGCACTGAAACTGTGAGGCTTGTGAATTTCGGGCCAGGGATGGAGTGAAATAAGTAGTGTAATTGTTTTTGTGGAGTGACCGTGGGACCTCCTCTGTTCTGAATTACACATGGTTCAACCCTTTGACCTAACCAACCTCGGCAATGCCTGGTAGATCTCCTAAAGCTGTGCTGAAAGGTCCTATCAGTGACATGTTGGAACATTATCTGTCATGTGAGATGTGTGCCAACAACCATATTAAACTACATTAATTACTAGTGAGGCCATGTTTGTGACAATCTCAACTTCATTTAACCCATCATCATGTTAGTTATTGTTTAAACAGGAAGAACAAATGGGGACAATTTATGAAATCAAAATCCAGCACCGGTGTTTTCTTTAATAAATTGTATGCTTTACTTTTGTTTTGTTTTGGTTTGTCCCTCCCCTCCCCCCACCCTGCATTTTTGTTCCTGTCATCAGCTCTGTAGCGTGAGTTTTGGAGGGATTTTTTATTTTAAGACTAGGCAAGAAAAAGACTGCCTCTTAATAGATAAACTCATATGCCAGTGTAATTGTTATTTTGTTCAGTGTAATTGTAGCTGATATCACAGTTGACTGCAAACAGTGCTTGTTTTCTAGCAAGAAAAAAAATCTATGTTATCTATGCTATGCTATGCTATGATATGCTATGATATATGATATATATGATAAATCTATGCTATGATAGTTTATGTAAGACAAAGATCACGTGGATTAGTCACTTGATTTACACCTTTTCTCCTTCATACTCTACATAGTGCATCTCTGCAGAGCAGTCCAGTTTGCACACCTCTGGAACAGGAGTGAAGCACTGACTTCTATTATTTTAATTCTCAGAGAACACCTTCCTCATAGACCCAAACCTATAGGTAGCTAAGCATACTGTGAGTCCTCAAAAGGCAGCCCAGCATGTAGAAATTCAGGAGAATTCTTTGCACGTGGCCATTTTCTGAAACGAATCTGAATTTTACTGCATGGAATCTGAATTCCTCCATCGCAGTGCACAGGATCAGTCATGACTAGCTGTGCCCAACATTACGTTATAGACTCATAAGGTTACATCTTTCACAGAAGCTGCTTTTTTTCAACAGGGCTTTTCCCTTTAGCCTCATTTTCTAGCAAGAACAGTCTGAAATGAAGCAGGTATTTATTTATTTATTTATTTATTTTAATTGCTGCAGAGTCAGCTAAAAAATGTGTTTGACCCTACCAAGTGTCATTCTCATTAGCAGTGAAGAGTTTGCTCTCTGTAAAATCTAATGTGGAGTGCTTAAAGCAGACAGGTGCAAATTACAAGCTGTTTCTCTTTGGCTGCCATCCCTTAAATAGACAAAAGTAATAGGCTAGGAGAAGGGAAAAGGTTCCAGCTCCAGCTGCATAAAGGAAAGCCTTAACAGGGACATACCAGCTGGTTACAAGAAATAAATGCTGTAAATACCAACTAACGCATTTGTGTCCATGCTCACAGAGGAATATGTTTTTAGTAAGGCTCCATCCCTTTTTATGCTCGAGGATCATTCTTTGAAAACTGTGCTCTGCTTTATGTTTAAAGGCTAATGCTCTCACTGAAGTAAATGAGAACAGAAGCCAACATACCTGTTCCTGTTTACCATCATTACACTCCTTAGAGCATTTCAGGCATTATTAGGTTCTTGGAGCCCTAGCAGTTTGACAATATTTCCAGCTACTTCTCTTTTGGCTGTATTCAGACAAGGCCCCAAAGGGAAAACAAAACAAAACAAAACAAAACAAACAACAACAACAAAAAAAAAGGATGAATCTGCTGAGCTAGTTTGCTGATGTTAGAAACAGTTGTTCATATTAAGAACACCTAATTTAATTTCATGAAAGAGACATAACATGCCAGTATGTGTATGAATCTAAGGTATGCATTTCCTAAAAGGAACTAAAATTCTGTCATTCCAAAGTTGCTCTTCTTTTTGACTTCCAGCTTGCATGGGGACTGCTGTCTGGAAGCAGTAACTTTAACTTTAACTCTAAGGCTGCTGATGAGGTCTGTCTGTGTGATCTTCGTAAGCAGATAAGGGTAGGGAGACAGCTCAGAGCAGAGCTTGTTTACAGCAGGACAGAAGAAAACAGCTAGACGTAAATGAGGGCTGACGGTTTCATGAAGCACAATTGGTTGATCACAGATTCAATATGACTGCCCTGAACTGAGCGATGATCCGTACAGTATGCAAAATTCACTTTCTTGCTGGTCTGCGCCCACCAGCCTTCCAGCAGCTTTCCCAGAGCCCCTCAGCCACAGCTTTGAGTGGAACCAGAGCTGAACACAGCATTGTTTTACCCAATTCCTTTTGACAACAATCACATTCTTTTAAAAACTTCATAGGTTTTAGTTGTCACTGGTTATAAATGAGTTTTTTTTTTTTTTCTTCCCTCACTGCTGCTGCTGCTGTTGCAGTTCTCACTGCACTCACACAGATCTGGGTTCCCCAAGTTCAGATACTCCCACTTTCTTTTGTTTAAATTAGTATTGGAAAGCAGGCTGCACATTTTAATGCCAACAGTGTGTGCAGTAACTGCAAAAAGGCGTGTAAAGGTTTAGGCTGTTTGAATTACATGATTAGTTTGCATTGTGATTAGCCTCTTCTATATACCCCTGTCTTTGCCATAATGCACTACAATGAAGATTAAAAAAAATAAATAAAAAAATTTAGAAGGCAAGATTTTATTTCTCACCATCTTTGGCAGAGCTGACATAGGATGAATTGATATCATCAGAAGCTTCAAGCTTTCATTTGACTTTGTGAACACTGGATACCCCTTTTCTATGTGCCAGTTGAGGATGGCATAGTCTTTGTGGATGTAAGATGGATCAATTCCACAGCAAGTGTAAATCAGCAAAGCCTTCGTCTCACCTGAGATTCTGGCCTCAAGTGATAGAACGTTATTATAATAAATGCCTTTTATGTTTATTTTTGGATAATGTCCTACAATTAGAAGATGTGTTTTTTTTGTATGGATGCACATTCATGTGTGTTCTTTTGGGTATGGTCACATAACTGGACATTTGCCTGAAAGTATGGCATGTGGTCAGTGAAAAGATCTTTTATTTGCTATTGGAAACTGAAATTTTGTAGGTACACATAAACTGATTAAAGAACAATCACTTTAGACATAAATTTGCGTAAATACATAAATTAACTAGTAGTAACTAATGATAAAATTAATATAAAATGTTACTGGATAATTTTGTGCCTTCTCTCTGATGAGAAGACAAAGTATTGTAAGGGATGGATGGGGGAGGGCTGGGAAAGGAAACCTAAGAGAAAGGAAAAAAAAAAAAAAGGATGCAATTCATAGCACTTAAAGGTGCCCATGTTTAAAAGAGAAGGATGGGGAAATTTTCTGGAGGTAGGTATGAAAGGAGAAAAAGGAGAATGTCTTCTTCTGAACCACAAAGTGGCAAGAACTTGTGTTGATTACTCAAACACCACTGAAATACTCCATTATTGAGTTACTTCGAGAAGTAACCCTGAAGAATTTCACTCTGCTGTAGAATATCAGGTATTACTTTCATTCTAAAAATATAGACTCATGAAAAACACCTTTTCAAAGGTGCTCATGTTAAGAACCAAGAGCATCACTTCTTTTGAAGTTCTTTGTAAATAAAAATCACAACCATATTGCATTGAGTACTTAAAAATACTAATCTGCACTTAAGTGAACAGTGCCAAAGAACATAGACTACCGTGTCCATCCAAAACAATTTTTGGTGCTAACTATACTGATTACTGAAAACTAATAATAATAAAACCTCACAATAGTACTTTTTTTTTTGCTTTTATTTTTTTTTTCGCTTTTATTTTTTTTTTTTCCTCTGTGAAAGAACATTTGTATGTCTTACAGGCTATAATAATTGAAAGGTAACCATGACAAATACAGTCCACAATTTGTTTTGCTGCGGAAGTGTGACATGAAGAAGGAATATGTGTATACATAGAAAGTAATGCAGTTGAAAATTTGCCCCAGAATATTTGTCTAGATGTTGTATGCTTTATTAATGTAAAGTTAACAGGTTTGTGTTTTGATTATATAGAGTTTAATAAGAAGAATTGTCATGCAACATTGTTACAAATACTGGTGGGATCTTTAAAACTAAATTAAATTGTTATGGTATGCAAGGAATACAGAAATACTTTCATATTGCAGAAGTGATATTATAACGATAATTATAACGATACTAACTGAGCTAATGTGTATTTTTGAAAGAATTTTCAGTAGCAGAAAAAATCAAAAGCAGTATGGTGAGTTTCTGAACCTAGTGAACCCTTGTCAAAATTATCATTTACTTCATTTGTGCTGCACACAGCTTGTAAGAATTTATTCCATTGCTTTGGCATTTATTGTAGTTTCCAGAATGTGTTTAGTCTGCCTTTTTAAAAATAAATAAATAAATCATTTACCTTTAAAGAGGACAGAAATCATCTTAGTTTAGAGGAATTCTACTGTTTTCAGACTAACATATATTCAGGTATGCGTATATATCAAGATATTATATTAGATACAGATAGATAGATATTAACCTGCCAGTACTATGGTTCAGTTGTTTTTGACAGATTTATTGATTGTGTCTGCTGCAAGTGTGTATTTTTTTTTTTTTACTGGAAATTGACACCCACAATCAAATGGAAAAGATAGATTCTTTAAAAATTGCATTTTTTCAATGATTCTTGTAATTAATCCTTTTGTATTGACAGTTTCCAGGAGCTACGTTGCCAGGACTGGTCTTTATCACCGAACAATTAAGCAACAGGTTTAAAAAAAAAACAAAACTCATTTCAGGAACTGCCATATGACATTAGAAAAATAAAAGGGTCTGAACTGTTTTCTTGCTTTGATTTTGGCTTTAATTAATATTCCCAGATGTGCTTTGTTTTAGATAATTTTTGCCTGCTATGACTGCTAGTGTCCATTTCAGGGATCTGTATCTACACAGGAGCCCATATTGCTAGTGCTGTGCAAGGCATTATACCAAGATGGAATTTAGCACTTGGGCCTTCCTGCTGTTACTAGTGTGACCATGTTTCTTCTGGGCCTTGCTTCCCTACAGGAATTGGAACTTGTCAGAGTTGAGCTCCTCCAAGATCTCTCATTATTTGTTTTCACTGTAGCTCTGTTGGCATGTCTCTAATTCTAAATCAACTTTTCACTGTTGTAATGAATCCTGCCTCCTCTCACCCCTGGACTGTAATCTCTTTCGTGACATCTAGATGTAAATTATTTGTGTTTGATTTTATTTTATCCTCTCATATGAGAGGGTAGAGCTCCTTCATTTTTATCTGCCCTGTGATGAACAAATAAACTGATTATGTAAGTGAACCTAGGAAATGCAGAAGGAGGGATGTCAGAGAAGCCTTTCTGCAAATATTCTGCATAACCAAACTTTTCTAAATGAAGCGTTGAAGTTCTGCAAGTGAAATAAAGCAGTTGCTGCTGAATGCATGCTGTAAAGACAAGCCTTATAATGTTTTTCATTTGTTGAGGTTTCTTTGCATTAATTAAAATTGTTAAAAACACACACATACAACAAGTATTTTAATGTGACCTTCATTTGGCATTTATTTTAACTTTTCTTCTATTTTATTTAATTCTTCCACTTCTGTTGTTCAATTAGTGTTTGACCCCTTTAGCAGAGATGTAAATTAAATGACATTTCAATGCCATCCCATATTTAAAATACTGTGTTAGTTGTGGATCATAAAGGATGATCTTCATTCTTTAGCTAACTTATTCATTTAACAATTTCCCTCCAGAAGTTCCAGCAGAAGGCTCTGAAGCAAACTAAGCAGAAGAAATCTAAGTCGGCTGAATTTCTGATGGGTGAGCCTTGCTTGATGAGTTATTGCTCATAATTTGTGTAAGGATTAATTAACTAATTACAGACAAATGGCTGTGGGCGAAATTTTGCTCTTGCTTGTCAGGGTGCAATTTGTAATTATTTTAATCATTTATTCTTTTTTTTTTTTTTTTTTTTTTTTAGAGTTAATTTTAACCTAATTCTGTTTTGGCGACATTTGAGGATGATACACTTGAGTCTTTCAGCAAAGGAATTACTAGAAGGAATTTTCTGCTTGTCATTGAAATACACTTTGCTATAATGTGCTCTTCTGACCTCCTTGTTTTCCATAGTAAAAGAAGAGAGAGAGAGAGCAGCAACAGAAGGCATTGAAAATCCAGCTTTTAACATCAGCAGCACAGATCTTTCAGCATATCAGACTTCAGAAGAGGAAGTTATTAGACATGACAAGCTGCATAGCACCCTTGCAGCTCACCAACAAAAACTGAGGCTGCAAGCCCATGCTGAACCAAGAGGTGAGGCATCAAACTGGATTACCCTCAAATGGAGTGACAGTGGCTGCATTCCTCCTCTAACCTGCACGCTCTGCTGGGCGTTCCCATCCTGACATGTCCAAACAACCACCCCTGAAAGCCCAAAATACTGCTGAAAACATCAGGTGACCATATGTTTAAGGACCTGTGTTCTGTCTTCATGCTCAACTGGCTTAATGGGGATGCAAGTTGCATGGTACTCCCTGCCAGCAGCTGGGAGTGCAGGGAGGCAGTTCTTTTTGTAGCACGTCCTGTTAATTTGTACCAGGTTGGATTTTGGAGGCACTGCAGCACACAGATGCTGCTCCCTTGCTGGCTCCCAAGCACTGAGTAGTTTTAAACAGCTTACAGATCCATAACTGATTGTTGTCCTCAGATCTCCCACATGCCCTCAGTCAATCAGCATATTGCCTCTGCTTCATTATATTTTTCAGCCACTTGTGCTCAGATATTTTTCGCAGAGAGTCCTGCTCACAGAGCTTGTCCAGGGGAGTGACGGTATAATACCCGTGTCTTTTAAGCTCAGACTTGATACAGCATCCAAAAGAGATACTACCTTGCAAAGCAATCTGTTTATGTTTTAGGCTAGTTCAAACTACAAAGAGCTTCACTGATACATCACTTTTCCTATCACAGAAATTTGGTGTCTTTTAACCTATTAATTGCTCCATTTTGAATTATTATTAGTATTGAATGTTATGACAAATGGTTATTTTTACTTAGTAAAATAGGAAAATAACTTTAGAATTTGAAGGCATCTCATGAGATATATGGGGAATATCTTAGCTAAGATTTAAAGTAAGAGCAAGAGTGCTTGAAGTCAGACTCAATCTTCCCTAAATACCCACTGAAAACACCACTGTATCGGACTGTGTAATCTCATCATCTTCAAGTGGACTGTGAGCATCCATGAATATGTAAATGTGCATCCAAAGCCTGAATTTTACAAAGGAACCAGAGTAAATGGTATGGCTTTGAAATGTCCTGCTCACCTAGCATTTCCGATTACGCTCCCAAGCAGTGATGCTCCTTGCTGAGTACCTTTGAGTAACCAACACAGGTATTTAAATGCGTAAGTACAGGCTTGTGAGCTGAACTTTAGGCGTTTGCTTTTAAAACTCTGAACTTTGTTGTGTTAAGATTTTATCGTCACAGGACTGGAGAGCCCATGGCTTCTGATGGCCTCTTGCAAAATTAGGTTTGTCTTTCCATTTAGCCTTCATGTGACTACAT